>NC_133398.1:83420637-83725637 GCF_047511655.1 Castor canadensis | reverse complement strand
GAAAGAGGTATGGAAATGGATTGTGCACCTACAAATCCAGAAGGAACTATCAATACCTTGACCTGAGCTCATTGAACCTGATTACAATTCTGTCTTCCAGAACACAGAAAAAATAAATTTGTTTTAAATTGCTTTTTTTCAATTTTATTAACACTTATTAGTTGTACAGGAGGGTTTCATTGTGACATTTATATATGTGCTTACAATGTATCTTAATTAGATTCACTCCTCCCTCATTCTCTGTTATCACATTCCCCACTTCTTAGAACAATTTTGATAGATTTTATTATTCAATTTTCATATACATACACAAAGTACATGCTTCATATTCACCCTCCTTCACCCTCTCCATTTATTCTCTTCCTTCCCACTGGTGCTCACCCCCCAACAGTACCTGTTTTATTTTCTTGTCCTTCATTTCTTGAGGTGTATGTTGATTGTTCAAGGGGGTTTGGCTGTGGTATTCACACATGCACATATTTTACTTTAATCAGATGAATCCTCTTTATTTCTTACTCTTTCTCTGTTGTCCTGGTCATCTATTATTCAATGACTTTCAATGCATTTCAATATCCTACCTTCATGTACAGCTGCAGTATATTCCAGTAGTATTCACTATCATTCTCTTTTCCTCTTTGGCCTCCTCATCCTTCCCTCAGACAGACTCTATTACAAACATGTTTTCTCTCTGTCTCTATTATAATCATATTCTCTCTCCATGTATATAAATATATATGTATACATATATATGCATGTAAGATCATAGATGTATTTATGTGTACATTTATCTTTTAGGTCTGACTTCCACATATGAGAGAAAAGATGCGACCTTTGTCCTTTTAAGCCTGGCTTACTTCACATCACACGATGACTTTCAGTTCCATGCATTTACCTGCAAACAATAGAATTTCATTACTCTTCATGACTAAGTAATACTCCATTGTGTTATGCACGATGTTAGTGTTATTAGGAGTATTTTTTAAATACTCCTAATGCATTAAAAAGTTTGTGTTGTTTTAAACCACTGTGTGGATTTGTTACAGCAGCATAGGAAATTAATATTGGTGCTTATATTGGACCACTGTGTATAATCTTCTAGTTCTTACCAATTATGATGGATCATATTCCTTAAACCAGAAGAATACACAGGTGACAAAAATAATATGGACACATGAGAAGAATGAGAAATGGAAAAGTTCAGAATTATAAAATATCTTTGCTTTAGATGAAGATTACAAATCACGTAAAACAGTTGTTTGCCTTATAAAGCTGATGATACATTATGACCTATGTATTAGATGACTGGTGCAGCTTCGTGGAAGTGGTTCACATCGTACTTGAGACTCAACTCTGGCCTGAGTTATGGAGGCAGACAACACTAGACACATTAGCACTAGCCAAGAGTGTATTTAACACGCACTACTGTAAGTGCTTTTGATAGATGATCTGTTTTTACTTTCTTGACCCTGTGGTGTGAGTAGTTATTAGTTCACTTTACAGACCAGAGAACTGAGGCTTGGGGAGATTTAAGGGACTTGCTCAAGGTTGGACAGCTTAGAAAGCGACATGCTCCAGACAGTGCAGTTTTAAATGGGACTACTGTAAATATGTAGGGTTTTATTTTTGGACAATGACATTTTTGTTTACTAATAAGTGTCATGATCATTTCTCATACAGGAAATTCACACCTAAGAATTAGTTTTTAAAAAGCACAAATATAACTTTCCCTCAGAAACAATGCTAAATCTCCCTGCATCTACTCTTCAACTTTAATGTTTTAGGATCCTTAAAGCATGCATGACATCAACTGTCACATAGTTTCTCCTCACTTCAGTTCTGAAAGTAAATAGGAGAGTGTAGAGACTTTTGTACTTATTCCTTCCAGGTGGGAAGTGGAGGTGGTGAGCTTGTATTCCTGTCAGTTATACTTCACTATGCATGAGGTACAGGCATAAAATACTTACTAGCAATCACTGCTCAATTTTTAAGAGAGATAGGAGGTAAATAATGCATATGAGCAGTGTTCTTTCATCAATATCTACATTAAAAAATAGATATGGGATATAATTTTATGGATTCCAGTCTCCTTACTACCAGGTTTGCAATTCAGTTACCTGGGGAGCCTCCAGTACCACTGATAATCCATTGGACTATGGGCTGGGCCAGCTACACAACTCTTCATTAATTCCTCTGTGCCCCGGGGTACCTGGCATGATTTCTGCACAGCAATAGTTTCCTAGCTGAAGAATTTAGCCAAAGGAAGGACTCATGGGTTGGGAAGATATCCCCCCAGAAATAACAGGCATCACAGCGTTTTGGATTCAGATGTAAATTCCTGCTGTTTTATCTGTGACCCTTTTTCTGCCCTTTTCTTGCAGAGCTGTTTCCCCACAGTTGTTTTCTCTACTCACACCATATCTGTGTTTCTGGTACTAAAGGGAGCTGCACATTTGGAACTAAAGATCAGAGCACACATTTTGACAAATGTTTTGGCACATGTTGAGACAATAGCACAGACGTTGAAATTTGTGCTGACCCAGAAATTGACCTTCTTCTCAACCTCAGCGGGACCAGAGAGAGATCTGGTATGTCCTTCTTTACTCTCTGCAATTATGGCCACCTGCTTCCATCTTCCTGAGCTTCTTGTCTCTTAACATTGTACGGATCTCCCACACTGTGAGTTCTCAAATTTGGCTGTGCATTACAGTCATCTGGAGAGCTTGAAAATAAGCTGTCTCTTGGGCCCTATCCCAGGCCTGTTTAATAAGAACATTGCTATTTTCAATGGTTCCTTAATTAATTTTAACATGTACCTAAGTCTTGTCAGTCTTTGGTCAAGTCAGACAACCATAAATAAGCCAAGATTCATACTCCTTCTTGATCCTGATTCCCCAAATCCAAAGGGTCAACTAAAATGGACAATATTACTTTCTAAATCATTTTATAAACCTTCATCTTTATTGACATTGCCTTAGAACTTTCCTTGCTAAAGGAGAGGTTTAGAATGGGCCACTTCAAAACATGTCACTTTGCTATAAAGATTATTTTAAGCTAAAGGCACCTGAAATTCAGCAAATGTGGAAACAATGCCACCTCAGTATTTCTCTGACCAAAAGCAATGACTTTTGTGAAGTAAGACTGCCCACAAAACTCTTTCTTCAGGGGATTTTTATGGTCCTGAAGCAGGCTCAAAGACCATTCATACCTGTGTAGATCAATGTCACAAATGTTCTTATTTCTTGTTTGTTCTTCTGCAAACCTAGTTATCTTTCCTCTTTATCCTTTTCCTCTTCATCTATTAAGATGACATAGAATCCCCCGATTCTTACCAGTCCTTTGAGTTGCTCCTCATTGAGCCCTTTGGCATATAAAAGTGTTAAATGCACAGAGTCCATGATCTGAATCTAAGAGGGAGAAGAGAGAGCTTTTTCCTCTCCTATACTGGGACCTCCCAGTAGTTTTCTTTTCTCTGACCTTTCTCTTTTCCATTGCAGTGCATGGTTCTCACTGTCATTGGGTGATGGTTCTAGAACACAAATATAATCTTGCTACCCATCCTTTTTCTTAAAATTCTTCAATGATTTTCTTCTGATTGCCTGCCTTTCTAGCTTCATATTCTGTCATCCCTGTCCTTCTCCATGAACCAAATGACTGACTTTCTTATGTTTTCATGTCTTTGTCCTCCATCTGCATTACTCTTAAGCTAAAAACCATTGTCTTTTCTCAGGCTGAGATAAGGTCCTTTTCTCTACACATGTTCTCTGGTCCTCTTATACCTTGTGCCTAACTCCATCACACCACTGACCAGACTGATTGTACACTAAGTTTCACACCAAGTAAGGACTATGGATCTTGCCTGTATCTGCATCTGTAGTATCTAATATTGTGCAAGACACATAGCTGATGTTTGGTAAAAAATCAGTATCAAATACATGGAAGAATGAATGACTGAATGGACCTATTAAATGGTAGCCTACTGTCTTTTGTATCACAATCATTAAATGATTAACAGAAAATGTGTTGCTGTAGAAATAACAAGATCATGTCAAGCTGTCAAGATTATTCTCTTGGGAGGATATTGATAATGGTGTTTACTTGAGCCAAAGTTAAAATTTATACATAGGTATATACTGTTTTATAAGAGTCACATAAGGAAGTGAAGAGTGGATGGGTTTTATGATTTTTAGTCTAAAATATTCTGCTATGAAAAAAGTAGTTATTTGACAGAAGAGAGGAATTTGCAGCCAAGCTTGGTACAAGTGAACCTTGGAGTGACAATGGCTTCACTTTCAGACCTTGGTCCTGCTGTAGATGGATGTTGCTCAGGGAAGCTGGCTTTTCAGTGGTCATGAATTTCGATGGCACATAATACAATAAGAATGTGAATGACAACCTGTACAGTTCCATTGAGTGAAAGGGTTGTTTGAATTACTTAACATGTAATGCTCAGCACTGTCTAGTTGCTTAGCTCCCCTGCTATAGGGAAGAATCTGTGCAAAGGGGTTGTCTTTTTTGCACCATCTGCTTCTGCAATCTTACTATAAGCTCTAAGCATTCCTTTGCCTTTATGGAAATAGCAAAAAAGTCTTCCTTGACAGGATGTGGAATTACACCAGTAGCATTTTGAAAAACATATAATACTTACATAATAAATACGACATTTCCAGATACCTGATTTAACCTTTGCCAACAAAAATTCTTACTCAGGCTTCTCTTTTCCAATAAGATTTACTTACTTCTTTAAACAGGTGATTTTAGAATTGTCGGATGAGTTAGGTGCCAACATTTGATAAGAAAAATTACTAAGTATAGGAGCAATTGTTTAAAAAATGCAGTCATTTTGCTCAGATATTTTTAAAAGTAGATGTTTTTCAGACTCTGCCCTTTTATGGAAAGCCTAATCTTTAGAACATCATATGGACACTCTGTTGTAGTGAAAAAAATATAGATAGATAGATAGATAGATAGATAGATAGATAGATAGATAGATAATTTCATTATTCTGTGTGTTTCTGAAATGCTGGACTTGTCCTTTTTACTTTCCAGTATGTCTATGAAAATAATAGCATTAAGTTGAACTGTTTGGCCTAAGGCTGCCTCTGTACATATTTTAAGTTTGGTTGGGATAGCCAACTGCAGACAAACTTGATATGTAAACTAACTACAACCTACTATGGTAACAAGTAGATGAGTCTCAGGGAATCATAAGTGACCAACTTTTGAAATCATGCTCAAATAAGACAGCACATGTAACCAATAGAGCTGTCTCTACCTCACTACCATTTTCTGTAAGTCACTTCCTTTTCTCTGACTATAGTTGAAACTTGCCCTTGTGGTAAGGTAGAACATCCAGGTTTGGACTGCTGCCTGATTCTAGCATCACAAATTCAGTTAATTAAGATTTTCACAATTAGTTTGTTGTAGCTGTCTCTCTTGACAGTAGAAACAGAAAATTGGAAGGGAAATACTTAATGAGACCTTTGAGGCTATTTGTTTCCTTAGCAGCTTGAGCAGGAGCTTCATTGTCTCATCATAAACCATTTCAATGATGGGATGCTCATCACTTTGGAGTATTTATATTTCACTGTTCCTCAGTGTTAACTTTCAGAAGGTTCTTTCTTCTACTAGGTGAAAGTGAGAAAATTTAAATATTTTAGTCCATTTTTTTTTATTGCTGTGACCATAGCTGGAGCAGAACCTCATGTAAATGTGCAGCACCTGCAGAAGGAGTGGCTGCTCCCTTCTGTTGTCCCAGGAGTTCTCTGTACCAAGGAGGGAAGTCTTGCAGTGGAGTTATTAAACAGCTTCCTTATTTTCTATGGGCAAGGTGAAGTATGGCTTGGACCCCAAAGTGTGGAGGCACCAAGAAAGGTGAGGTGCTTCTGACCATATGGAGGCAGTTAGGAGTGATGTAGGAAAATATCTTCTACCCATGATAAGGGTAAGGCTGATCAGGTGATTTGATCTATACTGTTTTTTCCCATTGTTTTTTACCACATTTTAGCCTCATTGAAGTTCATATAGCATGCTAAGTTATGCTGCAGAATCAGAGAAGGACTTATGTGCATCAGTGAAAAAAGGGGCCACAGGAGGTGGCCTTTTTTAGTGACACTGCCTCAAAGGTGACTTTTGGCTTCATGATTTTGGACTTCCATGTATGGTTTCTGACATAGTTGAAAATCTTTCCCATGTTCTGCTCTCTTCCTCTCTTTCTGACCACTTTCATGTAGCCAAATCCAATACTGTTCTTTTACCAGGCTGTGATTTCTGAGGTTCTTTGCAGCTTGGGCCACTGCCTCCAAGATGCCCAGTAGATGGTCCACATCCCACAATAAGAAGTAGCCTGAATGCAACTCATGTATGCTCTAAATGAACAAAAGCTGATGATGCCCCCAAAAGGGACATTGATAATGAAATTACGATGCTGTCCCTGCCTACCACAGGGGCATTTCTACATCACTGTTTACCACCTTCATTTCTGCTAGGATTAAGGCCATGGCATTCTCGGTGCTGCTACAGGTAAGGTGGGTGGTCAGTAGGACAAGTTTTCATTGGGGAGGGGCATGAAGATTGAAGCTTGGGCACTCTGTCCTAAGGCAAAAGCTATCATGGTTCCTACTCTATATCATTAGTAAAGTATTGGCAGCTTTTGAGGTTCTATACTTCTAGAAACTCTTGATTTTCAATAATTCTTCCCTAAATCTGTATCATTGTATTGCTCAGTCCATTAAAGCAGCAATGACAATGACAACAACTTTCTGAACCAACAAAAACCTTTACCAAAGCCTCTTCAGAGTATGGGATGGAATAATCTATCTTTGCTAAATCACAAAACCACTGTGTTTTCCTCAGAAAAGCTGCTTGTCTTTTATTCTGGCATCTGAGCATCTAGTGGCTGGTCTGAAAAATGCATCTAGAAAATTCCAAGGGAAAATAAATAAATACTTCAGCATGGAGGAAATTTCTCAAACATATGGAGAGAGAGGGGCCAATGAAAGATAATTCCTCTTGTTAAAAGAAAAGGGAATTGGGGTGCACAATCAATGTAAGTTACATTTATGACATGAACCCGAGCAGACACAGAGCATGCACTGGACAGGTAAGGTGACGAACACAGCTTGTCTGTATTCTGTGAGGCAGAGCAAAGACACAGGCTTCTCACCTCTGCTCCCAAAAAAGAAATTGATGTCACAGATGGAAAAACTGTTTGGAGAGTTCAACCCCAGACTGCTGGTTGCCTTGCTCTTAATACAACTCTTCTGCCAGGAGCTGTAGCCTTGACTTGGTTCTGGAAAAACAAGAGACAGATCAACCATTCGTTTGAGAATTTTGTCTGATGAGGTCTGAACTCACCGGACCACTTGTGCATCACCATACACTATAAGTCAGCAACACATTTTTCCCTAAGGCAAAGAAACATCAAAATTGGGTTCCTGTAGCTTGGCAGTAAGGACTGTGTTCATTTCAGGTTTTGGTCATCAGGGTGTGACCACATTGAAGAAGGGACTCTCTCATTTTCCATTCTCCAGGAATCCTGGGTAAGGCTAAATATAATTGGTAGATTTGATGCTTTTTTGTAAACTGATTACATTAGAGGAAAAGGAAAGGAAAAAAGAGAGGCAGTTGGTAATTAAATTTCCTTTTCTTTTGTCTAGTCTTAAAATATGAAACTTTGACAAACCTTAAACATAGCCCCTAATGTTGCATTACTTTCTTTAAAACACCAACCTTTTATCAGTTTCTGTGAAGCTAGAATAGCAGGCACTGTAGAGCCCAACACTAGTCCATACTCAGAATATGTGGTGATGAATGGCACAACTGTTGAATGTACATGCTTGTGAATTTGTTTTGCTTATCTTTAGTCTATGAGTAACTGATGACACTAATGAGAAATAATGTATTGGGTGATTATTTTTGTAATTTATTTTATGTTTTTAATTGTTTATACATTTATTTATATGTGTATACAATGTTTGGGCCACCTCTCCCCCCTGCGTCTCATCCCTCTCCCCCTCCCCCCACCCTCCTTGCTTCCAGGCAGAACCTATTCTGCCCTCTTCTCCAATTTTGTTGAAGAGAAAACATAAGAAATAATAAGAAAGACATAGTGTTTTTGCTAGCTTGAGATAAAGATGGATATACAGAGCGATTCCTAGCATTGTTTCCATGCACATATGTATTACAACCTGAAGTGGTTCATCTATACCAGACCTCTTCACTACTTCCCGATCACCTTTCCATAGTGACCTCTGTCAGTTTAAGATTACTTAATTCACTCCTCTACAGTGGGCACATCAAACACTTTCAAGTTTTAGGTTTCCTTACCTTTCCCTATTCCTCCTGTGCACATTCTTCCCTTAGTGTGTGACCCGTGTCCAGTAATATTACTACATTTGTTTTAGATCTATAATCTGCATATGATCATACGATTTTTGACCTTCTGAGCTTGGCTAACTGCTTAAGATGATGTTCTCCAGTTCTATCCATTTACTTGTGAATGACAAAATTTCATTCTTTTTGGTGGTTGAGTAAAATTCCATTGTGAATAAATACCACATTTTCTTAATCCATTCCTCGGTAGTTGGGCATCTTGGCTGTTTCCATAACTTGGTTCTTGTGAATAGTGCTGCAATAAACATGTGTGTGCAGGTGCCTGTGGAATAACCTGAGTCACACTCCTTTGGGTATATCCCTAAGAGTGGTTTTGCTGAATCATATGGCAGATCTACGTTTAGTTTTTTAAGAAGCCTCCTTCTTCTTAAAGAAGTGTATGTGGGTTCCTTTTTCCCCACATCCTTGCCAACATTTGTTGTTAGTGGTGTTTTTGATGATAGCTATTCTAACAGGAGTGAGGTGGAATCTTAGTGTGGTTTTGATTTGCATTTCCTTTATGGCCAGGGATGGTGAACATTTTTTCATGTGTTTTTTGGCTATTTGGATTTCTTCCTTTGAAGAAGTTCTTTTTAGTTCAGTTGCCCATTTCTTTATTGGTTCATTGATTTTGGGAGAGTTTAGTTTTTTGGGCTTCCTATATGTTCTGGTTATCAGTCCTTTGTATAGACAGTGAATATTTTCTCCCACTCTGTGGGTGGTCCCTTCAGTTTAGAGACCATTTCCTTTGTTGTGCAGAAGCTTTTTAATTCCATGTAGTCCCATTTGTCCATCCTTTCTCTTAGTTGCTAAGCTTCTGGGGTTCTATTGAGTGAGTTCTTACCTTTACCTATTAGTTCCAGAGTATTCCCTGCTCTTTCCTGTACTAACTTCAGAGTATTGGCTCTGATATTAAGGTCCTTGATCCATTTTGAGTTGATACTAGTACAGGGTGATAAACATGGATCTAGTTTCAGTGTTTTGCAGATGGATAACCACGTTTCCCAACAACATTTGTTGAAGAGGCTGTCTTTTCTCCATCGTATATTTTTAGCATCTTTGTCAAAAATAAGGTGGGCATAGCTGTGTGGATTCATGTCCGGGTCCTTTATTCTGTTCCACTGGTCTTTATATCTGTTTCTGTGCTAGTACCATGCTGTTTTTATTGTTATGGCTATGTAATATAGTTTGAAATCAGGTATTGTGATACCTCCAACATTGCTCTTTTTTGCTGAATATTGCCTTGGCTATTCGTGGTCTCTTGTGCTTCCAAATGAACTTTAGGGTAGATTTTTCAAGCTCTGTGATGAATGCCATTGGGATTTTGATGGGAATTGCACTGAACATGTAGATTGCTTTTGGTAGTATAGCCGTTTTTACTATGTTGATTCTACCAATCCATGAGCATGGGAGATCTCTCCACCTTCTGTAGTCGTCCTCGATCTCTTTCTTCAGGGGTTTGTAGTTCTCCTTGTAGAGGTCATTCGTATCCTTTGTTAAATTTACTCCTAGGTTTGATTTTTTTTGAGGCTATTGTAAATGGAATTTTTTTCATATATTCTTTCTCAATTTGGTCACTGTTGGTGTATAGAAAAGCTAGTGATTTTTGTAAGTTGATTTTGTATCACACCACATTGCTGAAGCTGTTTTTGGTGTCTAGGAGTTTTTGGGTAGAGTTTTTTGGGTCTTTGAGGTATAGGATCATGTCATCTGCAAATAGGGGTACTTTTACAGTTTCTTTACCTGTTTGTATTCCTTTTATAACTCCTTTTTGCCTTATTGCTCTGGCGTGGAATTCCAGAACTGTGCTGAATAGGAGTGGGTAGAGTGAGCACCTTTGTCTCATTCCTGATTTTAGGGGAAATGGTTTCAGTTTTTCTCTATTAAGTATGATGTTGGTTATAGGTTTGTCATATATAGCTTTCATAATGTTGAGGTACATTGCATCTATTCCTAGTTTTCTTAGAGTTTTTATCATGAAGTGGTGTTGAATCTTATCAAAGGCCTTTTCTGGCTCTATTGAGATGATCAAGTGGCTTTTGTCTTTGCTTCTATTAATGTGCTGTATTACATTTATTGATTTGCTTATGTTGAACCATCCCTGCATCTCTGGGATGAAGCCAACTTGGTCATAGTGAATGATCTTCCTGATATGTTGTTGGATTCAGTTTACCAGTATTTTCTTGAGGATTTTTGCAATGATGTTCATTAAGGAGATTGGCCTATAGTTCTCCTTTTTGGATGTGTCTTTGTCCAGTTTTGGGATGAGTGTAATACTGGCTTCATGGAATGAGTTAGGCAGTGTTCCTTCCCTTTCTACTTCATGGAAAAGTTCCAGGAGAGTTAGTATTAGTTCTTCTTTAAAGGTCTGTATAATTCAGTGGAGAATCCATCAGGTCCTGGACTTTTCTTTTTTGGGAGGCTCTTTATTGCTGCTTCAATTTCATCTTTAATTCATTTATCTTTGTATTTATAGTGTCCTCTGTTTCTCTTTGGTGTGTTTATTTAGGGTGTCTCTGAGTTCACTTATTTGTTTCTGTGTCTTCTCATGTTCTTTATTTTTGGTGTCTTGACATTTTTTGAGTTCATCTTGTACATTTTGGTTAACCATGTCAAGTATCTTCTCCATGAACTTCTCAGTTATTTGTTGCAAGATTTCTTCTTTGAGGCTGTTTTTGTGGGTATTGATGGGTTCCTTAGTGTCATTTATCATTGTTTTGTTGGGGTCAGGAACTGGGTATCCATTTTCTTCACTTCCTTATGAATCTTGAATTATTTTTTTGAGAAGAGTGGTTTCCATCCCTTCTTCTTCTTCCCATTGCTCCACTTGGTACTGTGCAGCTATGTTCTTGATAGACTTGTTGGTGGTTTTAATTGCCTGTTTTCTTCCCCCTTGATTTAATTTTTGTGTTGTGACTGTCTTGGTTGTTAGCTAGGTTGTTGTGCTATTTCTATCCCTGGCCTGGAGGAATAATTTAGCAATAACTAATTCACAGATTTCATGTCCGACCAGTTGTTTATATATTATATAGAAGACCTCTTGGTGGTATTAGCTATAAAAAGAGGGAATTGGGAGGCTAGCTTTAGAAATTTGGGGAATTGGTTAGGGTGGCACTAAATGGAAGGGAAAATAAGGTGGCTGAGTGGCAGAAATGATGTGGGAGCTGCTAGGTTTTGTGGCTGTTGTATGTTTGTGTGCATTTCTGTTGTAGTGTAGGGTGGTTGTGTCAGGGATTGCAGGGGTTTGGGTTTGTATACAGTTGGTACAGTAGGTTGGTCAGCAGGTGGTGAGTGTGTAAGAGGGAGGGGTGGTATGGTGATAGGTTGGTGGAGGATGGGAGTGGAATGTGAGGGCAAGGGGAGAGAGCAGATGAGATGGGGCAGAAGGAGTAGTTAGGAAGGAGAGCAATGGATTGTAGCACAGGAGAAGGTGGGAGAGTGAAGAGGGTGAGAGTAGGAATGAGAAGATAGTGATGGTGAAGTTGATAGTACAGAAAGAAAAAAGAAAATAGGAACAAAAATAAAAATAAAAAACCCACAATAATATAACAAACAAATAAAAAAAAAAACCAGAAAAAACCCCACAAGGTTCAGGAACAATAGAATTTCAGTCTTAGTTTAAGTTCTGGAGTTACTCCTCTGGCATCCAGTCCTGGTATTGGCATATAAGCAGAAGCTCTGACATGGTCTCACCAGGTGATTGGCTTGTGAGTAGTGTTTTGTTCTATTAGTTTAATTGACATTGTGAGGTGAGGTAGGTTTGCCAGATCATAGAGGGTGGTTGGAGCTATTGTTTTCCCCATCGTGTTTTCTCCCAGCTGCAGCTGTTTAGTCAGCTCCTCCTCCAGTGAGGTGAGGCAGTTTGGTTTTGATTGTGGCCCTCTGGCTCAGTAGATCAGGTCTGTGATCCACTACCTGCCCTGCTTCAGGAGTGGCTTATCGTCTGCCCACTCTCAGCCTTTACTACTTTTCCTGTGTTTATTTACTGAGAGTTTGGCACTGAGTTTAGCTCCTTGCTCTACTCCCTTTCTCTAGGGCAGGTTCAGTGTGCCACCCACCCCCTCCACTATCCATGTTTGATTACAGTTTGCTGTTTATTTTCCATTTTCATTGAAGGGGGATCAGTATGCCCAGGGGCTGGGCTGGTTTATATTCCTGAGGATGGATAGGGGAGCCCCACATGGTGTGTGGTACTCACCTGTTCATTCTGTCAATTGACACACAGGCAGTTTGGAGCAGGCTGCAGTGGGGAGAAATGGTGCCAAATTTTCTCAGTACAGCATGGCATGGGGAGGCTTTCCACAGATTAAGGGTTCAGGATGTCGAAAATTTGATTCTGGTTGATGCTCTATTTCTGCTTGATGGAGGAAGGAGAAGAGAAGGAAAGAAAAAAAAATTGCTGTGCAGGAGGAGGGTTTCCCCAGGACTGGACCCTCCTTGCTGGCTGTGTAGCATGTCGCAGCTGTTAGGTGCAAGTAAAAGCTGATTTGAGGGTCAGTCTTTGAATTTTTTTCTGCACCTAATGTAATGACAGTTATTATTTTAGCTAGAAGCAGTCAGAGTTACCCAAGTGTGGCTCCAACATCTCAGGGAGGTCTTTGGAGTCATGGAGCTTAGGCTTTCTGCTTCCATACCCTAGTCCTATCTACCTTTGTATTGGGTGATTCTAAGAGAAATTTTAGTATTGCATTGACTTCATTAGAATATACCAATTGTGGAGTAACATAAGTTATTAATTAATTTAGCAAAAATTTATTGCATGCTCACCATGTGCCAAACCATGAGCCAGGTGTTGTGTATGATGTTGGATGCTAATGGACTTGTTAAAAGAAAAGGCAAAACTTCAGGAATATGTATTCTATAGGGCATGATTGAATGAACCAAAAAATTAATATTATTTTATGAATAGTATGATAGGGATGTTTTGACTTCTTTTGATAAAGACAGTCAATGGTTTTATAGGGTTTTTTTGTGGCCTTTAGGCCTAGTGAAGTAAGGACTACTTATCTAGGATGTAATACAAACATACTTTCCAGGGAATAACATCTTGCAGTTCCTTTTTTTTTAATTGTTTTTAAAAATTGTGAGTGTTTCCTATTGCAGAAGAATGGGAAACTGATTTTTTTCTATGACTATGATGTTTAAATTTTGTTTTTATGTCATTGTATACAAAAATTGGCCTTTTGTGTTAGTGCTCAGTTTTGTGCATTTTGAACACCAGCACAATCAAGATACAGAAAAGTTCCATCACCTCCAGAGCTAATAATTATTTTTCTAGTTTGTTTGAAGAATGTCTGCAAGGGACACTGTTGGATCCTCAGCAATGGGCCTCACTAAGCCCTGTATACACGTAGGGGGAAATTCACCCTGCCAGCACCTAGGCTCCAAGTCAACTGATGAGTTGGCCCCATGTGGGTGGGACTGTTCCTTCCCTCCATACCAGGTGCTACAGGGCTGCCACCTTGGAGTTACTAGCATGACCCTGTCACCCTTCAGCCACTTGTAACAACTTCCTTCAGGATGACATCGCCAGAAAAATTCAGGGCAAGTAGGTCATCTGAGTATTGGTGAGGTGGTGATTATTTTGGTGAGGTTGAGGACTGGGGAATGTGGCAGTATCTCTTTCTACCTGGAAACAGGAGGCTTAAACCAAGGACTAAGCTAGAAGACTGGCCAGTGGCTATTGCTAATAATAATAATAAATATATATATTTCACATTAGAGAGCTAGATCATTCCAATGGAAGACTTCTATAATTGCCAATCGTTCCATTACTAAGAAATAAGTATTACAAATATATTTTGGTAAAAATCTTTCACCAACTATATCATATATGTACAAGTATATCATAAATATGTTACCAAATAAATGGGAGTAATCAGTGTCACAACTAAAGATTAAATCAAAAGTGTTTTTTTTTACTAACTTGGATATTTTATGAGTATATTCCATAAAATATTGTTGTCTGGCAATAATATTTAATTTATAATTTAAATGAAGACAGATTTAAACTCATTTAAAAATATGCTCATTGAGCTGTGTACCTACAATCTTAGCATTCAAGAGGAGGCAGAAAGATCTCAAGTTTGAGGCTGTCCTGGGCTCTGTAGTAAGATCCTGTGTATCTCTTCCTATGCATACATACCATACTCACACACACAGTCATTGAGACATATTTGTTTTTTAAGACCATGTTTCATAGAACTGTCATAGAGTCTTCATTTCTAGATATATGTGTTGTGTTACTTAATAAACTTTCTGGAGTACATTATCTTGCTTTCTAAGTAGTGTTAGATATAGGACTTTTAATTTTTTTCTTTTGTTGGTTCTGGAGTTTGAACTCAGGTCTTCAACTCTTGCTAGCCAGGGGCTTAAGCCACATCTCCATCTTTAGATAGAGGACTTTTAAAATTTCTGTCAAATATCATTGAAAATTTTATTCCAACTATATACATTCATCCAAGTAATGTTAAAGTAACCATTTTGTCTCCAATTTGACTCTAGGTATCTATTGAGTTTTACAATATAACTGCTTAATTCTGTTTTTGCAATTCATATTTTAAAATCAAATGCCTATGCTGTTAAGGCATATTTTTTAAATGAACCTATTCTCTTCCTAGCCCAGAATGTGTGCATGTTTTCTATGCAATGCTGTTGTTCTTCTCTGAGGAGATAAAGTCTATTTCTCCACTCCGTGATTCTGGCTTTGGCTATGTGATATGTTTTGACCAACGTGTCATTAGAAAACAGGATAGAAAGAGAGCTTGACATTGGGGTTTGCTTTATGACAGCTGCCACCTTATAAACAAGCTGGACTAGATTGCTGGATGAGACAAGATGCAAGGCTTAGCTGCCTCCATTGACCCAGCTAGCAGCCAGCTAACATGCACAAAGTCACCTACCATTAGTTGACCGCAAGTATGACATGAATAAACCCAGCAGAAGCCACATGGAGTAGAGATAAATCATTTCATCTAAGCACAGCCTAAATTGTCACCCCCACAGAATCGTGAGCAAATAATATGGCTTTTTATTCAAGCTACTAGCACTTACAGTTATTGGTGACATGGCAAAAGCTAATTGATAAATTTATCAACTTCAGACTGTATTTATTGACTTCCTTTTATGATAGATTAATATTTGTTTTTCTTACACTCTTGTATCTCTGACAACTTTACTTTCCTATTCTCTATCCAAAATATTTATATTAAAAATCTTGGTTAATTCAAAATCAATAATCATATTCTTATGACTTATTATATTAGAACTGAATAGTTTATCAGAAAAATAATTCTTTTTGGATTTTCCTAGGGATAATTATTGCCATGCCTTTGAAACATTTTCTTGGCTTTCTTTGTACTTTTCCTTTTTTTTTTCCCAAATTGTCCTTTAAATCATTCTACCATAAGTGAATACTGTTTTATTTATGATTGAACAAGTCATACTATAAAGTTATAGTAATCAAAACAGCATGGGACGGGAATAAAAACAGGCATATCCACCAATTGATCAGAATTAGATAGCCTCAAAATAAATCAATGCATTTCCAGTCAACTGATCTTCGACAAAGTTGCCAAGCACAAAGCGGGAGGCCAGGACAATCTCTTAGTCTCTTTAATAATTATGGATGGGAAAACTGGATATCTGCCTGCTTAAGAATAAAATCAGACCCTTATTCCACACTAGATACAAAAATTAACTAAAAATGAATTAAATACTTAAATGCAAAAGTGAAAATTGGAAAAACATGTAGGGAAAAAACTTGTTTCTTGACATTGATCTGAGCAATGATATTTTTAGATATGACCCCAACTGCATTGGTAACAGCAACAAAACTAGACAAGTAAGATTGTATCAAACTAAAAAGCTTCTGCATAGCAAAGGCAATAACCAACAGAATAAAGACACAATTCACAGAATAGGAGAGAATATTTATAACCTATACATCTGATAAAAGGATTAATATCCAAAATATCTAAGAAATACAAGCAACTCAACAGCAAAAGAATTAATTTAAAATGGGCAAAGGACCTAACTAGACATTAATTTTAAGAAGGCAATTGGCCAACAGATTCATGAAAAATATGCTAATCACTAATCATCAGAGAAATACAAATTAAATCCACAAAGAGATATTGTTAGAATAGCTATTATAAAAAAGACAAAAGATTACAATTAATGGTGAAGAAGGTAAAGGAGAACGTTTGCATACTAACTGATGAGAATTTAAATTAGTACAGCCATTATGGAAAGAGTATGGAGGTGCCTCAAAATGTTAAAAACAACATTACCATAAGACTTGAGAAGTCTTACTTCACACACACAAACAATGAAATCAGTATGTCAAGAACGTATCTGCATTCTTGTATTTTTTTCTTCATTTTTATTATCAAATTATTCTTGGGGATATATTGTGACATTTACCAATGTTCTTACAATATATCATAGTTGAATCCACCCCCTACATCATTCTCCTTTATCCTCCCTGCCCCCATTCCTGGAATAGTTTCAACAGGTCTCATTTTTCATTTACATCCATGAGTACATGGAAAGGGTGTAGGAGAATAAATTCTCCTGTTCATTGTAGAATTATTCATAGAAGCCAAGATATGGAAATAACCTAAGTTTCCATTAGCAGATGAGTGGATAAAAATGTGCCATAAATATGTACAGTACAATACTATTTGGCCTTGGAAAAGAAGACAACCTCATCATTTGCGACAACATAGATAAATCCGCAGGATGGGAAATAACCCAAGCACAGACGAACAAATACTGCATGACCTCACTTATATGGGGAACCTAAAAAAGTTGAACGTGGAAGAGCAGTGAGTAGAAAGGTAGTTAATAGAAGGTGGAAGGGGAGAGGCAGAGTGAGCAGTGGTTAGTCAAAGGCTACAAATATCTAAGTTCTAAGGATCTACTGTACAATATTGAGACTATATTTAATAATGTATTATATGCTTGACGGTTGAGAAGAGAGATCTTAAATGTTCTTACCACAAAAAGTGGTAAGCATTTAAGCTTATACATATATTAATTAATTTGATTTAATAATTATACAATGTATACATATATCACATCATCATATTGTATATTATAAATATATATAATTTTAATTTGGCCTTAAAACTGGAAAAATATGATAAAAATCAGATAACTTATTTGGGTTTTGTTATTGCTTTCAGCTACTTCTTTCTGGAGCTCCCTGTTCTCTTGCTTTCTTCTCATTTGGTTTCTTTCTGGTCTGGCAACATAACTACACTTGGCCCTTCTTCAGTGTTGAAGACTCTGATTTTTAGGATCTTATGTCTTTGTCTTCATAATCTCAAACCAGGGCTGGTGGAGTGGCTCAAGTGGTAGAGCGCCTGCCGAGCAAGCATGAGGCCCAGAGTTCAAACCTTGGTATTGCCAAAAAAATTAAAAAATCTTATAAAAAAAAATAATCTCAAACCAGTTCCTCTAAGTACTTTCTGAGTGACTTTGTATGAGTCACCTAATGTGTTTGGGAGCTTTTTGTTACTGTAATAAATACCTAAGATAATCAACTTATAAAGTTTATTTTGGCTTTCAACTCTGAAGACTTCAGTCCATGTTTGAGTGGCCCTGTTGCTATTGGGCTGTGGTGAAGTGGCAAATCATGGTGGGAACACTCACTGGGGCAAAGCCATTCACCCCATGGCTGGGGCATGAAAACGAGAGGAAAGAAGAAGCAGTGGGTGTCCCACTAACACCCCCAGTGACCAGAAGACCTCCCACTAGGCCTCACTTCCTAAAATGTCCCACATTCCCAGCAGCAGGATGCAGGACTAAGCCTTTAACACATGGGTTTTTTGAGACATTCTAGATATAAACCTTACTTTTCTGATTTTTTTGTTTTTTTCACCAACAAGAAGAAAAGATCTTGCTGTGCTTTGTGCCATAAAATCTCTTCACAAAGAACAATGACATAATGTCTGTGGTTATCCTTTGTAACTTATAAATTCATTATAAAATGTTATTATGTGGGAGAGAAACCAGGATCAGGAATGAGAAGCACTGGACTAGATCCAAATGTGACCTGATATTTGTTATCTCTTTGATGCCCAGGTCAGACTGCTGGGCTGGGATGGTATCATCGGGAGCTGGGAGAAGTAAGTTGAATCTGGAGACCTCAGTCTTTTTCTTATCTATCACTCATATGGCTGTGTGACTTGGGATGAGTCAGATTACCCTCTTTGGGCTTTGGTTTGCTCCTTTTTAAAATGGGGCTATGAAGGTAGGTGCCTCTATATGTCTTTCAGTTTAAAATCCTTTTTTGTTTGTTTGTGCTAGGGATTGAACCTGGGGCCTTGTGCATACTAGGCAAGTGCTCTGCCACTGAACTACATCTGCAGCCCCAGTTTGAAACTTCTATGGTTCAGCTGCCTCTAATTCACAGGGAGGCAGGTTGTACTTTAGTCTGGACCTATGATGCAGATGTTTGCCCTGGTGAAGAGACGGTTAAATGAGTCTGTGATAACAAAGTCAAATAACACTCAGTAGTGGAGCTCTCAGATTTATTTTGTTCCCTCCCCAGAGCCTTGGAAATGCTGGCTTCTGAACAGTGTGGTGGACCTGCCGTGTCAATCCATGCCTGGCTGCCCCTTGGAAGTGATGTCCAGATACATTGGCCTCTAGACAGCCAGCTCTCCCATGTGCTGGAGTTGGGGGCCACCTGCAGCATGCCTGCCCACCTCATCTCTCCACTGCACTCACTGGAGCAGAGAAGATTAACTTTCTGAAAATGAAAAGGACAGAGAGAAGACAAGCTGCTTATCAAATATGCACATTTCAGATGGAACTTCACACTCAGTAGAAAGATGTTAGATTGCTGTTAGCTCTCTGGAGCGCTCCTGACAATGTGTTATCAGGTCATGTTTGCATGACAGAGGCAGCCCAAGCAGGAAACATTAAGTCATATGACTTCTAAGACGGAATCAATCAAGTGAGCAGTGCAGCTCCTGAAAGCTAATTTCACCTTCATAAGGTCTGGTTATCTGTGCGGCAGACATGAGTTTGTCAGCCCCATTTCAGTCTGGCCAGGTTCAGCTCTGCATCTAGAATTTTAATGAACCGACACTGTAATATGTATGAAAGATGACACTGAGATGAATTCATGAAAAGCCAAGTCCCCATGAAATATGAACAATTACTTGCAGGCTCCTTCGCCTACTTAGCTCATTTGCAATGTCCATTTCAAAGGCCTTTGTCTTTCTCTGATTCATTTGCAAGTTTGTGCACAGATTTTCATCATATTTTACCAGCTTAAAAACCAAACACAATCAAACAGTTCACTGAGCTCTAGTTTGATGGGGGCAGAGCCAAGGCCAGCCAGAACTTAAGTCTTCATTTGGCTGCAGATTCACAGATTTCCTTGTGTGAGGAGGAAAAGACTCAAAAGTCTGGCTGTGTGTGCCTACCTGGTCATCGGCATTCAGTGTGGCCCTAGGAAAGCAAGGAATTTTTTGTCCTAATGACATCATCCTCTCTCTGGTAGTAATATTTATTAGTTTTCATCTTCCAAACAGAGTTAATGGGCTTGTCTTTTGTAAAACTTTTTCAATGTGTCAGAGGGTATATGCTGAAATCACAAATAGGCTTTTCAGGAAGATTGTGTCTTTTTGTATGTGACATCGGAAGCCATTCTTCGAGTTCAGTCCCCTTTTATGAAGGCCTTTGTTGTAGGCATGTGCATTTTATGTACTGATCCAGACAGCTTAGGACATGCCATATACTGCTAACCACAATTGCCTTGTTCTCTAAGTTTCTGGGTCTAATATTACCATACTCACGAGTCCACTTTTCCTTCCAGTTCTTTACTTAGCTGATACAGAGACACTATTCCCACCTGGCTCAAGGGCAAAGAAAATCCTTTTCTAGTATTTTTTTCTACATCTTAATATTTAAAACATTCATGAAACATAGAGGAATAATTTTAAAAACAGTTATGTACTTTCTACCTATTTGACTTCAACAAATTTTAGTATTTTTCTTTTATTTGATTTAGATATTTTATTAAAACAAATTAAAATGTCATGACAGGTACAGAAGAGCCTGGTGTTTGCTTCCATCTCTTCTTATTTCCTTCCACAAAGACCTGACTATCTTGAACCTGGCAGGCTTTAGTACAAATAAAATGTATATTCGAGCCAGGGGCAGTGGCTCACAGCTGCAATCCCAGCTTAGGAGGTAGAGATCAGAAAGATCCGTATTTGAGGTCATCCCAGGTAAAAAATTAGCTAGATCTCATCTCAGCAAATAAGTCAGGCATGGTGGTTCATGCCTGTATCCCAGCTACATGGGAAGCATAGGTAGGAGAAGAGGCCAGCCCTGGCAAAAAATAAAAACAAAACCGCAAAAAACTCTGACTAACTTTTCAGCAAAAAGGGCTGGGGATGTGTCTTAAGTGATAGAACACTTGCAAGGCCGTCAGTTCAAATCCCAGTCCAAAAAATGCTTATGTATTTTTAGGTCGTGAAAATGATACGCTTATTATACACTTTTAAACTTGTATTTTTCTTGTGATATATCCACATTATACTTATAAAAATGCATGTTGTTATACAAAGCTTTATTTCATTCATTTTTGCCATTACATCTATATGAAACATATCCATAAAATAAACTTACTATAATTATTCAATCAATTTCTTTTTTGTTTCAAATATTCGATTAAGGACAGAGGTGTAGTGACTATTCTTCAGCATGCGGGGAAGGGTACCTTGGGTGGGTAGCTAGATGTGGAAGAGCTGGGTGGGATGGCATTCCATGTGCACCTCCGAACTTGACTAAGTTATTCCCTACCGGAATTGCGTTTGTAGACCGTTTGAAGGGGGAAAGGAAGCCTGTTTTGCCTGCACTCACCAGTATTGTTCCGCAATAGGTTTTTACTCGGGTGTCTTGAGTTACGCACTGTTCTAGGTGCTGAGACATGGTGAGGAAATGCCCAAGTCTTTCCTTCCTGGACTGGCCTCATCATATTTAAAATTTTGTCATTCTTATGCGTGAAATGGAATTTCTTAGCTGTTTTCATTTGTCTCTCAGATTAGTTTTGCAATTAGTATCTCTTTATGTTTTTTTGTGAATTGCTTATTTGTAGCTTTTATCCTCTTCCTGTACAGGTAGTAATTGTCTTAACGATATGAAAGTTTTCCTTATTCTGTGTTCTGAAAACTTGTCATTATATACCATGTAACTATTTACTCCCAGTCAATAAAAAAACCTTAAACCTTGTTTACAGTGCCATTATCAAACAGAAAAACTTAATATTCATTTAGTTGATTTTGTTAGCCTGTATTTTAAGGTTTCTGCATTTAAGAAACTTCTTGAAAGAGGCAGCTTTTGGTGTGTCAATTCTTTTTTTCTCTACTTTTACTAACTGTTGTTTTAATTTTAATTTAGTTTCATTTTGTCTATATTATTTGAATTAATTTTTAATTCAAATTTCCATTTTATAAAAATTGAGCAGTCAACTCATTCATTTGAAATCTTCCTAATTCTTCAAAAATGTATTCATTTCTAAGTCTTTTTCATCATAAAAGTTTTGATGGTTATTTATAATAATTTTAATTGCAATTTCCTCATTAATTTAAGAGTCATTTAGGAATCCTTTTTATTTCTAAAATATTTAAGGTACTATTTATTCTTATTTACATTACTTTATGACTGAGGACTATTTTCTCTTTGACACCTAGTCTGTCAAACTTATTACCTTCTTTTGTCTCCTATTCTAATTTTAAGGATATATATATGTGTATGAAAACAATATATTTTATTTGTATTTTTCCTTGAAAATCTTAGTCATTTTGTATCTTAAAATCTCTTTGTATTCTTATTCATGAATTAAAATGTACCCAGACCCAAAATTCTAAGCTGTCATACTTTTTCCTATGTTCTTAAAAGTAATTACTCCATTGATTTTAGACATCTATTATTGCTGTTAGCTTGTCAATCCTTCATAAAAAATGTAACACTTTTTTCCCCAGTAGCTTTTAAGATTTTATCTCTCATATTTATAAAATACTGTATCTGAGTATATGATTATATTTAACAGTTTTTCTTGATTCTCAAAGTGCATTATTAATCTGAAAATTTTTTTTGCTCTAAATTGGATAATCCTAAATTTTTGTCGTTTCAGTATGGCTTTTGGTCATTTTATTTATATTCTTTTGTGAAGATTTCTTGTAGTGGCATATTTGAGCCTCTCAACTTCTCCATTTTGCTGTTGTCTCATATATTTAATTTTTTTCTTTTGTTAGCTTCATTATTATCTTTTTCTCTATTATTTTAACGTATTAATCATAGTTACTTTAACAACTATGTTAATCTGTTTTGTTTTTGATCTTGATTATCAAAAGTCTGGATCATCTGTTACTCTGCTTCTATCTTTTTTCTTGGTTATGAGTTACATGGTCATGCATTTTTGAATGTCTAGTAATATCTAATTATATTCTGGGCATTTTGAATAAAAGAAAGAGAGCATGCATATAATATTGGCTTTCACCAGAGAGGATTTGCCTTTCCTTTATTAGGTAAATGTAGTTTAAACTGGTCACCTCAATTTAATCAGGGATTAAGCTGGATGTGGAATGGGCTACAGTTTTGGTCAGACTCTGTTTACCTTCCCTTGTGCCCTTTTCCTCATGCATGGCACTCCAGAGCTTTCAACTGGGTCTTTGTTTCCCAGGCCTTTGAAGATGGGGGTACTTTGAAGATTCAGATATGCCCTCAAGAGGTTCTTACTGGGGTTGAGAACTCAAGTAGCTGGGTGGTAGAGCACTTCCTAGCTAGTGTGAAGCTTTTGGTTCAATCTCCAGCACAACACACATACACACACAGGTTTTCATTGTAGAGTTTTAGTCTCCTGGCCCCAAATAATTTTTGAGAGATAGACAGCCATATGTGACAACCCTGAGTCTCTCATTTGGTCACTCCATAACTTCATGAATAGCTCTAACTTCTCTACTGGTTTTCTGTCTCTGAATAATAACTTCTGAGAGAGGACAATCCTAATATTATGGTTTGCATGTTTGTTCTCCAAAGGTTCATGTGTTGGGAGCTTGGTCTCTGATGTAACAATGTGGGAGGTGACAGGAAATTAAAGAGATGGAGCCAAGGGGGTCCTTAAGTCATTGGGGGTATGCTCTTGGAAGGTGTTATGAGACCTCAGTTTCTCTATGGCTTCCTGTTCCATGATGTAATCTCATTCTTACATGTTTTTCTACTATCTAAGGACCTGGGCCCTTAGCAGAGGTTATGCAATTCTGGTGCTTTGCCTTTGAATCTGCAGAAACCATGAGCTAAATAAACCTCTTTTCTTTATAATGTTAGCCTACTTTGGGTATTTTGTCAGAGTAATGAAAAATGGATGAATCCACCAGAGTTTTGAGAATCTCTTTTAATCCCTTTAAAGTGCTTTTTAAAAAACTCAGTAACAGTTTTTTTAATCACTGTCAAATAATTATTGATATTTCTTAAAGCTTAGTAGGTATTATGTTCCATGCTGTACTCTATTTAATCATTTATTTCCCATTTAATCCTCACAACTATTGTGAAAATTAAGTTATCATTATTCCCACTGTATATTTGAAGAACACCAAGTTAAATTACTTCCCCAAGTCCTAGCTGAGAGCAAGGATTTGAAATGAAGAATGTCTAATTCCCAAGCAGGTCTAATTCCTAGTCTTAATGACTAGGCCATTTTTTTTTAAAGAAGTAGTACTACATCCTTGACTCTTATCTCATGTTTTTGGTTTGTTTTGGCAGAAATCAGGGCCTCCTGTTTGCTTTGCAAGTGCTCTACCACCTTAACCACACTCCCAGTTTATCCCATTTTTTTATTGTTTTATTTCAAGTGTTTATTGAAAGGGTTGATTACATTTGCTTTTTGTAATTGACAATAGCATTATTCTTCATAACACGGCATTCATCCTTCAATCTACTGGAATCATTTCAGTGAGGGGCATCCTTAGTCTCTGTTTGGTTTTCTACTGTATTGTATATTCTTTAACTTTAAGTCGAAGCATAGTACACTAATGCAGAGTTGCATAAGACAAGAATAAACAATGAATTCAATAACTTATCACAAGTACACACCCCCATAAATAACATTGATTCAATAAAGAGTATCTTTATCTGCTGAGGAGCTCCCCTCAAGCTCTTTTCCTAACTGACTTCCTTCAACTGTAGTCACTCATAATGAAATAGATGGGTTTTGGCTCCTCTTGAACTTCATATGTAATACCATTGGAGTCTATTTTTTTACCTTCTTTTGTTTACCAGTGTAAGAGTTGCCCATGTTGTCACATGGGCCTGTAGTTTATTATTCTGCTGTTATTTATTGTACGAATAGGCATAGTTTATTTTAACAGCTTTATAAGGCTTAATAGACTGAACTGTACATGTTTTAAGTACACATTTTAAGTTTTAACACATATATATATATATACATTTTTAAAGCAATCACTATAGTCAAGATAATTAACATATTCATTATTCCCCCAAATTTCCTAGTGTGTCTTTCCAACTTTTCTCTTCTACTCTGCCCTGCCCTATCCCTATACAACTTCTGATATGCTTTTTGTTACTAGGATTTACATTTTTAAAAAGTTTTATATAAATGGAATTATACAAAATGAGTACTTTTGTTTCTAACTTCTATTAGAGCATACTTATTTTAACATTCAACAAAAAGTTCATTCCTTTTTATTTCTGAGTAATATTCTGTATAATGGATTTATTTATACACTCACCTGTTTATAGAAACCTGAATAATTTCCAATAGTTGGCTTTTACAAATAAAGCTGCTGTAAATATTTATGTCTAAGTCTAAGATATAGAATTCTAAAATACAGAATTTATTTATCTTGAGGAAATGCCTAGGAGTAGATAACTAGAAATTATTATAAGAATATGTTAATTATTTAAGAACTGTAAACTGATCTCTAAGACTTGGATTTTCAGTCTTTCTAATTGTAGACATTCTAATAGGAGTACACATCTTATTTTTACCTAGTTTCTATAATTGCTGGATGGTTGGACTGCAAGAATATTCCAGTGAATGGTAAACAATACTGTTTCTGAAAATAAAGTATAAGGACTTCTTCATGACTTGAGGATATGGAAAGATTTCTTAAGTAGAGCATAGGACCCACTAACTATATAAAAAAAGAGATTGATACATTGTATTACATTAGTGCCAAGAAATATTTTTCATTAAAAGAAATCTATTCATCAACACTGAAGTATGTTAACACTCAGAAATACTATTAGTTAAAAGACATCACGAAGAATCTTTTAGGAGGGACGAAGGATTCTGTGTCTTGCTTGTGGTGATATATAGAGGCACAAAACAGTCAAAATCCACCAAAATGTACCCTCTGCTGG
The DNA here is from genome assembly GCF_047511655.1 of Castor canadensis. Lineage (NCBI taxonomy): Eukaryota > Metazoa > Chordata > Mammalia > Rodentia > Castoridae > Castor > Castor canadensis. The sequence goes on along the minus strand of NC_133398.1, from coordinate 83,699,861 downwards.
ATTCAGCCTCTGTGTCTATCTTTCAATGAAATTGGTTGCATAAGAAAGTCAATAATGATAGCATTAAGAAAATGAAGAAGGTTTTTAAGTGTTGATTTCAAGGTCTTTCTTACGCTTCACTCTTACCCTCTCTGGGACAGGTAACACTGTCTGCCATATTTTTCCTTCAGCCTTTTTTTGGTTTCAGTTATGTTGGCCTGTGATCCTTGTCACATTCCTATTATGTTTTGCAAATGGCCATTAGGGGTTTCCAAATATAACTAAGCCCTACCATGTGTTTGGCACTTTTCTAGATACCACAGAGAAGGAAGAAATACTGACTTTGCTTCATCGTTTCATTAATTAGCACCTGATTCTTATATGGCTGGTAAGGATTGCTTAAGATTTTTCTAATCCCCAGTGATCTTTCCACAGTGATCTCTCCACTCCCACACCCAATATATGGACATCAACTCACTTAGATGAACACATGGGAAAATCCTGCCTGTACAACTTACTAAATATTTGACTTTGGGTAATTTATGTGCTAACCTACCTAAGCCATAGTTACTTCATCCATTAAACTAGAGGTGATAAGAATGCCTTTCTCCTTGGATTTTGGTGGACAGAAAATGAAGCAATTCATGTAGAATGTTTAGTTCAGTGACTTTCTTATGGAATGTGCTAAGAACATTTAGTTGCCTTCAATTCTTTCTCTTCTCAACCCTTTCCTTTCCAGTGTCTCTTTTTGTCTTTCATATATTTAACTTAGCCTCCTCTTTTTATTTTTATTTTTGGCAGTACTGGGATTTGAACAGAGGGCCTCACACTTGCTAAGTAGCTCCAAAACTCTGTCCTTCTCTTTTGTTTTTCTCCTTTTTCTTTTTTTCCTCTTGTACTCCTTCTTCTCATATAGGACATCAGACTACATAAGTAAAGATGTAAATGTACATATATAATATTCAATTATCCACGTAATATACATAAAATCACAACACAAATTTGACCACCTCTTTGAATATAGCTGGATGTGACCTCTCATCGCCAAAATTATTTGATACCTTGTCATCTTGTTTACGACTCATCCTATACCATCTGGCTGTAACACTTGGACTAGATGGTTCTCATTTTAGGATGCAAATCATTTGAGGCACCAGTCATGCCTTATGCAACACTTACCATACCATAGGTCTTGAAACTGTAATTCTTAATAAATATAATTAAGTAAAAATATATATGTATATACACATCACATATACATACATTTATATAAAACAACTATATCTATAGCATATTATTTTGTTGACTATCTTAATCATATTAAAATGTTCTCAAGGACAATATCCTCAATATTTTTTTTTTCAAATTTGGAACCAATTCTGGGCTTTAGAAAGGTGAGTTTCAAGGTCTGCATGCCGTGGCTCATCCTGTAATCCCAGCTTCTTGGGAGGCAGAGATAGGAAGGTCACAGTTCAAGGTCATCCTGAGCAAAAATATTAGCAAGATCCTACCTTAGAGAACCAGTCAGATGTGGTTGTGCATGTCTATAATCTCCAATATGTGGGAAGCAGCAGTAGGAGGATTTGTGGTCAGAGCCAGCTGGGACAAAAAACATGAGACCTATCTGAAAAACAACTAAATGTAAAAAAGGGCTGGGATGGTTCAAATGGTAGAGTGCCTGTCTAGCGAGCACAAGACCCTGAGTTCAAATCCCAGTGTTGCCTGAATGAAGAGTGTAGGAAAGTGCTCCTATATTTTATACAGAAAATATCTCTAATATTTGAAAATAGGAAACATTTTTCTGGGAAGCAGAAATAGAAGGACACAAAATTCCTTGTAAGTGTAAGAATCACTTGATAGAGTTTTAAAGAATGTCTTTGACTTGGCTCTTGTGTCCTAGAATTCAAAGTTAAATTTTCCTAAGAACATCTTGCTTTGACTAGCAATGAACAATTAGAAAACGAAATTCAGAGAACAATTCTATTTATGATAGCAATATATATAAGAGTACAAGACTTAGGGATAAATTTAACAAAGGGGCACAAGACTTGTACACTACAATGAAAACTATAAGCACCATTGAAAAAATAAAGAAGACCTAATAAGGGAAAAGATTTCCCATATTCATTGATTGGAAGACTTACGTTGTTAAGATGGCAATACTTGCCAAATTGAACTACAGAATTAAAACAACTCTGAATTTCAGTGCAGTTTTTAAAAACATTGAAAGGGTTGATCCTAAAATTCATATGGGAATGGAAGAGACTCAGAATAGCCAAAACAATACTAAAATAGAGCAAAATTAGATGTCTCACATTTCCCTATTTCAAAACTCACTACAAAGTGAGTGTGGAACTGGCATAAGGATATACATATTCATCAGTGGAAAAGAGCCTAGAGCCCCAAAATAGCCCATAGATTTTTGCACAATTAATTTTTATGCATAATTAATTTTTGATAATTGCCAAGACAATTTGGTGGCGATTTTCATAAGTATGTTGGGCCAAGTGGATATCCACGGATAATGTCTGAAACTGGACCCTTACTTCATGCCAAAACTAAAATGGATCATAGGCAAATGAAATAACTAAAATTATAAAGTTCTTAAAAGAAAACATAGTTATGCCTTTATGACTTTTGATTAGACAATGGCTTCTGAGATGTGGCACTAAAACACAGGAACAAAAGGAAAAAACAACTTGGATGTTATCAAAATTAAAAACAATTTTTTGTTTGGAAAGAAACCATAAAGAAAGTAAAAAGAAGCCAGGTGTGTGGTTCACACGTGTAATCTCAGCACTCAGGAAGCTAAGGCAAGAGGATCACAAGTTCATTGTCAGACTGACCTACATATCAAGACCCTACCTCAAAAAAACAAGGGCTGGGTATGTATCTAAGTGCTTGTCTAGCACACACAGGGCCCTAGTTCAAACCATGAAAACAAATAAACAAACAGCACCATGAAAACAAGGACTGCTTTGACTCTAAAACTATATTGAGCTCACATATTTAAAAAGAAAAGAAAAGATCACATCAGTGACAGGGACATTCCACTCCTGTAAGTCTTCGGTGAAGCATGACCTGATCACAACCGATTAGGTGACAACACTATTGGAGGTTCTCAAGTTCTGTAATATGGCTTACCTGTAAGGCAATTTAATTGTACTTCTAAATGACATTCTATCCATGGGCTTAACTTCACAAAGATTGCTGTAATGTCTTTATCTGCAGTAACAATCATTAAATGAAAACACAGTGTTGTCTTCCTTTGCTTATTTGCCACTATCAAGTTTCCTCTTAGAGCCTCTGTGTGGGAGTCTGATGCGGATATCCTTGTTAACCAAGATACATCAACTGTGTGAGCTGAAATCTTATTCCTTTTGTGATTTTCATAAATGCGACGTGGACCGGTGCAGAGCTGGAGTTTCCTCTCCTTCCCTTTGTTTGTGAATTATACCACCAAAGGATACTATCGTCCATACCTGGGTCAGTGAATGCGTCAACACAACCAGCCTAGTGATGGGTAGCATGAACTACTTAGGCCTTTCTAAAGAAGAAACTTGATGTTTGGGTGGAAAGAGGCTCCTTTCATTGAAAAATTCACATTGGCAGAGCACATGGAGACCCTTGGGGAAACTCTGGTTCTATTAGACATTTTTTTTATAGTACAGAGGGTTTAAATACTAAGTGTGTCTACTTAATACTGAATCTCATGTCTAAAGCTTTGCCAGAGAAAAATTAAAGTGGTGCTGGGACCTCAACAGCATATCCCCAAACTGCTTGAATGAAAAATATGAACGTATACAAGTCCTACAAATTCAAGAGTCAGATGCTTTCCTTCCCATTGTATTATTTTTCTATTGCTGCACAGTAAAGGACTACAGCTAAGGGTGTAAAATAACAGAAATTTGTCTTCTCACATTTCTTAGTGGATAAAGTATGTGGTGTGCTGGGACTGGATTCTCTCTGCTCAGGGTTTCATAAAGCTAAAGTTAAGATGTCACTCAGGTTAGTGATTCTCATCTGGGCGTGGTGTCTTCTTTCAAACTCAGGAATTGTTGGCAAAATGCATTTCCTTGTGCTTACAAGACTATAGGTACCTGTTTTCCTTCTAGCTGTGGTCCAGGAATAAAGGGCCTCTGTTATTCTTTTGAATGTGGCCCCCAAAGGCAGTTCACAAAATGGAAATTGGCTTTTTTGTAGCTAGTGGGAGCATGTGTCTCTGACTCATTTTCTGTGACCAAATGGAGGAAAGTTTCATCATTTAAGGAGCTCATGTGCTTAGGTTAAATGTACTTAGATAATCTCCTTATTTTAACATAACCTAACAATGAGCATAAAATCCATTTTACAGTCCTAAGGATTACGAAGGGCATGTACACCTGGCAAATGGGAAGCTCCCATGTCTATTTTAGTATTCTACCTACCACACCAAAGCTGCTCCATTTGAAAAAATGAGTGTTCCTCTTAATCTTTAGTGATAAACAATCATGTTGGTGTGGCATTCAACTGAATGATTGTATTTTATGTGCAATAAAACCCCTGAAAAGTTGGGGCCAGGAGAAGGTGGGAGGTGCATTAGATGAGAGAAGAGAAAGGCACAGCAGCCCTGCTCTAATCACAGGTAAACTTAGGTATAGTTTTATTTGCATTGGCCTTTAAGGAATCTATCTGGATCACTGGCTTTTCTGGGATAAAAAAGATCACAGGCACTTGATTACTTTGTCTTTACGTATATATACTTATAGATGATTGACAGCCATTCAGTCAGGTCATTAGAAATTTAGGTAACTTCATCCCTGAGGAAATTTTTACTTCCTTTTTTCCTTTTACATAGTTTTTTAGAAGTATGTGGTAATAGGAAGATTGAAAATCTATACTCTTCAAAAATAACATATCAGCTATGAATTATGGAATGTACATGTAAGTAAAAATACTGTAGATGAGAAGACAAAACAATTTTCCCTCTAGGTATCTTTTTGTCCATCAAAGAGAGTGGTTACTCTATTAAAAATACTTTATTGAGTTCAGATGATCCCTGGCACTCTTTTTTTTTTTTTCATTTTTTTTTTATTATTCATATGTGCATACAAGGCTTGGTTCATTTCTCCCCCCTGCCCCCACCCCCTCCCTTACCACCCACTCCACCCCCTCCCGCTCCCCCCCTCAATACCCAGCAGAAACTATTTTGCCCTTATTTCTAATTTTGTTGTAGAGAGAGTATAGCAATAATAGGAAGGAACAAGGGTTTTTGCTGGTTGAGATAAGGATAGCTATACAGGGCATTGACTCACATTGATTTCCTGTGTGTGGGTGTTACCTTCTAGGTTTATTCTTTTTGATCTAACCTTTTCTCTAGTTACTGGTCCCCTTTTCCTATTGGCCTCAGTTGCTTTAAGGTATCTGCTTTAGTTTCTCTGCATTAAGGGCAACAAATGCTAGCTAGTTTTTTAGGTGTCTTACCTATCCTCACCCCTCCCTTGTGTGCTCTCGCTTTTATCATGTGCTCATAGTCCAATCCCCTTGTTGTGTTTGCCCTTGATCTAATGTCCACATATGAGGGAGAACATACGATTTTTGGTCTTTTGGGCCAGGCTAACCTCACTCAGAATGATGTTCTCCAATTCCATCCATTTACCAGCGAATGATAACATTTCGTTCTTCTTCATGGCTGCATAAAATTCCATTGTGTATAGATACCACATTTTCTTAATCCATTCGTCAGTGCTGGGGCATCTTGGCTGTTTCCATAACTTGGCTATTGTGAATAGTCCTGGCACTCTTTACTGTCCTGATTAGAATGTAAATTCAGAACAGCTAGGGAACAGAGAGGTTTTCTTGAAAGAAATAAAGGAGAAGTGAGAAAAAATGGAGAAGGTTGAGAAGTAGAATCAGAATATGAACTTGTCCCAAGAGAATTTTAAATCTATTTCTAGAAAAATAACAAATGGGAAAATAAATTGTAATAATCTGTCCATTAATTTCTTAAATTCAGAGCACATTAAAACATGAGTTAAAGAAAGCTTGGGATGACCTGTTCTGCCCAATTAATTTTGAAGTATTGAAAATCAATTAGTTACAATAAACAGAACTGTTCTTATTATTTTAAGCAGCTAGCAATTAGCTTCATAGAAAGATTATTGCATACAAGGCAAAGTACAAAGATGCACTGGTGTTAACAAACAGCACTGTGTGCCCTCTCTTTCTCATTCTAAATCTCTTTTCCACTACCTGAATCACCCTCTGATAGTGCATTTAGACTTTTGTCAAATGGTCTATTTTTTATAGAATTTAAATATTGAAAAGCTGGATTTTTCCTTCAAAGTACATGCAATAGAAACTGAGATTTTTCTGTCAACATACACATAATATAGTACCACTTTTTGTTTGCTTTGCTATCATTAGCTTCATTTGCTGCCTGCAAGACAGAATGAAACGTGTTTAATTCTTTTCTCATTTCTTCTAGCCACTAAGGCACTTGGCATGCCAAAGTACCTCCTCCTGACCACAGCCAAAAAGGACTCATTGTTCCTTTCCAGTAGATGGAATCTGTTTACTTGCATGCTTATTTGGCATGCTAACTGTTTTGCATCGATAGTTTCCAAGGTATTCATTTGCTTATCAGAAAAAAAAAGATTAGGAAATAAGGCACAGTTTGCATATTTTCTGCATTAGTCCATTGATTCATTATGTCATTTCTAAAAGAGGGACAATATTATGACTCATGAGCAAGGAGGGAAAAATGGAACATTTTCTTTCTTTCTTTGTTCAATAAATGTATGTTTGATGGTGACACGAACTAATTGCATAGTCACCATGAAATAACATGCTTTATTTTTCTGTAATAATGTAGTAACTACATAGTAACTTCTTAGGAAACAATAGTAATTATATGGTAATGGGATAATAGTGCTGTTTATTTTTCCAAAAATATGCAATTAACTACATACACCATGAAGTACTTCATTTCTGAGCAAATGTACACACTTGCCTAAAGAAGTTTCTTTCTTCTTTATTTTCTGACCCTAGCTTCCTCTTTCCCATTTCAAGACCCCTATACTTCAAAGGTGGAAATCTAAATTCTTTTCATAATCTCTCTTCAAGCCCAACAAGCTATACAGGACATCTTTTAGAGTTTAGCTATGAGGTTTGGATCTGAAGCATAAAACTGAAATACTGTGCAGGGCTTTATGGTAAGTACCCTAGAATTCACTTAGAATGGCAAGAGGGCACACATGTAGCTCCCAAGGTAAAACAGTGTAGAAGGTGCAGGTGGCATATGCTCTGCTGGATGATCCATGAAATACAAAACACAGTCTTAGAGAGAGAGGGGAAGAAAGAAGAAATGATGTCATGGCTCCATGACTTGTGACATCAATTGCATGACCCTTAAAAATAATTTCTCTGCAAAAACAAACTTATCAAAATGGCATTGCTCTAAGCAGTCCTGTGTGTGTGCATGTGTGTGTGTGTGTGTGTGTCTGTGATTGATCGGTACAAATAAAGATTCACATAATAAGACTCAGAGTCCTAGCAAGAAAACAAGGCAAGAATAAAGAAAGGCAGAGATACAGAGGCATATAGAACAAGAGATGGCAGGAGAGTAAGAGGGACAAAGATATGTTACTCTTACTTAATATGACAAGATGACACAGAGACAGAGCACAGTTGGAGGGGGAAAATAAGAAATGGAGACTGAGGGAAATAGAGTGAAAAGCAGTAAAACTGATACCAAGAGTCAGAGAAAGCAGAGACAGAGACCCAAAGATAGAGGAAGGGGTATGTGTGTATGTGTGTGTAAAGATGAATGTAGAGCCAACTTCTGAAAATGTTCTGAATAGGACCCTTCTGATTTTTGGCCACCCTTGTTCTAACTATTTTTGGAGTTATGTGAGGGCCAGAGGCAATACTTCTGTTCATTATAAAATTGCACTGCAGTTCAACTTCTAGTTTGGTACCAGGAAATGAATCATACAGTCTCAGAGGAGCACTGTCATTTTTCTCCGTGGTCTAATTTAAATTCTCTATCAAATACCATTGCAGCAGTGACTTTTAACATTTTGCATGATTTATACTGTTAATGAGCAAGGAATCAGAGCAGGTTGAGGTGTTCTCTATGAAGAGAGTGGAGTAAAATAAAATCCTGCACACAAACTTTACAGAAGTATTCCAATTTGGATGGATCTCATCCAAACTGATCACCTTAAGCTCTTGCTTCTATTTAATGCAAATGAAATGGCACTTTTCAATGACTGGGGTAACTGGATAGGATCCTTGCCAACAGCAGAGAACTAATTGAATGGAGAAGAAATGTCCCAAAGGTAGAAAAAGTCACAATGCCATCTTTTTGAATCCAAAAGATAAGCAATTCAGTCTAAAGGAAGACAGGGAACACATGAAAAACTTCAAGTGTCTGGGTTCACTGAAGCCAAGTATGATGTATTTTGAATTACAGACTTCAAGTTCTGGATTTTCTCAAACTTGTATGCACTGTTTGAAAAGAATATTGCCATGTGTCGAAAGAGTACTTTGTAATAGATTAAGAAAAGCATTGAGAACCCCATTTCCTTAAATTTCCACCAGCTTATCCTGTGTAAGATATTTGAGTCAGAGCTATGTCAATCACTACCTTAGATGTGTACTCATCACCCATCCATTTTTCTCTTTGGATTTATTGATCTGAACTTATTTTCAATGTTAATTGTTAATGAAGCATAATAATCAATAGTTAATTCAAGGAGAATCTGAAAACAAATGGAGGAAATCATTCAAAACCATCCATCCAACCAATATGAGAGGATCCCTCTGTTTTCTCCTCCATGTGCAATGTACTGTACTCATCACTGTGCAGGGAGCATGGTGCTTATGGCTCGTGTGTGTGTTCACAGCATTCACCATAGTCTGGAGCTTTATTAGTGTTACAGGTTGAGTTATGTATGCCTTCCAAATTCATTTGTGGAAGTCCTACCCCTAGCACTTTTGAAAATGACTGCATTTGTAGGGCATTTAAAGAGGTATTAAAATTAATTAGCTAACTCAATGATATTGTTGTAATAAGGGCCTGGGGAGGTCTTAGATATAGAAACTGTAAGACTGAAAAAGAAACAGAATAGGGAGACAGCCCAAATGCCAGCACAGGGTTAATTCAGGAAGAAACCGTGTGGAGGGGAGAATCTAAACAACACTAGAACCCCACTGTCACTTACAGACCTGGAGTAGATACAGGGTAGGGGTCTGGAACGGAAGTTTAGCTAGGCAGGAAAATTTTTCTGGAGGTTAAAATTTGCTAGGGGAAGTTAGAGAAGATGGGTGGTAATTAGGTAATTAGCTCCAGACCCCTGCTCTCTTCCTGCTCCTCGCCCCCACTTGAGGCCAAGTGTCGTCCTTCTAGTAAGTAGTGAGGTGTTTTCAGTAAGCTGCCTGTAAAGTGTGTGTGTGTGTGGGGGGAGGGGGTTCTGATCTTAATATAGCTTCCCTTGTGTTCACCCTAACAGAAACCACCCAGTGTTTTCAGATTCTTGTCACCATCAGAGAAAGAATTTAGAAGTGAGAAAAAGGAATTGGGTGGAAGTTTCATGACAAAGTGAAAGTTAGCATTCAAGGGATGAGTGTAGCATTCTCTATAAAGACAGATGTGCTATGCTATGTGGGATTTTGCATACCATTGTATGGGCAAACTTCAATGGAGGGGAAAATTAAGGTGAGGAGAAATGTGAAGAATTTCAGGAATGAGTTGGGATTTCCCCAAAATAAGGTATTCTCTTTTTTTGTACTTACATAGTGTTTTAGGATGTGTTTTGGATTAGATGTGTTATGGGAAGAGCCAATTAGGCAAAGCTAATGAATGGAGATTTCATTATAATGAAGCAGAGGATAGTTAGTGGTCATCTTGGTCTACCATGTTGTCCTAACTGGACACTTTTTCACTGTTAGAGCAATGACATGATGTTTTGCTATAGTATGACTCTGTTAATTCATTAGCTTCTAGCCAGCACAGGTTGTCTCTCTCTCTTTTTCCATATGCCTATCTAGCCTACCTCAATGTGACTGGTATCCTTATAAGAAGAAGCAATTAGGATATAACATGAATAGAAGAACTTGTTAGACACAGGGAGAAGATGACCATTCACAAGCCAAGGAAAGCAGTTTCAGAAGAAATCAACCATGCTGACACTTTGCTTCAGACTTCTCTCTAGAACTGTTAGGAAAAATAAAAATAACTGTTAGAAAATAAATTTGAGTTGCTTAAGCCACCCAGCCTCTGGTACTCAATTATAAGAGCCCTGGCAAATGAATACAATTTGTTGTCATTGTTTGGGCCAAGAATCATTTTTAGAGTATAGACACTCCCTATCTAATGAAAGCTATATATTTACATAGGTAAAGGTCTATAGTATGATATCTGAATATAAATCATATTAACTAATCATCTTACTTAATGGCTTTTTCAATATTTCTTGAATTTTCCTGTACCAACTCATTCCAGTTGTGAGTAACCCTTCTTTTTTACGTGGAATAATATCCAAAGGCTGTATACCCTTTGTCTTGGCAATGTCTTTCCATACCTCTGTTCCATTCATATGCTTCCTACATGAGCAGGGAGACTCTTATCTTTCTCCTGTTTCTCCTTCAGTGTCCTCTCCCTGTCCTTTTCTGCTGACTAGTGTACTTCCTTTGTAGTAGGTTTCTATGAAACTTATTTCTTCTATCTTGCCTTAGGTGTTGATATTGCTTACTCTTTGCTTGACACTCTGATTACCTTTTCTGAATTTTGCCTTTTCTTTTTTGAAATCTAAACCAGTCCTATTCAACTTGGGGTCCCCAGAGATTTTTTACTACTAATTTTGTTACTAGTCCACAAAGAGATAAAAAACTATCACAAGAATATAAATTAACCTTATCACCAAACTCACTGTATTTGGCCCATTGGCTATTGTTATTATTATTTGAATAGTAGCAGAAGCAGAAGAGCAAGACCTTTACATCAAAAAAATAGTGTATTGATTTGCATTCTGGTACTACTTACCTTGGCTGGTTTGGCACTTTGGGTAGAGTTACTCTATGACTTCTATTTGCCTCATTTATTCTGTGACTTCTTATCGTTGGAGTGTCAACCAACTTATCTCTTTTGCTCTATTTTTCTTCCTCCAAGTTCCCCAAAGTAGATGTTTCTTTGGTTTCTTAATTTAACTTTCTCTCTGAGAACACCCCTCCCCCACTCCCTTGAATCCTTTTCCAAATTAGCATGTTGCTCTGCCTATCAATGGCTGTTTAAGGAAAGTTTTCTGCTTGTCCCATAATTTACATTGGGAAAAAATGGAGCCTTTTTCCAGATGCAGCCCTTATCTGTTAGACTGTATAGTAGCTCATTCAATTTCTCTTCCCTTTCAGCAATTCAATTTCACATTTTTCTCCTTGGGCATTGCCTGAACTTGTTCACTGTTTTCACTAGAATGTTAAGTATACTGTACCATGCTATAAAATGCCTTTTCATAATACTTTAAATTGCAAAAAGAAAGAGACAAGGAAAGAAAGAAAAATAACAGAGTGCTCATGTATCAGATCTTCAATGAAGAAGCAGAGTTTTTGTTATTTTTTTCTCTGAATCCTTAAGATTTAGAGAATCTTTCAGAATTTCACATTCAGCAGCTATACATGGGTCAGAAAATAGTATCAAAGGCTTTGCATGCAGTCATTTTATAAGGAACATTCCTGGGCTCACTCCCTGTCCACACCTATATCTGTAGTTAAGGCCTTCTTGTTTCTCCAGAGGAGTGATTTTTTTTTTTCAGAGAAATGTTCTGTTGAAGCATTTTCTTGTTTCTCTTTTCCCCTACCATGCTCTAAAGTACAGCAAGAGGCACTGCACTTTTTCTTCCTGTTCTTGCTCCCTTGCCCTTTGTTCTATCCCTTTCATCTTGCTTAGGTCCTCAAATTCATCCTGACACTCCCTCTTCTGCTAGTCCCATGGTCCCCATTTTCTCCAGCATATTTACTACACTGCTTCTTCTCTGCTTTTAGTAGTTGCTCCTGTAATGCAGTCTCCCTTACCAATTTTTCTTCTAGGTAAATTCTTGCTTTACTTGAACAGGCTACTTAAGGTCACTAGGTTTCTATGCAGCCCACTATGTCTTGTTTGCTAGGAGGAAGTTAAAAACTAACATAACTGCAGTGCGAAAATACAGATTTAAGATTCCAGAGCTCATATTCTCTTTGTGTCTGTCCTTTTTTATTGGGTTTCACTATAAGTAATTACAAAGTGTTCATATAAATGGGCTCGATTTCTGGAAGGGTTGACTCTTGGCAGTGGATTTGTACAGTGAAGCATCTAAAATTACTTCTCAGCCTGAGATAACTTGGATGCTTTATGTTATGTTTAAGGTCAACTTATAATTGTTTATTCTATCCTAGTTAAAGTAAGATAACGGTTCATCAATTTTATAACATACTAATGTTGTTTAGCAATGATTCTTACACTGAAGTCTAGGGTAGTAAAGTATAGTAACTGAGAATTTGGCTTGTAAGTGCAGACCGAATAACTTTCTATTGCTCACCAGGTCTATGAACGAGAGTGAGTTATTCAGCCTTTCTGGACCTTAGCTTTCCACTATATCAAGTGGGGATAATAATGTCCTCATCCCAGGCTATAAAAAAGGACTCAAACTATGTAAATAAATTCGTTTTTTTGCACTTCCCAGTGCAAGAAATTAACTTTAAGAATATCTTTGGTCTGGTTCAAAGGAAACTTAGGTTATATGGTAGATACAAAATAGTTCTGTGAAACCTTGGGGAAAATATATAACTGTTCTTTTTCCAGAGCAGTTAGTACAGAGATTCAGTGAATATGCTAGTTTGACCTCCATTAAAAAGAAACATGTTATATATATTAAGATAATGAAAGCAATGAAAACAATCAATAATTTAAAATAGAGCTCTAAATTAAATTAACAGTAGGGGGACTCCTACTTGCAGGTACTTTTTGTACTTGACTACCTTATCACAAGAGCAATTTCATGGAACTTCTTCCACGAAACTCATGGCCTAGAGTTTTTAATTTAATTATTCTTCCCAGCAGGACTGAAGAGGCCATGCCAGATAGTGTGATGATATCCATAAAGTCTTAACACAGTGTCCAGCATATAGAAAATTCTCAAAAAATTGTAGTTATGATTATATTTAGTTAATGCAAAGCCTCCAAGAAGTTCAAAAATACCTTCTGAAATTGCATGCCTATTATTTATTGGGTGCATTTTTCTAAGAATTGGGCCATACATTTAATTAGCCACTCAGTATATAGATACATTTTAGTTACCTTCCCAAATGTGGAAACTACCCAGAATCCCTGGTTATCTTTGATGATGTTTTAGGGTTAATATTAAATCTATGGACCTTCAGTTTCAGAGTAGAGAAAGTCTAGACACAGTGTAGAAATCTGGAAGCTGGCCTGAAACTGAAGGGGCAGGTAGAGAAGCCAGGTCTCACTTTCATAGTAGTAGAATCAGGTTGTGAGAAAGGCTGGAGGGAGGGAGCCCCTGGGCTGGGGATTATAACTGATGTGTGGAAATTGAAGGTGTAATGAATCTGCTGGCTAGAAACCCAACTTGTATATTCCTCCTCATGGACCCGGGCATCAAGAAACCTATTAAATTGTTTGGTGCACTGAATAAGCCCAGGCTCTTTTCTTCACTGGTGGCCCTTGAAGCTACCTCCTCAGAGATACTGGTGTTTGCCAATAGTTAAGTGATGAACCTTACAACTTTTTTGTGCCTCAAAATATTGTAATCCTTGCTCTGAGACATTGTACAATGATTCTAGGATGTAGAACCTCTTTTGTCTTTGAAAGTTCAAATTACAGTTCATCTGCGGCCAACCCAGTGCTACCAGATGGTCCCATTTCATCAGACATATATGCATCCAATAATTCCTACTATAATATTGATTGTACATGAACTGTGATAGTTATTTTTTATAGGGGGTAAACATGTTTTCCCTAAAATCAGCTAGCTTTAGAATTTTGTTTTACTCTACTGAGCACAGGCCTCACTAAACCATCTGCCTGGCTGGGTTGTTGAACAGAGTTGCAGTCCAGGAGTTTTGTTTTTCAATTATAGTTCATTTTTTTCATCTTTCAGTAGTAATTTTGTGACATGATACATTTGCTGGCACCTTAGCTAACTATGTTCATGCATTCCTTTACACCTTCTAAAACTGTAAATGTAATCTAACACACGGCTGTCGGAGGGAGTCCAGGAAGTGGCATGCTGCAAATCAGAGGTGTGGTAGGAGAGATGAGTGCATGCAGCAGATAACTGTATTTGATTAGTTAGATTTAAATAGTGTCGGACGAATTTGCCAGGTGAAAATAAAAATTGTCAGTTCAGTTTAATTTCATGGTGAATCAAACAAGGAAATTAGATTCTGCTACTCTGTCAGTTTGACATCCACAGAAAGTGACAATTAGAGATGATGAGAGAACTTATATTTACTCTAAAACTCTTGATTTTCTGATAGGCATGTAACTTTTATTTACTCTTGTATCACACAAGAATGTGGCGTAACAGTGGTATTACTAGAGGTTACTAGAACATTCAGGATCTAGGCTAAATAAGCGTAGAGGAGCAGGTAGGGAGGTTAGGGCTCATTTTCATAGTGGTGTAATCAGATTGAGAAGTATGCTGGGGAGAGACGTCCCTGAACTGTTAGGCCAGAGGGGTTTAGAGTTGAAATGCAGATTATAACACAGTGGTCACACTTCTTGCTTCAGCAGAAAGATTACATTCCAACAAGTGAAGTCTGGAAGGTCAGGAATGAAAGTGATTCTGACTTGAGCTGTGGCAGACAGGCCATTGCAGTTAGTTGATTTAAATAAGTTCAAGACCAAAGCACTGAGCAACTTGGAAGACACACTTAAACACAAACGCATGTCCAGAGTCTTCCCTGCCCTCCTAATACAAGCAAATGGAATTTCAAATCTGAATTAGGGTTCAAAGAGCACAGAAAATTCAGTAGAACTGAAGCATGAAATGGCCACATAGGAAGTTGCTTCCCTGATTTACTGCAAAAGTTCTTGGTAGGGAGGTGGGTCTTAATAACACAAGGAAATCATTTTCCTCTAACTTTGCTTCCAAAGAAAGTTTCAGGGTTGACTGACTACCTTTGGATAGCAAAGACAGCATTAGGAGCTATAAACAGAGTGAGAGACAAAAGATGGTTTCATTTAAGGGAAAGGAGGAGACTAAACTATTCTCACTTTTGATTTAATGGATATATGTCTACTGTCAAGGAATCTGATATCTTGGGGTGTAACAGAAGGGGACAACAGAGTTCATATAAGTCAATTCATACCTTTTTCCAAATCTCTTCATAAATCTGGACATTTTTATACCTTATTCCTTAAAAGGCCTCCCTTCTTCTCTCTTCCCCTCCCCTCCCTTTCCCTCCCTTCTCCCTTCCCCTCTGTTCCCCTCTCTCATCCCCTCTGCTCCCCTCTCTCCTCAGTTATTAATTAAGGAGAGAAGCAATTTTTACTCCAATTATATATATTTTTTTCTAAAAATCCAAATGCTTCAATGTTCAGTACTAGTTTTTCATTTGCCTTTCCCACACTAACCTCAGAATTGTTTGTTGTAATGTACTCAGCACATACTAAGAGGATGGTAGAATAGCGAAGACATAGAAAAGTATAAATGTATGTTTTTGGATTCTAATATTTTGAACCAGCAGCCCTTCCTGAAGGGCAGTTTAAACCAACTGAAAATTTAAATTTCAAGTCAGGAAAGCTAGATATCTATGTGGAACATATCTTCATAGTTACTAGTGATTTTGAATTTATTTCTTTAATTTATAATGATCAAAGTAAAGTTAGGCTAAAAATAGGTGAATAGTTGTACACAATTTGAAAGTAATGATTCCAACTGCTCATGATTTAGGACCACATGAGACTGTATTCTAATTATTTGGAAATGCGATGATTCACGGAGGTCCGAGAGTAGAGAAAGGAAATGAATTAATTATTTCTGATCTATTTCTCACCTTTCTTGATACAAATTTGAAACCACAGATGGGAGCAATGCACATTAATTCAGCTATGCAAAAATCTCAATGATTCGATTAGTCCTTATGCCAGTATTATAATATCAGTGGAGAACCCTCCTTCTAGGAGGGTTGTTAAGTATAAACTCCAAAAGTAGCTATTTAAAAACTTCAACACTTTAAAAATTAGGTACAATAATGATAAACAACTTGAACTAGAAATGAATTAGCTGCACAGAGCTCGACAGCCCCACATAAATCCTCATGTTTCTAAATATTGTCTTTTATTGGGAGGCTAATTGATGCTTGAGTATATCATCTGAATTATGCCAGCAAGATAAATATTTATAAGTGAAACATTGTATAATATTAGAGAAACCCAGAAAAGTGCTCCTTTACTTGGTCTCACTATTCACTGTCTTCCTCAACCACTAGACAGCTACTACTACTTTCATAAAATATAACTTTATCTCTACTTCTTTTCATCTCTTCTCTTTTCCTTTCACTTCATTTCATTTTCTTTTTTTTTTGCCAAAAGTTTTTTAGGACAGTTAAATCTTCAGTAGACCATGACCTGCAGTTCTATTTTATTGATGGCAAATACTTGAAGCTGAAATTTAATATATATTCTTTAGTTAATATTTGTGAGGGATCCCTGAAGGAAAATACAGGCATAAGGCTATATGAGCTGTGCCTTTAAAGAATTACTTGCTGTACAGTGCCAGAGGGCTTTTATCTCTGACATTACCCTGTCCCCTCCTTGTGAAGATCTATATTGGCAAAATATGATATAAATAGGATCTCTCTGTGGGCTATAAAATGTTTCAAATTATGATTCTGACTTTCCCTAAAAGAAATATATTTTGCTGCTAGCATATTAATTGCCAATTGGAACATTCTCTAGCTGGACCATAACACAACGCCATGGTTCATTACCTGCAGATACTCAACTCACTGAGCCAGTGGTTACATGCAGATATTCCAAATGACTTCATAAACACAGGAGCACATACTGTTAAGCAGTGATTAATTCCTACAAGACCATGTGATGCCCTGTAATTCTTTAACGGTGCCAAAGTGATCTATAGCATAAGTGCAGACTTTGGCTAGCTCAGCAAATGCCCAAGGGAAGCGTGAGAAGCATCTCTCCTTGCAGGCATTTGTGGAGATTTTATTCACCTTGCAAAAGGACCTACAGCTTGCACTGCAAACATACTTTAGGAAACTTGCACGTGCAGTTGCTCAGGGGGAATAAAAGGACATTTCTTTCCTCTTAAAGATATATTATTCTTTTTTTATGGTGCTCACATGATCATGACACCCAACAAAACAAAGTGGACAGCTGCCCTTTCTCTGTTTCTCTGGCCCCATTGCTAGGAATGATGATAGGCCTTTTGCAAATATTTTGATATTCTTTATTCATTATACAAAAAGGTTCTTTTAAGGATACACACCAGTAGCTGATTCCATCAAAAGCAGAGCACAAACAGAATGCATTTAGAAACCAGTGAGGTTACAACAGTAATCAACGTTTTTCAGTGATGCGCTCCAATTTTGAATGAGAATTTTGGTGACTCTGTGATATCAGACAGTGTATTTTGATTAAAACATTTCTTTATTGAATTTTTTTATGGGCCCGTTACCAGAGTCCCTAGGTACATATAAATATTTTTTCAGGATAATGCAATCCAACAGAGAGGTGGGACTGGGTCTAGAGTCATAAAACAGGAAACATTAAACTCAATGGCTAAGGAGTGCACAATGTCCTAAGCATCAGTGAACCAAACTCCCTGGGGCCTAAGCTACTCTCCAAACTAAATTAGAAGCTTAGGGAAGAATATGAATAACTGTGGGCATTGAAGACATAGTTTATGCTAGCACTGTCTTATTTCTGTATAGCTTTTAATACTTTAAGTGATCAAACATACTTGATTATGTAGAAAGAAAAGACTTTGTACATCCTTGGGTTGGAGACAGGCATCCCAGTTTCTTCTTTGGCTTTGAACACTTCCTTTGAGGGGATTTTGAAAATCAATGAAAATATCTGTGGTTCTGATGCCACATTGCAGGAAAAGAGTTAATAATGCCTTGTGAACCTGAACCTCCCAAATAAGGCCAGTCAAGTGAGGGGAAATAATGTACCCAGAAACCCCTTTAGAATGGAAGAAAAGTGAATAGCAAATAGAAATTGCTTGTGTTTATTTGATGGGAAAGACTTCAAAAGAAGCCATTGACGTGTTCTTTAAAAAGAAAAATAAATCAGTTTGGAAGCTTTACAATGATCTCTTTCTAAGTTGAGCCTTTTGTTTTAAAGACAGCTCAACCAATCCTGAAAGTGATGAGGTGCACTCAGTAGAAATTCCTCAGAAGATTTCATTGCACTGCTAAGTAGGGTGCCTGCTTGGCTTGGAGTCATGGCCCAGTGATGGGAGCTGAGAATGTTCTGTGGGCTATTTCTCTATGCTCTAAATTGGGAAAGTTGTTCACAATGAACATAGTTATAAATGAAAAGTTACATGTGATTCACATTTTATTGCAGAGAAAGCCATAACTTTTTTCTCTTTTGGTTTGTTGAGATGACTTACTTGGTTTTAAGGATTTGGGATAGCACCAAAGCAAAATAATTCATGTGAATTTTGAGGATATCTTTGTTGTCTTGTTTTAGAATAGCTATTTCTGTGTGATTTGTGTGTGTGTGTGTGTGTGTGTGTGTGTGTGTGTGATCTGTGCTTTATAGTTTAGATGGATATAGATAATTCTGGAACAAGTTTACATAAGTGATCCAAAGTATATGAAATCTGAATGATAAAAGATGCGTTTTGCCTTAGTCATCCACCATTCAGGAGAATATTCCTAACCAATATTAACTCTTCAGCATTCAAGGGCAAGATTGTCATAAATAGCAAAGAACTAGATGCCATCTCAAGTCATAGAATATTGCTTTACAATCACTGCAATTTCTAACGTGGCTGTTAAAGATGACCAGGATTAATGTTGATGCATTTTGTAGTTCTTTATTAAGGGAAGATGAGTGAAGTGTGGAACTTTTGTATGTGTAGCAGCACACACATACCAACTGGTGTATGTCATTTTTTTTTTCTGAAGTGGCTTTTGATTGGGAGACAGCATAGTGTACCTGCTGATAAATAACCCCATTGGCACTCTGTCTTTTCATACTTTAAAGGATTGAAGACATCTTGGACTGATTTTAGAGAAGAAAACCAATGCTCATTTGTATGTACTATTGAATCAAAAAGCATTTTAGATGCTTACTGTTAATTCATGACCTAAGTCACAAAATGAATTGAAAGTTTGATTACATAGAATAAATTGAATTAACATGAAACATTCACTCCAAGGAAGAATATTTTCCAGTCTAATTTCAAATGTCAATAAACTTTTGGTTAACATAAACTGTAGTGATGAAAATTTGAATGAGATATAGTCCTTGCTTTCAAATTGTTGGGTGGAGGGTGGTGGAGGGGACCATCAACTCCACAGTGCCAAGTTGAGGAATCTGTGCTTGGAAATAAAGAGGAAGTTGTATCTACACTGAGATCAATTCACATGCTCTTGAAGGAGTGGCCTGATGATAGTAGATGAGATGAGCCTCAGTGCTTCCAAGATGATCATTAGCACAGAAAAAGAAAAAGAAAGAGTGGGTGAAGATAAGGCAAAGTCAACATGGTTGAACAGGGTATTGGTAGCACTTGAAAATCTGTAGAGTATTATGTACATGATGAGTTTTGTGCCTTCAACCTTAAACAGTTACGGTGTTATAGTATTTGTTACTTTTAAGAATATTTTTATTTCTGATTTTTACTTCCACTTTTGACTCCTTTCAAGTCCAGCAGACAAAATTACTTTGTATTAACCAAGTTTGTCATTGATATAGTTATAATAAAAAATAGTATAATCTTTCAAATTGGAGACATTTGGTGATCTAATTATTTGAGACATAAAACCACTATTGTATTTAATTGACTAGGTTATTTGAAAATAAAATGTATAAAGTGTCCTTTGTTAATTGACAAAGGTAAGTATCTTGAAATGCTTGATTACAGGTTACATTAGTTGCTGTGAGGGGTGGAAGTACGTGTCATGTGTGTGTTGTACACTTTGTCTTAAATACATGTAGGAACTTTGACTCAAAAGGGCTTAGAAGACTCTCTGGCCTTTTTAGTACAAGGCTTAGAAGAATAATTGACCTAGTTCTTGCTTTTCCTTGGTTTCTAACTTTCTGACTGCTTGGCCTTCTATGTGCACAGTTGCCTCCTCTGATGATGGAGTGGTTCCTGGACCATTTTGGTCTTTTTTGGCTGCATAAGATGATAGATAGATGGGAGATAGATAGAGATGATATATGGATAGATAGATAGATAGAAAGATAGATAGATAGATAGATAGAAAGATAGATAGATAGATAGATAGATAGATAGATAGATAGATACATAGATAGATAGATAGATAGATGATATGGATGGTTAGATAGATAGCCAGAGCACAGTAGATCAAGTACATCAAATGGTAGAGAGAGAGACATGTTTATCTAGCTCAATTACATAAGTCCCTTTGTTTGCCCTCTAAATCTTCAATCCTAATTCAGTTGACTAAACTCTGTGGTTTCAAATACTATTTCAAAAAAGAACTAATCTTCTTGGAGATGGTTGGTCTACAGCTAGGTATGTAATGGAGACTGTTCTTGGGGACATTGAAAGCTATAGAGGTCCTTGGTAGGGTTCCTAATATGCAAACTATTTCCCTGAGCTGGTCTTGCACCAGTCTTTTCCATGGAAATGACATGAGCCACCAAGGTGTCAACTTTCAATACATTATTTTGCTTTGAAAAACATTTTTTGTGTATTATTGTACTTTGTTTTCTTACTTGTTAAGATTCTTTTTTTTCCTTTTTCTTTTATTATTCATATGTGCATACAAGGCTTGGTTCATTTCTCCCCCCTGCCCCCACCCCCTCCCTTACCACCCACTCCACCCCCTCCCTCTCCCCCCCACCCCCTCAATACCCAGCAGAAACTATTTTGCCCTTATTTCTAATTTTGTTGTAGAGAGAGTATAAGCAATAATAGGAAGGAACAAGGGTTTTTGCTGGTTGAGATAAGGATAGCTATACAGGGAGTTGACTCACATTGATTTCCTGTGCGTGGGTGTTACCTTCTAGGTTAATTCTTTTTGACCTAACCTTTTCTCTAGTTCCTGGTCCCCTTCTCCTATTGGCCTCAGTTGCTTTAAGGTATCTGCTTTAGTTTCTCTGCATTAAGGGCAACAAATGCTAGCTAGTTTTTTAGGTGTCTTACCTATCCTCACCCCTCCCTTGTGTGCTCTCGCCTTTATCATGTGCTCATAGTCTAATCCCATTGTTGTGTTTGCCCTTGAACTAATGTCCACATATGAGGGAGAACATACAATTTTTGGTCTTTTGGGCCAGGCTAACCTCACTCAGAATGATGTTCTCCAATTCCATCCATTTACCAGCGAATGATAACATTTCGTTCTTCTTCATGGCTGCATAAAATTCCATTGTGTATAGATACCACATTTTCTTAATCCATTCGTCAGTGGTGGGGCATCTTGGCTGTTTCCATAACTTGGCTATTGTGAATAGTGCCGCAATAAACATGGGTGTGCATGTGCCTCTGGAGTAACAGTCTTTTGGGTATATCCCCAAGAGTGGTATTGCTGGATCAAATGGTAGATCGATGTCTAGCTTTTTAAGTAGCCTCCAAATTTTTTTCCAGAGTGGTTGTACTCGTTTACATTCCCACCAACAGTGTAAGAGGGTTCCTTTTTCCCCGCATCCTCGCCACACCTGTTGTTGGTGGTGTTGCTGATGATGGCTATTCTAACAGGGGTGAGGTGGAATCTTAATGTGGTTTTAATTTGCATTTCCTTTATTGCTAGAGATGGTGAGCATTTTTTCATGTGTTTTTTGGCCATTTGAATTTCTTCTTTTGAGAAAGTTCTGTTTAGTTCACTTGCCCGTTTCTTTATTGGTTCATTAGTTTTGGGAGAATTTAGTTTTTTAAGTTCCCTATATATTCTGGTTATCAGTCCTTTGTCTGATGTATAGTTGGCAAATATTTTCTCCCACTCTGTGGGTGTTCTCTTCAGTTTAGAGACCATTTCTTTTGATGAACAGAAGCTTTTTAGCTTTATGAGGTCCCATTTATCTATGCTATCTCTTAGTTGCTGTGCTGCTGGGGTTTCATTGAGAAAGTTCTTACCTATACCTACTAACTCCAGAGTATTTCCTACTCTTTCCTGTATCAACTTAAGAGTTTGGGGTCTGATATTAAGATCCTTGATCCATTTTGAGTTAATCTTGGTATAGGGTGATATACATAAATCTAGTTTCAGTTTTTTGCAGACTGCTAACCAGTTTTCCCAGCAGTTTTTGTTGAAGAGGCTGCTGTTTCTCCATCGTATATTTTTAGCTCCTTCGTCAAAGACAAGTTGGTTATAGTTGTGTGGCTTCATATCTGGGTCCTCTATTCTGTTCCACTGGTCTTCATGTCTGCTTTTGTGCCAGTACCATGCTGTTTTTATTGTTATTGCTTTGTAATATAGTTTTTGAGGTCAGATATTGTGATACCTCCTGCATAGTTCTTTTGACTGAGTATTGCCTTGGCTATTCGTGGCCTCTTGTGTTTCCATATAAATTTAACAGTAGATTTTTCAATCTCTTTAATGAATGTCATTGGAATTTTGATGGGAATTGCATTAAACATGTAGATTACTTTTGGGAGTATCGACATTTTTACTATGTTGATTCTACCAATCCATGAGCATTGGAGATCTCTCCACTTTCTATAGTCTTCCTCAATCTCTTTCTTCAGAAGTGAATAGTTTTCCTTGTAGAGGTCTTTCACATCTTTTATTAGGTTTACACCTAGGTATTTGATTTTTTTTGAGGCTATTGTAAATGGAATTGTTTTCATACATTCTTTTTCTGTTTGCTCATTGTTAGTGTATAGAAATGCTAATGATTTTTCTATGTTGATTTTATATCCTGCTACCTTGCTATAGCTATTGATGATGTCTAGGAGCTTCTGAGTAGAGTTTTTTGGGTCTTTAAGGTATAGGATCATGTCGTCTGCAAATAGGGATATTTTGACAGTTTCTTTACCTATTTGTATTCCTTTTATTCCTTCTTCTTGCCTAATTGCTCTGGCTAGGAATTCCAGTACTATGTTGAATAGGAGTGGATATAGTGGGCATCCTTATCTGGTTCCTGATTTTAGAGGGAATGGTTTCAGTTTTTCTCCATTAAGTATAATGCTGGCTGTAGGTTTGTCATATATAGCTTTTATAATGTTGAGGAACTTTCCTTCTATTCCTAGTTTTCTTAGAGCTTTTATCATGAAGTGGTGTTGGATCTTATCAAAGGCTTTTTCTGCATCTATTGAGATGATCAAGTGGTTTTTGTCTTTGCTTCTGTTAATGTGGTTTATTATGTTTATTGATTTTCGTATGTTGAACCACCCCTGCATCCCTGTGATGAAGCCTACTTGGTCTTGGTGAATAATCTTTTTGATGTGTTGCTGAATTTGGTTTGCCATTATTTTGTTGAGGATTTTTGCATCAATGTTCATTAAGGAGATTGGCCTATAGTTCTCCTTTTTGGAGGTGTCTTTGCCTGGCTTTGGGATAAGTGTAATACTGACTTCATAAAATGTGTTTGGCAGTTTTCCTTCCCTTTCTATTTTGTGGAACAGTTTAAGGAGGTTTGGTGTTAGTTCTTCTTTAAAGGTCTGATAGAATTCAGCAGAGAATCCATCAGGTCCTGGACTTTTCTTTTTGGGGAGACTCTTGATTGCTGCTTCAATTTCATTTTGTGTTATAGGTGTATTCAGGTGATTATTTTCCTCTTGGTTCAGTTTTGGATGATCATATGTATCTAGAAATCTGTCCATTTCTTTTAGATTTTCAAATTTATTTGAATATAGGTTCTCAAAGTAGTCTCTGATGATTTCCTGGACTTCCATGGTGTTTGTTGTTATCTCCCTTTTGCATTCCTAATTCTACTAATTTGGGTTTTTTCTCTCCTCATTTTAGTCAGGTTTGCCAGGGGTCTATTGATCTTGTTTATTTTTTCAAAGAACCAACTTTTTGTTTCATTAATTCTTTGTATGGTTTTTTTGGTTTCTGTTTCATTGATTTCAGTTCTTATTTTTATTATCTCTCTCCTTCTGTTTGTTTTGGGATTTGCTTGCTCTTGTTTTTCTAGGAGTTTGAGATGTATCATTAGGTCATTGGTTTGGGATCTTTCAATCTTTTTAATATATGCACTCATGGCTATAAACTTTCCTTTCAGGACTGCCTTAGCTGTGTCCCACAGGTTCCGGCAGGTTGTGTTTTCATTTTCATTGACTTCCAGGAACTTTTTAATTTCCTCTTTTATTTCATCGATGATCCATTCTTCATTAAGTAATGAGTTATTTAGTTTCCAGCTGTTTGCATGTTTTTTGTCTTTACTTTTGTTGTTGAGTTCTACTTTTACTGCAATGTGATTAGATAATATGCACGGTATTATTTCTATTTTCTTATATTTGCTGAGGCTTGCTTTGTGCCCTAGGATATGATGTATTTTAGAGAAGGTTCCATGGGCTGCTGAGAAGAATGTATATTGTGTAGAAGTTGGATGAAATGTTCTGTAGAGATCTACTAGGTCCATTTGATCTATTGCATATTTTAGATGTTGGATTTCTTTATTGATTTTTTTGTTTGGATGACTATCTATTGATTATAATGGGGTGTTAAAGTCTCCCACACCACTGTGTTGGCGTTTATATATGCTTTTAGGTCTTTCAGGGTATGTTTGATGAAATTGGGTGTGTTGACATTGGGTGCATACAGATTGATGATTATTATTTCCTTTTTGTCTATTTCACCTTTTATTAGTATGAGATGTCCTTCTTTATCTCATTTGATCAATGTAGGTTTGAAGTCTACTTAGTCAGAGATAAGTATTGCTACTCCTGCCTGTTTTCCGGGGCCATTGGCTCGGTAAATCTTCTTCCAGCCTTTCATCCTAAGCATGTGCTTATTTCTGTTGGTGAGATGAGTCTCCTGTAAGCACCAAATTGTTGGATCTTCTTTTTTAATCCATTTTGTCAAATGGTGTCTTTTGATGGGTGAATTAAGTCCGTTAACATTAAGCGTTAGTACTGATAGGTATGTGGTGATTCCTGCCATTTAGTTGTCTTAGTTGTTTGAAGGTTTGATTGTGTGTACCTAACTTGATGTTACTCTCTACTGTCTTGCTTTTTCTTTTCCTGTGGTTTGGTGCTGCCTGCCTTTTCATGGTTAAGTTGGGTGTCACTTTCTGTGTGCAGAATCCCTTGCAGAATCTTTTGTAATGGTGGCTTTGTGGTCACACATTGTTTTAGTTTCTGCTTATCATGGAAGACTTATATTGCTCCATCTATTTTGAATGATAGTTTTGCTGGGTAGAGTATCCTGGGGTTGAAGTTATTTTCATTCAATGCCCGGAAGATCTCACCCCATGCTCTTCTTGCTTTTAATGTTTCTGTTGAGAAGTCTGCTGTGATTTTGATGGGTTTACCTTTGTACGTTATTTGTTTTTTCTCTCTTACAGCCTTCAATATTCTTTCCTTAGTTTCTGAACTTGTTGTTTTAATGATGATATGTTGTGGAGTAGTTCTATTTTGATCTGGTCTGTTTGGTGTCCTAGAGGCCTCTTGCATTTGTATGGGAATATCTTTCTCTAGATTTGTGAAATTTTCCGTTATTATTTTGTTGAATATATTATGCATTCCCTTCGCTTGCACCTCTTCTCCTTCTTCAATGCCCATGATTCTCAAGTTTGGTCTTTTGATGGAGTCAGTGAGTTCTTGCATTTTCTTTTCACAGGTCTTGAGTTGTTTAATTAATAGTTCTTTGGTTTTTCCTTTAATTACCATTTCATCTTCAAGTTCTGAGATTCTGTCTTCTGTTTGTTCTATTCTGCTTGATTGGCCTTCCGTTTTGTTTTGCACTTCTGTTTCATTCTTTTTTCTATGGTTTTCCATATCTTCGGTGGTTTCCTCTTTAATGTTGTCTATTTTTGTCCTGAGTTCATTTATCCGTTTATTCATTGTGTTCTCTCTTTCACTTTGGTGTTTATACAGTGCTTCTATGGTTTCTTTTATTTCTTCTTTTGCGTTTTTCAAATTCTCTATTTTTGTTGTCTTGGAATTTCTTGAGTGTCTCCTGTACATTTTGGTTGACCCTATCCAGTATCATCTCTATAAAATTCTCATTGAGTACTTGTAGTATGTCTTCTTTTAAATTATTCTTGTGGGCTTCATTGGGTCCTTTGGCATAGTTTATCTTCATTTTGTTGGAGTCTGGATCTGAGTTTCTGTTCTCTTCATTCCCCTCTGGTTCCTGTACTAATTTTTTGTTGTGGGGAAACTGGTTTCCCTGTTTTTTCTGTCTTCCCGTCATTGTCTTTGGTGTTGTTACTGTCCCTGTACTGTGTGCAATTAAGTATTTTCTAGCTTGTAATAATAACAATGGTAATATTTAGAATGGAAGGGTGAGCTGAGATGGAAAGCAAGAAGTTAAAGAAAAGGGGAAAACAAATATACAGACAAGAGGGAGAAAACAGAACAAGGTTTCAGATAAGAAAGTTTCAAAGGTATAAACAGGGAACGTTAGTGTACTAATCGACAGTAAGCTGAACAGACATTAGAGAGACAGAGAGAGGATTGAAAATCAAAGATAAAAAATAAGTAAATGAAAGAAATATCTATATATAAAAATGAATTAAAATAAAATGGAAAATAGAAAATTAAAAAAAAAAAACCAAAAAACTTCCAAGTGTATATGCAATGCAGTTTCAGTCTTAATAATTTGGGTGTCTGTCTCAGTCTCCAGTCCTGGAGATGGTGCCTCAGATGTTGTTCTGTAGTTGTCTCATCAAAGGGGATGCATAAAGTAGAACAAAACTACACACACGCACACACACACACACACACACACACACACACACAAAAAGCCCCACCAGGTGTCCCAAGTTCAAATGCAATACAGTTTCAGTAAGTTTTTCGGCTTACAGGTGTAGTTCGGTTGCTCTCTCATCAAAGGTAGGGAGAAAAAGAAAAAAAAAGTCTGGAGACAGTTCTGAGAGTGGTATCTGCAACTATTGTTACTGTCACTTTTTCTCTGAAAAAAAAATAGTATAAATTTAGTTTTGCTTTCACAAAATGTAAGAAAGATAAAAACTATATCTTTTCAGAATTTATATATCCAATAATAAATAACAATAATTTACTGTTTGCTTTTGTCTATCTTTAAGGAATATATGTTAATCATCACCCAAGATTACATAATGGCTTTTGGTATTTAGAGAAATAAGTTGATTAAATGGTAGCATTGTCCTTGTGGGTTATATATTACAGAAAGTTCCCTTAGCCTATCTAGATTTGCTATCAAGATTTTATGTTCAGTTTTTTACCAAACACTTCTCTGTGCTTAAAGATATTTGTTGGCAGAAAAAGTTATGATATAAAACAAAAATGCTTTGGACAGTGTTTAGGTTTGTATTTTAATTCTTATTTATAGGAAGTCAAATTAAAATAAATTTAAGAACAAATTCTGAATCTCTGGCCTCTGAGTTCATAAGGATTTATTTGTAGTATTTCTTTTCACTCTGTAATCACTCAAGTTACCAATCGTTATATAACAAATCACCTCAAGATTTATTAATGTAAAACAGTTTTTATTAGTAGTATCTCTTTATATTGTGCGCTCACTGAGGTGACTCTTGCTCTGATCTCTCACAAGGCTGTGGTAACTTGGACATTCAAGGTGGTCATTGATGCTGGCTTTAGTCAGAGCTCAGCTGGAATATTGGTCATATAGCCTGCTTCTCCATGTGATCTGGCTTCTGACTTCCAAGATCAAGGTGTTGCCATGAGAAACCCAGGTAGGAGTTGAAAAGCTTCTTGTGATCAAACCTAAGAAGTTCCTAGAACACTATTGTTTCCACAGTCCAATGGTGTGTATGCACATGTATATATGTATATATATATGTGTGTGTGTATATATATGTATATATATATATATATATATATATATTTGAAGAAAAAATATGTATATTTGAAGAAATTTATCTTACGGAATTATTTCATAAAACTGTAGGGGTTGGCAAATCCCAAAATCTGTACGGTCATAGGCAGGCTGTTAACTCATGTAAGAATATTAGAGTTTCAAATTAAAAATCCATAGAGTAAGCAGATGTGTTGGAAATTAAGGCAAGATTTCTGTTACACACCCACGCACAGGAAATCAATGTGAGTCAATGCCCTGTATAGCTATCCTTATCTCAACCAGCAAAAACCCCTTGTTCCTTCCTATTATTGCTTATACTCTCTCTACAACAAAATTAGAGATAAGGGCAAAATAGTTTCTGCTGGGTATTGGGGGGGGGAGCGGGAGGGGGTGGAGTGGTTGGTAAGGGAGGGGGTGGGGGCAGGGGGGAGAAATGAACCAAGCCTTGTATGCACATATGAATAATAAAAGAAAAATGAAAAAAAAAAATAAAAAAAGATTTCTGTTACAGCCAAGGCAAAACACTCTTCTTTCAGAAACCTCAGTTTTTAGTCTTATTTGGAAGAGAATCACTCACAGCGTTGAAGGTAATTTCCTTAAAGTCAACTGATTGTTGATGTTAATGACCCTATCTACAACATAACTTTGTGACAAACTGAGCTCAATGTCCTAGCTAAGTTGACCCATAAAATTTGAAGAATTCATCTGTGACTATATGTAGGTATCATAAAACATGTTTTAACCAGAGCAAGGCTTTGTTTCTGTGGTAACAGCAACTTCAGACCCTGAGAAATTATACTGATTTCTAATAAAGTTAATCAAGTCAATGCTTTTTTCAGGTGTAAGAAGACTACTCCAAGAGTCTGCCTCTTGATTTTCAGAACTGATGTTTTGAAAGGTACTACAGTTGCATTAAATACA
Source organism: Castor canadensis (assembly GCF_047511655.1). Lineage (NCBI taxonomy): Eukaryota > Metazoa > Chordata > Mammalia > Rodentia > Castoridae > Castor > Castor canadensis. Next base: position 83,670,854 of record NC_133398.1, on the reverse strand, counting down.
GTCTATTTCACTCTGACTTCCTTTTTTATAATCTGTCTACATTATTTACTTGATCTTAAATTTGTTTCTTTTTCTTTCTCTTGTAACTTCCTTGTCAACATTAATATATTATGCTCAAGTACTCCCTCCCCCCTCAAAAAACAGGGGGGAGGGATTTACCTGCAGAAGATCTTCAATTTATATCACTGTAAGTCTTCATTTGGCAGGCTGTTTTGTGCATTTTTCTCAATGTACAAATCTAGAATTTTTGCTTGTAAATTCAAGTGAGAGTTGATGTCTGTTCTATTTCCTTTGAATAAATCAAAATATCTATCTTATTTAATTTTTCTACTATAACCATCTCCCTTCCCACAACTAGCTATCAAATGTTGACTGGTTCACTGATAATATAATTGTCTAGGATCATTTAAAAACTTGCACAGTCCAGGTCTCTTTTCTTGGTCACACAATCAGAAAGTCTAGAAGTTAAATGCAACTTGCAACTTGTATTATTTTAAATAACACCTTTGGAGTAACCATTTCCTTAATCAAAAGTGAACTGTAATCCTATTTATATCTTTAGGATATAAGTCAACCTCTACTACCATCTATTTCAAAATAGAGTATATATCATTATTTCATTGACTGCCCTCCTCCCCCTTTTTTTAGGTTAGATTTTTTTTTCCTTCAGGTAATAGTGGCAACATCCACTTCTGGTACCAATAAGTGCTTTCAATCTGCTACACAGAAGGTTACTGTGTATAATGAATTTTATTGTAGGCATTAGATCTTGAATGATTTGTGGCAGTAGGGCTCCAAAAGTGGGAGTAAGTTAGAGGGATCTGTTACTAACCAGTCCTAGTATAGGGGAATGAGTCAGACTTTGCTGGAAGTTCCAGAACCTAGCCATGTCTAGCTAGCTAGCTAACCACAAAGGTGGCTGACATGATGCAAATCTGTGGAAGGTTGTTACTTTGTGACTAAGTGTGACATTTAAATGGTGGCAACAGGCTTGGGGTCACTATTGGTTATCATGCCACAGTAGGGAAGAAAAACTGAGTAGGGGAGAAGACAAACTAGAGCCCATCAATTCCTTGCTTTCTTGTCTCCACTCAGTGTTGATATGCAGAGTGTAATGGCTGGAGTTTCACTGTCACTTCTCAAATCTCATGCAACTTCTCTTTTCACCAACTCTATGCCAAAATCATACAGAGAAAGAGATTCTGGGAAACATTGTTCCAATGTAAACAACTTGACAAAAGAACAATCTCACAAACTTCTCACTCTTTGTCAATTTGATATCTTTTCTTCAGACTTAAGTTTCACATACAAGCAATTAAATTATACTTTTAACAATAGGCATCTGTCTTCTTTACAAATGAAAATATGCTAACTTCTTCCTAAAAGAAGGCTTATAATTTCCACTATATTTATTTATGATTTTCATTCTGTACCCAGTATTGAGATTATAGAAATAGCTCACTCCTAAACTTTTATTCAAGAAATAACAGCAATTACAAAGAACTTGAAATGTGCAGGGAAACTATAATCTTACAACTGAAACTGAAGAGATTTATAATTTTGGTATACACCTTTCTTATAGTATTTCAGTATAATATATTATTAAATAACATGAATTAACAATAAACTTATAAGATTTAATTTAGCATTCAATTTAGTATTAAATTATAACTAGGTTTTTTTTCTCTTTAATGTTTTTGTTTTTATTTTATTTTTTTCCTTTTTCTTTTATTATTCATATGTGCATACAAGGCTTGGTTCATTTCTCCCCCCTGCCCCCACCCCCTCCCTTACCACCCACTCCACCCCCTCCCTCTCCCCCCCACCCCCTCAATACCCAGCAGAAACTATTTTGCCCTTATCTCTAATTTTGTTGTAGAAAGAGTATAAGCAATAATAGGAAGGAACAGGGTTTTTGCTGGTTGAGATAAGGATAGCTATACAGGGAGTTGACTCACATTGATTTCCTGTGCATGGGTGTTACCTTCTAGGTTAATTCTTTTTGATCTAACCTTTTCTCTAGTACCTGTTCCCCTTTTCCTATTGGCCTCAGTTGCTTTTAAGGTATCTGCTTTAGTTTCTCTGTGTTAAGGGCAACAAATGCTAGCTAGTTTTTTAGGTGTCTTACCTATCCTCACCCCTTCCTTGTGTGCTCTCGCTTTTATCATGTGCTCATAGTCCAATCCCCTTGTTGTGTTTTTCAGGTTATCATATAGCTATACTAATAAAGCCTTTTTATGATAGTCTATGGGGCAATTGTGGCATCAATTTATTTGCCTGCTTTCCACTATCAATTTATTTGCCTGCATATTTGGATTGCTTCCAATTTTTCATAGGTACAAATAGTTCCATGTAATCAAATATGATACATTCCTACACAGGACTGTGAAAGTAAAATGCATGAAATTTGTACAATATGCTTATAGGTTATAAGGGAAAGGCTATTCCCAAAGCTAAAAAATTTATGAAATCCATAATTGTACTTTTAAGGCAATATGTTTTCAAAAAGTATTTACAAAAAGCTTTTGTTCTTTTATTTCAAGTAGAATACTATTGAATAGCTTAATTCCAGTGAGTGACCTCCTAAAACCAAAAAGTTTTCTGATTTCTTCCTTTTTGAAATTTTATTACATTTGTGGAACTACTATTTTTATTTGCTTCAGTATTTTCCATTAATTTTTACATTATTTATAAAATAAGTATAACTTTCAACCATATATCACCATATGTCAATAAAATATCCCATGATAATATACAAATTAATAATATGCATTATGTCAAAATAATATAACAATCTAATGAAACTTTTAGTAATAAATCAGAAATGTTGCTGAAGAGAAAAACTGAAGGTGACACTGTCAAATCTGAACGTTTCCAAGAGTGGAACTGTCCCTGGAAATGTTCATTATTTTCAGTTGATAAATAGTTTGAAGAAATGAGGTGTTTTGGGGGGTTTGTGCAGTTACTACAGAAATCTAACAGAAGTTGAAAGTATGAAAAATCAGGTATTTTCCAAGAAGGTACCAATGACTTTCTGTGCCTGTGAGTTTTCCCATATTTTGGAAACTTATAGAATAAATGGCTTAAAAAGTATGGACATTTTTTGACTCTAGACAAACGGAAATGCAGTGGGGGTATTATAAATTTGATGGACAGAGAAATGTTTCCCGTAAAGTGTGCTGTCTGATCTGAATTTTGAGGGGAAAAAAAGAATTAACTACATAAAGGTAATTGAGACAGGGAATAAGCCACATTCCAGGCAGCTTGGGAGATGGAAAGTACATGGTATGTTTGAGGAAGAGTGAGTAGCTCACTGTGGCTGAAATGAAAATCTCATATGGCCAAAGTATTGGTGAGTGGAAGTATGAGTCAGTAGAGTGACAGTTGCTAGTGGCAAAAATCATGCAGGCTGAATTACCTAGCTGTTGCCTTGATCCTCAAAACACTGACAAGTTCTTCATGAAGGCACGTAATCAACATGAACAGATTTGTTTTCAGAAAAAAAACTTTTTGTGTAGCTATAAGCAATAGAAAGCTAAAAGGTGACCAGTTGGGAAAATAACACATTTCTGGAAATATAAAAATAAAGGGATGAAGGAAGGTAAGGCCAGTAGAGGTAAAGAAGGGAAAGTCATAGACGACATGGTCTACCATATGTGGTTAAATCCACCAGAGGTGTGGTCTGTGCATTTGAATATGGGGAGTGGGCCATGATAGGGACAATCTGAGATGACTCTCAGACTTTCTCTTGGGCCACTGTGTTCAGCGTGACGTCATGCTCCAGGACAGGGAAAACCCAGGAGAAGCAGCAGTCTCATTGGTGTGTGTGCTCAGTGCAGTTTGAGTTAGACACACTTGTATGTTATCTAAAGAGAAATATTGATTAGCTAGTTGGATATAATAATATATGGATGAGTTAGAGAAACAATTTGGGTAGTATTGGTAATACTGAAAAGACCATTTGCATGAGATAACTTAGAGAGAAGATGTACCGGAAGACAAGTGAAGGGCATTGGAAAATCCTTAGGGAGCATAGACATTGAATAACCATATCAGGAAAATATCAAAGAAGGCATAGAAAAATGCCTGGAGAGCTATAAAAGTCTTTAGTATCAGGCAAAGAGTGCTTTTATGGTGTTTCTAGGCATGTGACCTTGGACACATCACAAACATCACTTAACTTTTATCTTCTCTTAACTTATCTTATATTAGATAATATAGATGAAAGAATTTTGAGAACACTCCCAAGCACCAGATAAATGTAAATGTTTAAAATCATATTCTAGATAATGATTTCATTTACCTATTTTTCCCATTCTTCCTTTCTACTGAATGCTATGCTAAGAAGGCTTATAATTTCAGTCTTCGGTTATCGTATCATCTTTCACATTGAAAGAAAAATTACTAACACTTCACAAGACTACCAAATAGTGTAGGCCAAGAACGTCTAAGACAGAGAACAGCAACACACTAAATTTTCAAGTCTTAATATGATATACACTTAAGATCAGGCAGACATTGAATTAGTACTAAGAAAATCAATCTTTGGAAACTTGGTTATGTGCTTGACATCACCATAAAAGCAACTGGAGAAAAATGGGGTTTTTAATTCAAGATAGATAGCTGAGTATAAATATTGTCATAAAAGTATGTCCCACAGGAGGAATGCCTAAGGCAAATTTATAGTCAGTGGAATTTGTCTTTCTACCTCATTCCCGCTTTCCCTCTGTTAAGTCCTTTCTGATTATTTCCAATTTACTTCCATTGTAAAGAACTTTTCTGAACCTGGGAAATACAATCTGATGCATGCCTTCATTTTCAAATATTAAGATGTGGATATATCAGTTAGTTTTTAATGAATTTTTTGTCTTTTTCTTTGGAAATTAGACTTGTGATTCTGGGGCTTGAACTTAGAGCTTTGTGCTTGCTAGTCAGGCACTGCAGGGTTTCTAAGTTAGATATCCAGACCAAGGATATATTAACTCTTATGGGCAGAGTTACTCAGAGAATTAACTGTGAACTACTCAGACTCAGATGATTTTGACATCTAATCCCATTGGAGAAAGCGATGCTCTATGGCTTTAAACAGGAACACAAAAAGACGTTTCTATTATTACAAAAGAAATTAGTGACACATTGCCACAGTGTAATTGAAATTGTGCTTGGAATAAAAATTCCTGATTTTGTTTCCTTAACTGAATATATAGTGTTCTTAGCTTACTCACTTAATCCCTGTGAAGTTCCCATTTGTTCATCTTTAAAATGGATATAATAATAATAATATCAATTACCCTACTCAATCTCACAGGGTGGTTTTGAGCATTAAGAAATAGAGACGGATTGGTGATCAAAGTAGTTTTTGTTCTGAAATAATATGCCTATGTGTCATTATCTTTATTTTAGCCAATGGTAGAACATCTTAGGGTGGAGGACATTTTAGCACTTTTTACAATAAACTCTATGCTTTATTTATGTCTCAAGCCCCTAATCTATTGTTAATTAGAAAATGTAAATGTTAAAATAACATATTAATTACATATAGCTAAAACTATTTATAGTTTTGGAGTTTTATTATTATGGCTATATTTTAAGTAAAATGCTTAATATTGGGATAGAATTCCTAGATTGTTGCTTCATAAATACCCAGTGAATGAATGGATTTGAAATACATTTACTTTGTATTGGTAGCAGTTATTCCTTTTTTATTATATTTTCTAAAAATTCCTCATAAAAACAGAAAATATGAATTCTTTGTTAATACCTTATTGATGTAGCACCATGTGAGAGGATTAATATCAGAATGACAGCATATCAATAGTGATATGACTAAGTGGAGAAATTCTGGCTTGGGGTTCATGCAAGAATCCACTCAAGCTTTATTCTTATGATTTAAAGGGTCATTACCTATCAATTCAATTGTAATTTTGCCTCAATGAAATGAGCATGTGTCCGTCAATAACATTGCTGATTAACTCTTTTAAACAAACCCATAATATACTCAAGAAGATTAGATCTATAACTATTGTACTCTTTAGGGAACAGTTATTTTTTCACTGCTGTGGTTGATGTTTTATTTAAGTGCTTTCTAAAATAACATATAGAAATGTCTTGCATTAAGGAATGAGTTTTCTAGTTTTGGTGTATACTGAGTATTGAATATTATCTAGTTTTTGAGTTGAAAGTTGAAATTATCTGCAATAAATAATAGTAAAATTGTTGTCTTCTTTCATTCCTCTTTCCCTCTTTTCTTGTCTTTCTTCCTTTTACCCATTCTCTTGTTCTTTTTTTTTTTTTTTGATCACTAATAGTGGCATATGTATGTTACCTTCTATGGGATGCAGAATATACTAGATGGCAAAAGAGACTTCAAATCAGAGCTTCTCAACTGAGGTTGATTTTGCTCCCCATAGGGTATTTGGCAATGTCTGGAGACACTTTTGTTTATTTTAGCTGGGGAGGCTTATTGACAGATACTAGATAGAGCCAGGGATGCTGAAAAATACAAAGGACAGCCCCATAATAAAGAAGTATCTATCCCGAAATGTCAGTGGTGCTGAAGAGGAGAAAGCATTTCTTTCCTACCAAATCCCACCATGTACTTTCTGTCACAACTCCTGATACTGAATTTCTGATGAAAATTATACATGACTTCCTCTTCCATGTAGAAAGCATTGGAGTCTGCTCAGAGGTTTCTATTTCTTTTATGGTCATCTTTATCATCTTATGACAAAACATTGCTTCTCTGGATGCTGTTTCTTAATCACACTACTCTAGCCATAGTTGTGTTAAATATTAACACAAACAGAATGCTTTATTTCTTTTCAATAAGAATGAGGTTGTTAGAGAGCAAAACATCTTGTTTATAATCTGCAACATAATTCCGCCCTCCATCACAGTGTTGTTAAGAGAAATTATAGTTAGTTACTGAGAGCACAAAATTGGAATCCATTCTCCCTGGGTTTGAATATTGGCTCTGATTCTCATTAGCTATATAAATCTAGCTGAAGGTCTCTGTAAAATGCAGCTTTCACAAAGGATTAATGTAAATATTGAAGTTGTTATTATTACTTCTTATCAATACAAAGATATTATTGATTAAAACCACAGTGTTATTTTCTATACCACTGAAGAAAATAAAGAAATTGCTGTTAGTTAAATGATTTTAGAAGTTGTTTAAATGTGGAAAAAATGAATCTTAGAACAAATGAAATATAGTATACTTAAAATGTTTTGAATGATGCATGCCACTGACTATGGACTAAGTACTCATTAGCACTTAAATCAATGTATGTATAATAAACCACTGGTATAAACACAGCAGTTGTGTTCAGAAAGGATCCAGAATTGCAGCACTGCCAATACTCTTTCTCAGGAAGCGGACTTTTTTTTCTTTTTTCTTTATTGACAATACTTTTATTCGTGCACGTTTTAGAGGACAATTAATGATTTCAGTGTGATTATTGATTATACTGTTCTGTAATCAATTCATTGAAAAAAGTAAGTGCAGGCAAATGAATGGTATAATTTTGTGGTATGAGGAGTTTGGGGCTGGAATTTCCTTCATATATTTATCTGATTTGGCTCCACACCCTGTGGCATAGTGTGCTGATATGTTTTCTTGACTGCCCTGCAAGAGAGAAAAATTCTCTTATTTAGTCAGCCTGTGGTGGGGCCTGTGAGTTTTTTGCATTTGTTTATATATGTGTTAATAGTCTCTATATATCAAGTAACTGGCACAAGTTCAGGTGCAATCCGAGTGTTAATTTAATATTCTATAAGTTGTTAGCCTCTTTTGTACCATAAGATGTAGAAAACATATATGCCAGGACTTGCAATTAGAAGTAAGTCAATTCATAAAATAATCTCTAAAAGACTTACATGAGGCCAAAGTTCAGTGTGTCACATTGAAACTCAGAAAGCATACTAAATTCATAAAGGGCAAGAATTTGTAAAGAAAGGGTGAGGAAGTTTATTGGAGGGGAATTTCATCAACTTAAGCACAATGCATGGACTGGTAAAATACCAAGGCAAAAATCCCACTGAACGATACAGACACCTAAAAACGAAGGACAAGAATGAAAAACAGATCACGTTAAGGAGGAGGGTAAAAGAAGGAAGCAAAGAAACTGAATATGGGTGATGTACTTTCTATGCAAGAATGAAAGCCTGTTGAAATCACCATAAGAAGGGGACTAAAATAGAAAAGAGAAAAATGGGGGGGATGAACCAATTCAGGACATATTACATATATACATGGAAATGTCATAATGATATAGTTATCTTAAGCCAAAAAAAATGTCTTTTTACAAAAACGAAGGACAGGCAGGTAAAACAGGTCCTGTCTATTTTACATTGGTACCAATGGAAGGAGGGAGGATATAAAGAAAGGGTGAAGGGTGAAATGGAAAAATGACATCTGTTGAAACTATTCCAGGGAATAGGAAGGAAGGGAGATAAAGGAGAATGATGTAGGGATGAATTTAACTAAGATATATTTTAAGCACTTTTGCAAGTGTCACAGTGTACTCTCAGTACACCAATAATATGATAATAAAAATAAATAAAAAATAAAAAGAATTTGTGACAACATTTCCTTGGTAACTCCTCAGTCTTAGCTCCAATGTGGAGCTGGCTTCTATTTGTCCTCTCTGTTTACCTCCTGCATCTCATGTTTGCATGAAGTCGAAGAGACCAGAGGATAAAGGCAATTTTAGAGGCTTAAAAAATTTTGTCACAGATGAGTGCTGGGGGCATGGTTTAAGTGGTGAAGTACCTGTCCAGCAAGCACAAGTCCCTGAGTTCAAAACCTCTGTACCACCAAAAAAATATTTTTGTCACAGGTAATGATCAAGAGTATAAACTGATCAGGCATGTACTTTGAGTCACATGTCTAAGACCTAGGATCATGTCTGGAGGTACAAGCCAAGAAGACAACAGCTCACTTGGAAGATAATGGCTAGGACTGTTTCCCTGCAATAAAGCCAGAAGAAAGAGCAATGCATTCCAAGAACAGAAAGTTCAACCAAGAGCTTTGAAAACAAAACCAACTGTTCTCGAATTTTGAGAATGCAATAATATACTCATAAATGAAGCTTAAGCGATTATATATAAACTTTGGTTTCCTTTACCTATGAGAGATGAGACTACTGTCCACAACTACAAGAGTCTTACCAGATGTGCTTGACAGGATGCAACTTTGTGCCCACACTGAGTCACATATCAAGGACAATACCAAAGAGCAGGCTGCTAATTTGCCTTGTGGCTTAATGAGTTCAATATACCAACTGATGTAATCTAGAAATACAGCTCACCTGTCTAGCATTTTCTCGTTTGTTTTGGCAGCTTTCAGAAATTCAGTCCTCTACCCAAAAATAGTAGCAAGAAAGCTAAAAGATAACATTCATAGCAGAAAAGAAATTACTAAACTAGTTACTGAATTTTGGAAAAGGGCTTTAAGAGTTTTATATTCTAATTTATCTCCCTCTCTGAAAGGATACTTATTTTAATACCTCCTGATCCTGGTTTTCATTTAGGCAGATGGTTGGGACATTAAGATAAAATATTAACAACAGATGCACACCTTTCCTTGGACTTCACCAGGGGAGGCTGCTGTCTCAAGAAGTTATTAATGAAATTTAAAATCTCTCATTTCCAGTTCATAGGTTTGAAAAATGCTACCTTTGTTGCATCCAAAAATCATTACTATCTAATATGTACCATGCATCATGAACTTAGTCCAGATATCATATTGGGTATTAATAAGTAGCAACTGCAAGTAGACAGGAAGTGATTTCTGTTTAAAAGGTGCACCATGAATTACTATTCTGGGCAGCATTTTAAGCTGCCCTTAGACAAAGGCACTGTGATTTTGACTGAGGTTGACCAAATTCTGTAGGGGATTTACAGAATCCTTCACAAATTTTTTTTCTTTTTTTGCAACAGGGGAAATAGACACCTTGGGAAGTAATTAGTTTTTTAAAAGGTTAGTTTACTTTTTAAAATATGCTTTCAAATGCTATTTAATTTTAATAACATTTGAGATAATTAGAAGTGTGTGGAAAGAGATAATACTTTGAAAAACAGAAGAACCTGAGACATGACTCACACCCTTACAATGTAAAAGGTTACTTGACTAAAAATATTGTTAATTCTTGGGAATTTGAGGGGAAATACCGGATAAAGCTATTTCTTCAAATTCTTGTTTCTCTAAACTTGCCTGAGAGAGGACAAGTAAAGCTGGTGCTGGACTGTATGGGGGCATCTTTCCTCTGCAGTGAAATAATTTTGCTCCCACAATTTCCTATATGTGTATTTAAAAATTTTTATTTTTCAAATTAACATTGCATAAAAATGAATTTTTCATGGAAAAACAGTCTACTGGATGAACCAGCTAATGAAGATAGCCCTCTTCTCTTCCTACTATCATTAACTGATAAAATAATGTAGTGAGGAGGAAACCAAGGAGAAAGCAGCATTGTTAAAATTGGCAAGAGTCTGAAAAGAGAAGAGCATTATTTCTAAGGAGGCTGAGACACTTGCCAAATTTGGGCTGCTGAGGTACACAACTTGCACATTCACGTGACGATTTCAGACTCCTTTCTCTCGACTTTCTTTCTGTGAAATAACAAGCAAAGTAGCTTAATGGACACTCAACGTTCAAGTCTTAGTTTAAGAGTGCGAAGTAATTAGTATCACACACATGAGGAAAACATCATCCTTACAAGATTTTTCTACTGTGGCATGAGGGTTGGAAATTATTATTGGGTAATAGCACAATAAGAGCTGCCATAGTATTTTCCCCTTTTATCTGCAATGCATTCCAAGAACAGAAAGTTCAAGAGGTTTGTCCAGTGCATGGATGTGTTTCCTGATTCTAAAGTATGGTTCACTTGGTTGAAACATGACATAACAAGGAAGGCTTGAAATAGGCTGAAATTTTTAGCTCTATAGTCACTTGGGGACACACTGACAAGATCAGGGTGTCAGTAGGATAGGGGCCACAAGGCATTTGTGAGAATTAACAAAACTGGAATATAGTCACCACTCTGTTGGGGTACCATCTATTTTTCACACCTTTTCTCTGATCCTCTCAGCTTCACTTGTCTATGGAGCCTCTCTTCTTCTGGTCTCTAACTTCACACAGATATGATCTGATGGTGTTTCATCTCTTGCTATTTCTTTCACCCGTCTTTGGGACTTCCATGTTCACACAAAAGCATGGGGCACAGAGGCTCTGAAAGTCAGCAAGTGCTTATGTCCTCTGTAGCAAAAATGACCATTGGTAGGAGCTAGGAACAAATATCCCTTTTCTCTTTCTCTGTGTACTCCAAGAATAGTCCTTATCTGCATCTTTTATGGTTTCTCAGAGGAGGGTCCAGGAAATCAAGCAATCAATTACATTTATTGGCAGTCACCTGCCAACAGATTTTCATATTAGTTCCTTCTCTATTCTGGGTTTTCATCTCTTTTGTGTCTGCCTTCTGTTTCCTGGTACACATTAGCACTTAAAGCTATGCCTAATGTTCTGTTTTCTGGGGAACCTTGGCCCAGACACAAACTAATATCATTACTTAATTAGGAGGCCTCTGTGAAGTCTAACAAAATATAAGGTAGGCACTTTCAACTGAATATGGATATTAAATAATTACTTTCATTTATCACAATGAGATTTTTGCCTCACTTTTCACATTTAATTTCTACTTGCCCTTTCTGCTGCTGGACGCTGGAGACATCTCTGGCCTTCTGCCTTTTAATAGGTCTGTGCTAAGGGAATTTGTGCTCAATAAATGGTTGTTAATTACTCTTGGGTTGTTTTAATAAAAACTTAAGCAATACATATAACATGGAGATAAAATTGATTTTTGTGTCTCCTTAGAATTCACGTAACACATTACAAACCAAATTTATAATGTTTTGGGGTCTTTAAAATAGTTATGTGAGGCAGGAAATGAAGCAGATTTATTTATCTATATAGCATGGTAATTGGTGTTTGGGGAGATAAAGTGACTTAACTTAGGGTCCCAGAGGAGATAACTGTCAGAATCATAGTCATGGGTGTGCCAACATTTTATCTTCCTTTTTTCTCTTTTATATTAGGAGTTTGTAATCACTGGGTCTTCTAAATGAAGAGAATTTGCTTTCAATATCTCTATGGGTGGCAACTCTGGTATAGTCTGATTTTCTAATTGATGCTAATTGTTAAAAGTTTTATTGTTTGTAGAATGTAATAAAATATTTACTATGCAAAAATGTGATCTAGAAAAGAATGAATCAATCATTTTGACAGATACTGTGCCTTTTTATAAAAACTTATTATTCTAAGTTCATTTCATTTGTTTATTTAAAAATATACTTTGCAAAACTCTTGGCTTCCCTCATCCAATCCTTATGCATCCTCACTAAAGCTTTCATAGGGAAAAAAAAAAAACCTGTGAGATTGGCTATTTCTGCAAATATGAGATATTTCTGTTCTATTTAATGAGTGTAGTCTTATACTTTAATAGAAAAATTTATATCCACAAGTTGCGTTTGTACTGAGACATATGAGCGTAACTAATCAAATGTGAAATGCAAATACTTTACATATAATTTGTAAAATGCATAATCTATTATAGATAACCATATAGCTTTTTTCACTTATAATTTCACATTCTAATCTTTATAAAGATTAAATAATATTATTAAAAATTAAATACTTTTGAAAAATAAAGTTAAAGATACAGTATTTCTTTATTGCAGTATGCATCACATTTTTTCTCTTTACAGTAGCTGGTGTCTGGTTTTCACCAGGAGAGTTCTCACATAATAGTTGAGGTAATAATTAGTTACTGCTTAGGTATCAACAAATCCTCCTTCAATAATTTCAGTATGTACTGTAAAGGAGACACCGAAAAATTTTTTTCTGTGTGTCAACATTCTCACTCCTGTACTTCATTAAATCAAGATGATATGAATCCCTGAAGACTGAAGTACAAATTTTAGAGCTGTATTGGTTTAACCTTCCCTCTGTAAATATTTCATAGTTCTATAATGTGCAAATGTAGTCACACACAGAACAAAGGATTGCACTTTTCTGGTAGTGTTCAGAGGGGTAACTGACAGTTTTTATTATACCATTTAGAAATTAATACATCTGAAAATGTGTAGAGATATTTGTCATTATTATGGATGTCAGAAAAAATTGATGAAATATTGTTTTTAAAACAGGATTTTTGTAAAGACTACTTTAAATGTGTCACTTTTCAAATATAAATCCACTTACCTTTTATAACCTATTTTTTCTCTTATTATTTTCTCAAATTATTTATTGGATTTTTTCCTAGTAAGAATGTTTTTCCACATTTTTTCCTCCCTCACTGACACTGTGGAGAAACTTGGGATTTAAACATGTGATGTTCAAGTTACTTCCATAGTAATGTGCTGTGAAATCATGGGGTATAAAAATAAATATTTCTTTGAATGATCCATCAAGGAAGAAGTAACCTTTCTCATCTAAGGATTGGAAGTAAGGTTATAAAAATGACAAATATGTTATACTACTGGTTAACGTTTTCTCTTTTTAAGCTTTATATATAAGTAAAGTCATAGTCAAGAGAAGAGTTTTGAGAATACTGATGTATCAAGGTATAACAGAATTAGTTCTGTGCTGCCATAGAAATGACATAGAAAAGAAGATTTGTTTGCCAATGTTTACTTTGCTAAGAAGGAAACAGAAGATGGATCTGTGGATGAATGATAAGAGAATGACATATTTCAGCATAATCTGTTTCCATTATCTAAAAGTTTTGTAATTATATATGAGATGTATAAATACTTTATGAAGAGAATATTATAGATTTTTAGAAGTATTTGGTACTGCGGATCAAATCTAGGGCCTTGCTAGGCATGTGCTGTACTACTGAGCAAAATCTCAACTTCTAGGCTTTTATGAACTAACAACTTAGTGCGCTGAAACAAAAAATTTAATTTCCACAAAAGCAAATTGCACTAGGAATACAGTGATGAGACAGAGTTTCTGCAAACGGGGGCAGGGTTTTTTACTAGAGGGAAAACTCTAATCAATACAGATTGACTTCTCAATAACTAATCTCTGCTGAGTTTTATAAAAATTTCCCGTGAAAACATAGTACAGATATGCAAAATGAACAGTAACTACATTCAATTTCTATGCCCACACTCTTCAAGACTGGACGCCTAGCTCTTATTACTGTATCAGTGCTGAGTCTGTGCAAATGTTCACACATAAGTTCAATGTGTGACACTGTACCATGTGATCTCACTTAAAGGAGTTTTATTATAGTTAATATTTCTTTAATATTTCTGATTATCTCATAGTGCTTTCTGTGCATGCCTACATGTCTCATCACACATTCAAGTTAAAGCACAGTGAAAGTATAGCTTCTTCCCACTCCAAGCCTGACCTTTTGCCATTGAATCTGCCTGTATGGGAATTATCCACTTGTTACCTCAGAGGCAACTTTATTTAGATTTTTCAGTCCTATTCCCCATACATATTTCCAGGTCAACATCTTGTTATTTATTTTCCCATTCTATTAGAATGATTGAAATATTACTTATTACTTATATTTATTTCATGCACAAAGTATTTACTGGTCATTTACAATATGTTAGGTACATCCCCACCATGGGAGTTTGGTTGTAGGAAGACCCGACTCTCAAGGACAGTCTTCTTTACTTGTATGCACATACCATCCAACTATTGAAAATTGTCCTGGCATGGTGGGGTCACTTCTTAGGAGGTATGAATGATTTTACCTGGGCATTTGGAAAACAGGTATCTATGAGGACAGGAAAGCAAAGTAAAGGGGACTTAGACAATGTATACTGCATCTGTTTATTTATTTGTTTGTTTATTTATTTTGGCAGTACTGGTGTTTGAACTCAGGACCTCACACTTGCTAGGCAAATGCTCTACCACTTGAGTCTTGCCCCCAGCTTTTTTGCTTTAGTTATGTTTCAGATAGTGTCTCACACTTTTGGTCTGGGACTGAACTTGGACCATAATATTCTTACCTCTGCTTCCAGTATAGCAGGGATTAGAGGTACATGCCATCTCCCCTGGCTTGTTCTTTGAGACAGAGTGTGCTGAGTAATAGAGCCTGGAGCCATGTGGAGACTTCAGGGGTGGGGGATCAGGAGTGTTGTGCTGCAAGTCATTCTTCCCATTATCCCCATGGTTAGTTGCTTCTTAATTTGTGGATTTGGAGAGTGCTTTGCTTCTCACTGCTTATGGGACCCTGTGGGTGCCTTTTGGGGCCTTCTGGTCTTCCTTTTTCAGAGTAGTTAGTAACTGGTAGGCAATAGGGATGTCAACAATCTGCCATGTTGCCCCTCTTCAGATTTTAACTTCTCTTGCCACAAAAATGTAACTATGTGAGATGATAGCTATGTTAATCTTCTTTACTATAGTAAGCATTATTACTATTTTATATTTGTTCCATAACAATATGTGGTACACTTTAAATATACACAATAAAATTTGTTTTCTAAGAATCAAGCCAATTGGGTGAGATCACCAATGAGAGTGAGTATTGATAGGGACAAGTGTGACACATGGAATTTTGAACTACTCTCTAGGTTAGGTAGAAGAGATTCCTCCAAAGAAGATAGAGAAAGTGGGGTACATGAAAAAACAGAGGCAATGTTTTGCCCTGGAGGCAAGCAAATTCTATCAAGGAGGAGGAATCATCTGTGGTAAATGCTACTGATTGATTAAGAAAGAAGAGGACTGAGCTCAGAATCTTTCAGAAAATTTGTAGCATTCAAGTAAAAGTCCTTAAGTAAATTCTTTTCTCTGCATTACAAATATCAGAAACTTTTTAGAGACAGTAGCACTATTATGTTTGGGGTTTAGGACATCATTCCACAAAGTTTGAGGTTTGCCATGCTGAACACTTTGAGGTAAGGAAGATTTTAAGTTTCTGGGCCACCAGTGGCTCATGCATGTAATCCTAGCTACTTGGGAGGCAAAGATGGGGAGGATCATGGTTCTAGGCCAGCTCAGGCAAAAAGTTCCTGAGACTGCCATCCTAACCAATGGCTAGAAGTGGTGACATGAACCTGTCACCCCAGATACAGCAGGAAGCAGGAATAGGAAAATCAGGGTTCAGGCTGTCTGGGAAAAAAAAAAACAGACCTTCTCTCAAAAATAACCAGAATAAAAAGGGATGGAGGCATGGCTTTAGTAGTAGAGTGCCTATCTAGAAGCATATAGCCTTGAGTTCATCTCTCCTCCCTGCAAAATAAAAAATCAACCTTAGAAAAAAGATCATTTTGGCCTTCTTCTTCCCCCTTGTCTCATGTCCCTCTTTGTTCCCTTAAGTGAGTCACAGGATCAAAACTCCTCTTCCTCCAAACAGTTATAGAAACTAGAACCTCCCCCCACTCCCCCTCTCCCACCACACAAAGCAAGCCCTAAGATCTAGGAAGTTCATTTCTCTATCCTTTAATTCCCTCATTCCAAAGGAAACCTGTCCCGCTCTGCAGAGGAAGAAATGTTAGACAGGTCAAGAGGAATCTGGATAGACTTTGTGGGGTTCCCCCTTGTTCTGTTACCCTTACATCACACCCTTTTGCTTAGTCATATTTCTTTATGGCTGTTTATCAAACCAACACATAAAAACAGTTTTCCCTGGGGTTTTGATCTTCACTTTAGAAGGCTCCCATGTTGTGTAAAACTTTGATTAAGTAAGCTTTTTATGCTTTTCTCTTGCTAGCATGTATTTTGTTATAGGAGCGTCAGCTGTGACCTTTATGACGAGTGAGAAAAGGTATAACACACATGGAAAACAGAATCAGATGGACCTACGCTTGGGTCCATCTCTGTTCTCCATTAGTTTGTGACTTTGGTATCATCACCTTGTCTTCATGAATCTTCATTTCCTCATCTGTGAAACGTAGATAATCATACTCATAAGTTGACTGAAAAAATTAAAATTTAAGTGCTTCCTGACTTAGAATGAGTGCTGATAAATGTTGACTGTTATAATTATGGTAATAATAATTATTATTAGGCCCAGTAATCAAGGCTGACTCAAATGTGGTCTATCCTATCCACCTCTCCTGGTAACTTCTTCACTACAGTCCTACATGGTCCTTTGGGTTTAAAGTTTGGGTTTAAAGTTACAGTTCACCATCCCCAGAATATTCTTTGTGCTTTCTTTCCTCCTCAGGTTAGAATGTCTTCCGCGTACTTCTCACTATCAGGGTCTTCCTAATCATTCCTTGTTCAGCTCCTGTTCTCTTTGGTGAAGCTTCCTTTATCACTGCATCCAGATGTAGCTTTCATCTCTTCTGAGCAAATGTAAGACTTGTATCAGCACTGTCAATCTGTCTTCAATGTATGTTACATCAGGAAGACCAGCCTGATCATGTGCTCATCTTCCAAACTGTAGGGTGAGTTCTACGAGGCACCATTGTGGTCATTCACATTGTCCTTAGTGTTGGTGGACAGATGGTGACGTTGCTGTTCTGGCCTTGGTTTCATACCCAGACTTCTCTTGTCTTTTGAGGACCAGACTGACTCTTCTTCTATATTTAGGCATAGCACTGTTGGAAAATAGAGTCTTTTAAAAAAGATGTTAAGGCTGTCCTGTCCAAAAAAAGATCTGCAAAGCCTAGGTGAATAACTATAACACTATACTACTCAGGGTTAAAAGGCAAAATAAATAAGAAAATGTTGTGACTAAGTGAGAAGGCATATGTAAAATGTTAGAAAAAAAAAGTAGTCAACACAGAAAACACTGAGATAATCATTTGCTATTATTAGTTGTTAAATCTTGTGAGCTTCACAAGTCCCTGTCCTATTGACCTAACTGGGGGTGACTGGAAATGCAGAAAGGACAAAGGATAGAAGACAAACATGCCAAAAGTTGGGATCAGGTGTGCTGGGCTCTCAGATGGAGATGCATAATAGCCTTATTGCTTTTTTACTTCTATTCTCTTCTTTTCTCTATTCTTTAAAAACCTTACTTCTTTTCTATTCCTTAAAATCTTGGTCCTAAGACTTGCAGACACACAACAGCAGCTGCCAGCAGCATCCACAGCATCCACACTTCACAAGCAGCCAGCAGCCAGTGAATCATCCGCATCTTCCTTCAGGGAGTCTTTTATATACAGTAAACAGGAGGTGGAGCAACAGTTCTGGGAGAGCATAACATTGTAGAAACCTGCAACTCCTTTTCTCTGAATGTAAACATGTTAGGAAAAACAGCTGTGCTGCATTTTGCCCTTGCTCTGTTTTACATCTGAGCCATGCCAAACTCAGCCTGCAGATTATTGGGCATAACTGCACTTGCTCCTTTCTGTGGCTGGGGCCATGCCAAATTCAGCCTGCTGATTATTTGACACAGCTGTGCTTATGTCAAGTTCTCATAGGCTTTTCATACTCTGCTCCCCACAGTTAATAATCTTTTTTGTAAAACAAAAAAGGAAAGTAAAAAGAAATGAAAACATTGTGTTTTGTGTTTCTGGAATGCATATATTTCAGAGTCATATTTAAGTAAAATTTATTAGGGTATCTATATATGCTAGGTTCCTTAGATGTTTTCTTAGATGTTACTATATTTAATTCCTATAACAACTTTACAAATTTTGAAAAGTGTTTCATTTTTAAATAAATGAGTATATGGATTTCAGCATGATTAAGCAACTTGCCTAATATAACAAATTTAACATTTCCAGATTCCAAGTTTAATGTTCTTTCATATGAATTAATAATAATTCTGATATCAATATTTAATAAGCACTGAGTTTGTATAGGGCATTATACTCAATCATATGTTATATCATGTAATCCCATGAAGTCAAGTCATTGCCCTAGACCACACAGCTAGGAGTTGTAGAGTAAGGATTTAAGTTCAAATCAGTCTGATTATGAAGTCAGATGTTGTCTTACTCCTTTACAACATCCATCAATTTGGGGGCTGTTCCAACCAAATGAGAATCATCCTGAGTAGGGGAAACACATATAGTCTGCTTAATGTGACAGCACTCTAGACTGCTCTCACATGTCACAAACTAAGAACTGCAGTTCTGTCATCTCCCATTTTTTACTTTTAATTGAGCTGCTCATGGAACTCCTGAAATGCCTCCAGTATTTCTGGTGTCATATCCTTCCTGTGCCATGCTTTCTTCAAATCTCAGAAAGCCAGAACCTCTCTGGGAAGCTTTTCATTCTACCCACAGTCACCATAGTTACTATGTTTCAGATGTGTGCCTGGGCTAATCTCCATTTCCTACCAGCCACAAAATCTTCAAATTTTCCTCTGCTAAATTTGGCCTCTGTTTATAACCACCACAGGCTTCAGGACAAAGAAGGCGCTCAAGTAAGTTTGTCAAATGAGCAAATAAATAAAAACTACTTCTCACCAGTATCTTTGACTCTTTCTCTACTATTGAGGCCATGTTTCTATTCTTTTTTTTAATTTTTATTCATTTATTCACATGTGCATACATGTTTGGGCCATTTCTCCCCCGTGTCCCCAGCCCCCTCCTTCTCCCCTCCACCCCACCCCGCTTCCAGGCAGAACCTGTTCTGCCTTTATCTCTAATTTTGTTGAAGAGAACACATAAGCAATAATAAAAAAGACAAAGCATTTTAGTTAGTTGAGATAAGGATAGATATACAGAGAGATTCCTAGCATTGCTTCCATGTACAAATGTGTTGCAACCCAAGTTGATTCATCTCTACCTGACCGTTTCACTAGTTCCTGATCTCCTTTCCATATTGACCTCTGTCACTTTAAGGTTTCTGTGTTAGTTCCTCTGCAGTGGGAACATCAAACACTTTTCTGTTTGGAGTTTCCAACCTATCCCCATACCTCCCATATGTGCTATCCCCTTGTCATGTGACCCAAGTCCAACAACAGTGCTGTATTTGCCCTACATCTAAAGTCCACATATGAGGAAGAACAGAAGATTTTTGGTCTTCTGAGGCTGGCTAACTTTGCTTAGAATGATGTTCTTCAGTTCCATTCATTTACTTGAGAATAATAGATTTCATAATTCTTCATGGCTGAGTAAAACTCCATTGTGTATAAATACATTTTCTTAATCCATTCTTCAATAGTGGGGTATCTTGGCTGTTCCCATAACTTGGCTATTATGAATAGTGCTGCAATAAACACCGAGTGCCTCTGGAGTAACCTGCGTCACATTCCTTTGGGTATATCCCCAGGAGTGAGATTGCTGGATCCTACGGCAGATCTATGTTTAGATTTTTAGGAAGCCTCCATATGTTTTTCAAGAGTGGTTGCACCAGCTTGCGTTCCCACCAGCAGTATATGAGGGTTCCTTTTTCCCCACATCCTCTCTCCAACACCTGTTGTTGGTGGTGTTTTTGATGATGGCTATTCTAACAGGGGTAAGGTGGAATCTTAGTGTGGTTTTGATTTGCATTCCCTTTATGGCTAGAGATGGTGAACATTTTTTTATGTGTTTTTGGCCATTTGAATTTCTTCTTTTGAGAAAGTTCTGTTTAGTTCAGTTGCCCATTTCTTAATTGGTTCATTGATTTTGGGAGAGTTTAGTTTTTTGAGCTTCTTATATGTTCTGGTTATCAGTCCTTTGATGTATAGACAGTGAATATTTTCTCCCGCTCTGTGGGTGGTCCCTTCAGTTTAGAGACCATTTCTTTTGCTGTGCAGAAACTTTTTAATTTTATGTAGTCCCATTTGTTCATCCTTTCTCTTACTTGCTGAGCTTCTGGGGTTCTATTGAGGAAGTCCTTGCCTATACCTATTAGTTCAGAGTATTCCCTGCTCTTTCCTGTACTAACTTCAGAGTATCAGGTCTGATATTAAGGTCCTTGATCCATTTTGAGTTGATACTAGTACAGGATGATAAACATGGATCTAGTTTCAGTTTTTTGCAGATGGATAACCACATTTCCCAACAACATTTGTTGAAGAGGCTGTCTTTTCTCCATATTTTTGGCATCTTTGTCAAAAATAAGGTGGGCATAGTTGTGTGGCTTCATATCTGGGTCCTCTATTCTGTTCCACTGGTCTTCATGTCTGTTTTTGTGCCAGTACCATGCTGTTTTTATTGCTATGGCTTTGTAATACAGTTTGAAGTCAGGTATTGTGATACCTCCAGCATTGCTCTTTTTGCTGAGTATTGCTTTGGCTGTTCGCAGTCTCTTGTGTTTCCAAATTAACTTTATGGTAGATTTTTCAATCTCTGTGATGAATGTCATTGGGATTTTAATGGGAATTGCATTAAACATGTAGATGGCTTTTGTAGTATAGTCATTTGTACTATGTTGATTCTACCAATTCATGAGCATGGGAGATCTCTCCACCTTCTGTAGTCTTCCTCGATCTCTTCAGGGGTTTGTAGTTCTCCTTGTAGAGGTCATTCACATCCTTTGTATTTGATTTTTTTTCAGGCTAATTGTAAATAGAATTGTTTCCATATATTCTTTCTCAGTTTGTTCATTATTGGTGTATAGAAAAGCTAATGATTTTTGTAAGTTTATTTTGTATCCTGACACCTTGCCGTAGCTGTTTATGGTGTCTAGGAGTGTTTTTGGGTAGAGTATTTTGGGTCTTTCTGGTGTAGGATCATATTGTCTGCAAACAGAGATATTTTGACAGTTTCTTTACCTATTTGTTTTCCTTTATTTCTTCCTCTTGACTAATTGGTTTGGCTAGGTATTCCAGTACTATGCTGAATAGGAGTGGAGATAGTGGGCACCTTTGTCTCGTTCCTGATTTTAGGGGAAATGGCTTGTTTTACACCATTAAGTATGATGTTGGCGGTAGGTTTGTCATATATAGCCTTTACAATGTTGAGGTATTTTCCTTGTATTCCTACTTTTGTTAGAGCTTTTATCATAAATTGTTGTTGGATTTTATCAAAGGCTTTTTCTGCATCTATTGAGATGATGAAGTGGTTTTTGTCTTTGCTTCTATTAATGTACTGTATTGCATTTATAGATTTGTGTATGTTGAACCACCCCTGCATCCCTGGGATGAAGCCAACTTGGTTTTAGTGAATGATCTTTCTGATGTGTTGTTGGATTTGGTTTGCCATTATTTTATTGAGGATTTTTGCATGGTGGTCATTAAGGAGATTGGCCTATAGTTCTCCTTTATGGAGGTGTCTTTGTCTTGTTTGGGGATGAGAGTAATACTGGCTTCATAAAATGAGCAAGGCAGTTTTCCTTCCCTTTCTATTTCATGGAACAGTTTAAGGAGGGTTGGTATTAGTTCTTCTTTAAAAGTCTGATAGAATTCAGCAGAGAATCCATCAGGTCCTGGACTTTGCTTCTTCAGGAGACTCTACTGCTGCTTCAATTTCATTTTGTGTTATAGATCTATTCAGGTGATTAATATCCTCTTGGTTCAATTTTGGATGGTCATAAGTATCTAGAAATCTGTCCATTTCTTCAAGATTTTCAAATTTATTAGAATATAGGTTATAAAACTAGTCTCTGATGATTTCCTGGATTTCTGTGGTGTTTGTTGTCATCTCCCATTTTGCATTTCTGATTTTATTGATTTGGGTTTTTTCTCTCCTCATTTTACTCCGGTTTGTCAGGGGTCTATCAATCTTATTTATTTTTCAAAGAATCAGCTTTTTGTTTCATTGATTCTTTGTATGGTTTTTTGTTTGTTTGTTTGTTTTTTTCTGTTTCATTGATTTGGCCCTTATTTTTATTATTTCTATCCTTCTGCTTTTTTGGGATTTGCTTGTTCTTATTTTTCTAGGAGTTTGAGATGTAGCATTAGGTCATTTATTTGAGATCTTTCTGTCCTTTTAATATATGTACTCATGGCTACAAACTTTCCTCTTAGGACTGCCTTTGCTGTGTCCCGTAGGTTCTGGTAGGTCATGTTTTCATTTTTCATTAACTTCCAAGAACCTTTTAATTTCCTGTTTTATTTCACCAATGACCCATTGGTCATTGAACAATGTGTTGTTCAGCTTCCAACTTTTTGCATGTTTTTTACTGTTGTTTTTGCTGTTGAGTTCTAGTTAATACACTGTGATCAGGTACAATACATGGTATTATTTCTATTTTCTGATATTTGCTTAGGCTTGCTTTGTGCCCTAAGATATGATCAATTTTGGAGAAGGTTCCATGGGCTGCTGAGAAGAATGTATATTTTGCAGTAGTTGGATGAAATATTCTGTAGACATCAGCTAGATCCATTTGGTCTATGGTGTGATTAGTTCTAGAGTTTATTTATTGATTTTTTTGTTTGGATGACCTATCTATTGGTGATAGGGTGGTATTAATGTCTCCAACTACCACTGTGTTGGAGTCTATATATGTTTTTAGGTCCTTCAGAGTATCTTTGATGAAATTGGGTGCATTGATATTGGGTGCATATAGGTTGATAATTGTTATTTTCTTTTGGTGTATTTCCCCTTTTATTAGTATAGAATGTGCTTCTTTATCTATTTTGATCAATGTAAGTTTGAAGTCTACTTTGTCCAAAATAAATATTGCTACTCCTGCCTGTTTTCAGGGGCAATTGGCTTGGTAAATCTTCTTTCAGTTTTTCACCCTAAGCCAGTGCTTGTTTCTTTTGATGAGATGGGTCTCCTATAAGCAACAGATTGTTGGATCTTCTTTTTTAATCCAGTTTCCTAACAGTGTCTTTGATGGGGGAATTAAGTTCATTAACATTCAGTGTTAGTATTGATAGGTATGTGGTGATTCCTGTCATTTATTTGTTTTTGTTGTTTAAGGGTTCGATTGTGTGCAGCTGAATCTGTGTTACTCTCTACTTTCTTGCCTTTTCTTCTCCTGTGGTTTGGTATTTCCTGCCCTTTCATGGTTTTGTTTGCTTTCAGTTTCTGTGTGCAGAATTCCTTGGAGAACTTTTTGTAGTGGTGGCTTGGTGGTCATATATTTAATTTCTGCTTATCATGGAAGAGTTTTATTGCTCAATCTATTTTGAATGATGGTTTTGTATCCTAGGGTTGAAGTTGTTTTCATTTAGTACCCAGAAGACCTCACTCCATGCTCTTCTTGCTGTTGAGATTTCCGTTGAGAAATCTGCTGTGATTTTGGTGGGTTTACCTTTGTATGTTATGTGTTTTTTTTCTCCTACAGCCTTCAATACTCTTTCTCTATTCTTCGTGCTTGTTGTTTTAATGATTATATGTTTTGGGGTAGTTCTATTTTTCTTAAGTCTGTTTGGTGTCCTGGAGGCTTCCTATACCTGAATGAGTGTAGTGTTCTCTAGATTTGGGAAATTTTCTGTCATTATTTTGTTGAATATATTATGAAATCCTTTTGTTCACACCTGTTCCCCTTCTTCAATGACCATGATTCTCAGGTTTGGTCTTTTAATGAAGTTGGTAAGTTTTTGCATATTCCTTTCACAGGTCTTGAGTTGTTTGACTAACAGTTCTTCAGTTTTTCCTTTAATTTCCATTTCATCTTCAAGTTCTCATATTCTGTCTTCTGCTTGTTCTAGTCTGCTGGAGTGGCTTTCCATTGTGTTTTGTATTTCTGTTTCATTTTTTTTTCTGAGGTTTTTGATATCATGGGTCAACTTCCTCTTTAATATTGTCAATGTTTGGCCTTAATTCATTTATCTCTATATTTATGGTGTTCTCTGTTTCACTTTGGTGTTTATTTAGGGCTCCTATGAGTTTATTTATTTATTTTTGTGTCTTCTCATATTCTTTGTTTTTGTTGTCCTGGAATTTTTTGAATGTCTCCTGTATGTTTTGGTTGATCATGTCAGTAAAATCTCCATGAAATTCTCAGTGATTACTTGCAGGATTTCTTCTTTCAGAGCATTCTTGTGGCTTTGTTGGGTTCCTTGGCATAGTTTATCTTTGTTTTGTTGGAGTCTGGAACTGGGTATCCATTTTTCTTCATTTCCCTCTGAATCTTTTATTAATTTATTTTTGGGGGGGAATGGTTTCCATCCCTTTTTTGTCTTCCCATTGCTCACTTGGTGCTGTTTCTGTCCCTGGTCTGTGTGTAATTTAGTATTAGCTAACTTACAATAATAAATCTAACAAAACCAGGAAAGAAAAAAAGGAAAGAGAAAAAAATAAAAAGAGAACCAAAGAAATCAACAGGGAGAGGTGGTGGAGAAACAAACAGGGAACAAAACAAATAAACACATAAAAAAAAATTCCAGGTTCAGGAACAATAGAATTTCAGTCTTAGAAGTTCTGGTGTTACTCCCTCAGCATCCAGTCCTGGTGTTGGTATTTAAGGAGAAGCTCTGCCTTATTCTGACCAGGTGGTTGGGGAGACTGGCCAGTTTTTTTCCCTGTCTTTCAATGGCAGCTGCTTAGTCAGCTCCTCCCTCAGTGAGGTGTGACTTGTCCTCAGGTTCCGGGGATCAGCTCTGTGGCCCACTAATCATCCTGCATTGGAGTTGGGTTTTCACTGTATTTGTTTATTGGGGCTTGTTTCTTTGCCTCCTGCCCTTTCTCTGGGGAAAGGTGAGAGATCTATCAGCCAGCTCCCTGCTGTCAGTGTGTTACACTGGTTTGCTGACTGTTTTTCAATTTTGCAACATCGTTTGACTTTGGCTGTTGCTCACTGGCTCAGGAGGTGAGCTTTGTGGACCAGTATCTGCCCTATTTTAGGCAGCAGCTTATCACCCACCTACTGTTAGCCCTTCTGCCTTTCCAGTCGTTGTTTACTGAAAGTTCACATGGAGATTAGCTCCTCACTCCTCCCCCTTTATCTGGTGTGCTCAGAGCACCCTGCCCCCTCTGCTGTGTGTCCTTTTCAGTTCCTTGTTTGTTACCCAGTTTTTTTTTTGCAGGGTGGGGTTCAGTCTGTCCAGGGGGCTGTGCTGGTTTATCCCAGGGGTAGCTGTGGAATACTGTGTGCCGCTTATTTGCTCACCTATTGGTCTGCGTCTCCCAAACATGTGTGGAGCTGGCATCTGGTGGTGCAGGAGTCCTCCTGTTTTCTCAGTGTAACATGGCATGGAGAAGCTTTATATGGGCTGATGGTTCAGTGTGTCAGAGTTTTGATTCTTCTTGGTGGTTTTTTCCCTGCCAAGAGTGGCTCCAGCATCTCAGAAAAATTTTTGATTTATGGAGCTCACGCTGTCTGCTTCTGCCCTCTAGTTGCCATCATACAATAGCCATGTTTCTATTCTACTTCCCAATCTGAAGTGGTTTTCCACCTCCTACATGTTGGGAGCAAAAACTTTAAGGAATTTTTATTTATTTATTTTTTTCTGTGTTTTGCATGTTAACTTTGTTCTTAAGCTGCCATTACCTCTGCTCCAAAGTTCCAGCTTGACAAATGACATTTTCTCTGAAGCTTAGTTTTGCCCTGTTTTTTTGTCCATATCTGATTCCTGGTTGCTTTCATCTTTGGGTGGTCTATGTATTAAAAATAAAACAACAAAAAATAGGTTTTGGATTAGCTAAAAACCATTTTTATAATTGCCACAAATGAATCATCACATAAGTAGAAAATCACAAACACTAATACTGTGTTTGACCATGACAGTGAGGTAGAGGGTATGATCAGATTGACTTCTGCAACTGCACAACCCCAAATTATAGTCTTTGTTTGTGACTCTAGCCTAGATCATTTTAATTGACCCAAAACTTAGCTGTGCTCTAGGTAAGCAGGGGTGATTCTAGGTCATGTGGGCTCAACAGTCTTATAACAGGCTCTTCTCCCTATCTAGATACCATAAAATCCAGGGGTAGAATTGAATACTGGAAGAAGTCACCATGATGAAGTGCCTAGCAGGGAACTGAGAGAGTTTCAAATCCTATTTCTCCAGTTTCTTAGAAGCTATCAGAAAGGACAAGTCATTTAAGTTTCCAGAAGTCAAATTACTTATCATAAAGTAAATAACAATAGTTCATTAAATCTGATGGTGATAATCTGATTAAATCTGGTATGATAGCATCTGTTGCAGTAGGTGCTTGGCAAATAAGTGAATGGTGCAAATACAAGTTGCATAGCAGTTTATGAAGCATATCTACATAAGTAAAACACTGAGAAAAATGGTCTCTATTTCTACCACGTTGCTACAGTAGGAAACCTAGTCACCTTTTATGTCTCCATTTCCTCTTCAGATTGTGTGAAATCAATGGCAAGGAACAATTTTATATTCATATTTTATCATACCATTATCTGATAGAGTCCATGGAACATAGTAAAGAACATAGTAAACATGCTTTATTATCTGTTTCTCTCCTTTTTTTTTTTTTTTTTTTTTGAGACATGGTCTCCCTATTTAGTCCAGCCCTGTCTGGAACTCAAGATCTTCCTGTGCTCCCATGTACTGGGATCATAGGCGTGCACCATCACACCCAGTTTGTGAACTTTTAGTATTCTTTGAGCTTAGCGAGGTCCAGTGACTTCTTCAAGGTCCCTGAGCAAGCAAATTGTGCACTCAGTATGAGATGCACAGAAGTCACCCATCCAGTGACTTTTCACTGTAGTTTTCCAGTGGGTATATTTCTGCATAGCAATATTATGACCACTGGTAGTCCAGAACTTTAAATTAATCCTTTTCCAAGTATTAGTTTATTTTAGCTAAACTTTTCCATGCTTAACTCTGTACATCTTATAAGCCATGGGGGTAAGAATTAAGGGAACAAATCATTAAAGAAATTAGAATCTGCCTCTTGAAAGTCATTACAGAATGCCTTTGTAGGGGCCGCTCCTCCTTCAGAGGGAAGAATACATTTGGAGTGGTATTCAGCTTAAAGTCTTGGTAGTTATTTTTCTTCTGTAAAGTACAATTACAGAGTTGAATGCTCTTTGTATATTAGTTATGATGGGGATAAAATTTGCAAACCTTTCATCTCTGTGGCTGGAGTCAGAGTATAGTTCTACAGATCTCGTTTTGATGTTTCCTATCTCAGACAGGTCCTTTCCATTTGTTGGCATATACCTTCCCCCAGTGGATATCAGTTGGAAAACATAGATGTTAAATGACTCACTTTCATTCCAGACAACATTGCTCACATTTTTGAATGAAAAGTCATAAATAAGGATCAACAGTCTTTTCCTTTTTTCCTAATGGCAATCAAAAGCAGACTTTCAGTAACTTGACATTCTAGAACACCATCTCATTCCTTGATTAGTCTATTTTTTTGAACTCTTCATTTACATAATGACACTAAAAAGATCCAGAGTATGCTATAGTTCAAAATGAGAAAACTGCAGGCATAAAAGAGTAAAATCCAAATTATGTGAAAAGATTCTTAACTGTTTGAAACATACAAAACACAAGTAGTACTACTTACCAGAGATTGGGCTTAACTCAGGGAAGATCCATGAAGAATTCTGAAATTATGGGTAAATTGAATCATGGCAAGTAGATTTTCATTGTAGATTAACTCAGAATGATTGGAAGGACTTTTGGAGTATTTAGAAAAAAAAGACAGCAAAGTTGCATTTCTCCTAGATGGGGAGAGTACTATGGGTAAGCAGTATATACAGTTGGTGAAGGAAAAGAGAGTGATAATATATATATTTTGGCTTTGAACTTGTAGACCTGGTTAAAGCCTGAGGTTAGCTCTGGAGATGATATGAATCCATTTCATTACTTTCAAAAATTTATCTGCATATTTTCTGGATGCTTCCTTAGCAGCTCCCAGTAATTATACTCCCATAATTTATCTCAATTCTCCTCTTTCTCAGACGAAATTAGGGGAGATATTTACACCATGCAACTAAATGGGGAGCAGATTTTAGTTACTTCTAGTTCTTAAGTTATCTTTTCTAGAATTTTCTGATAGCAGGAGCAACCTGGGAAAACTTCTTTATCTCTTTTCTCAAAGGACCCCTTTGGGAGCAGGTGAAGCAGATAGCAATGTGGCGCGCTATTATTATAATGGCTGCTTGGTAATTGAAGGAGGCAGTTCTTTGAACTGTTCAGGCATCTACATATAAAACAAATCCCTTCCTCCCTCCCTCCCTCTCTCCCTCCCTTCCTATCTTTTCTTACCCATCTCTACCTTTTCCTTATCTCCTTTTTTTACCTTGTTCTCTCCCTTCCTGAGTCAGTCAAGAATAAAAAAATAGGTATCACCTGCCCTCTACAAAATTTCTCCACAATTGAGGACACACTGGCTGACTAACATGACTTTATAAAACATTGGCAATAAATGTGTGTTATTTGAAAATGAAACAATGTGCACTAAGCACTAAGTGGCCTTGATGTGTGCTCTCCATTCAGTGTTCAGGGAAGCATCCATGACCCATTGTTGCTTATTGCCTTTTTTGCATTTATAGCTAATGACATGAAAACAATATGAGTGCCAGGAAATAAATTCTTTTGCCCGCATTTTCACAACAGTTTTCTCTCAATTTGATTATTTTTTGATTCATCAAGTTAATCTAAAGGTTCTGTGGTGATCAGTTCCAAATGAATGTGTTTTGACATCTGACAGGCACAGTGGCCACAGTACACGAACTGAAGCCTGACTCAGAGGAGAAGGAATTGTTTTAAACACATCCTGCCCACTCTTCCTGCCACATGTGCGTCAGCCTCCTGGTAATTTTGAAAATGAACTCAGCTGAGGGTATAAGAGAAAGAGCTCTCCCCCACCCCCATAACTCTTTTCCAGGATTAAAGTGGTTTTAACAAGAACTTGAGAATTAATCTTCACATGCTTCCTTATCTTTTTTTGCTCTACTGAGCTTTTTAAACATAAATGCCCTGAAGCAGCACACCACTCATCTTAAAACACTAGAGGCTCAGAGTACTGTGATCACAGTGTTCTCTTTACCACCACCGAGAATGAATAAGTCATAGGCCTCTTTCTCTTTCATGCACTTAGCAGAGAACACTTCTTCCCACCTACTCCCCTGAATCTTCACATCTGTCTTCTCCACCAACCCTAAACCCTAAACATTGTGTTCAGATTGTAATGCCTAATAGTTAACCAGGAAAAACATGACTATTTTTATTTCTTGGGAACAAAACCAAACAAACAAAACCTTCCACAAAAGCAGACTCCAGAGATGAATCTATTGGCTTTTTGTAGCAGAAATGCAGACACCCAGGGAAGGTGCTCACAGCAAAAATTCATTTTCATTCTTTCTTCTTCTTTTTGTTTTTTTTAGTGCACTGAATGGAACCTGGGACCCAGGGCCTGCCACCTTCTGCACACTAAGCAGGCACTCTACTACTGAAAACTCAGCCTTTATTCCCTTGCTTTACTCTGCAGCAGAAAGCAAGGGTGCTATTTCGTATACAACATTAGTGTTTGAAAAATAATTCTAGGAAATGAAGAATAAAGATTGTTAAAAGGATAACTTTAGACAATTTGGATTTGTATGTGCTCTGCTTTGTGAGTGGGCAGAGCACAGAACACAGGAGATGCAAGTAAAGTACAGAATGGTTTGATTGGTTGCAACTAGGCTTTGGCCTGCGATTGGCTGAAGCTCAGCACTTGTGATTGGCAGACTTGGCTACCTGTTAAATTTAGGTTTTGGTTTGCTTATGGTACTAAGTTAAGTTGCAGTTACTTACATAGGTGTTCAACGTAAGGATACTGTCTCAGGCCAAGTTTAGTTTAACACTACTTTTAAACACCTTCACTGTCTCAATATATTTTATAAATCAGACAGTGTAAAATAATAGGGTCATTTTGGAATTAGGGACACTTTTGAGGAATAATTTTCAATTGATGAAATGTGATAGAATGACTCCTCTACACAATATGAGGCCTTCAGCAGTTTTCAGACCTCCTGGGTCTCTCTGTGATCCACAAGCTCTCTAAGGAGAAGACAGGAAGAACTAAATGATTCTGATGAATCCTGTGTGTGTCCCTGTTCCTTGTCTGCAACTCACCTCTGCACACCTCTGGGGTTTTCATAGAACTTTGTTGTTATTGCTCTGCATGCCAGGGGCTTTATGAGCTCCAATAATCAGAAGAAGGAGAATCTTTCAGTTGTCCTGACAAGTAGATGACATACAGTGAGCTTTGAGTTGGTATGTTAGTGGGTTAGATGCTAGTTCTATTGTGATCATGGGGTCCTGGTGCCTCACTGAAGGACTTCCTTATTTCTGAGTCCTTACCTGGTCCCTCCTTTACTCTGTAATAGCATCCTTGAATTAAACTCTAGATAATCATAGTCACAGAGGAAGTGTGTCCATGATCTTTCCTAGTTTTTAGGGTTTGGTTTTTTAATTCCAAAACCCAGATTCCTCAAATTTAACTCTTGAAAACTCCACCCACAGTTCCCCAATAAAAGCCAATCACTATTTTAACCAGTTGTACATGACTGGCTCTTCCATTGATCTCCTTTCTCTCTTTTTCTCTCTTTCCATGTGTTTCCTCTGTGTTTACTTGAAGTACAAGCTCATAGGTATTTTAAAATAATATTTAAGGCCTAGTGCTCCTTTCCTATTGTCCATCCAACCACTGTGGAAGTCAATATGGAGCATCTTCAAAAAGCTAAAACTAGAACTACCATATGATCCTGCTATACCGCCCCTGGGCATCTACCCAAAGGAGTGTAGACAGCATACAGTAGACACCTGCATGCACATGTTTATTGTAACATTATTCACAATAGCAAACTATGGAACCAGCCCACCTGCACAACAGCAAATGAATAAAGAAAATGTGTATATATACACAGTGGAAGATTATTTAGCTATAAAGAAGAAGGAAACTAATGTTTTCAGGAAAATGGATGGATCTGGAGATCATTGTGTTAAAACAAAATAAGCCAGACTCAGAAAGACAAATATGAAATGTTTTCTCCCATATTAAAATCTAGACCTAAAAAAAAAAAGTTTGCATTTTAGGAGGGTGACCACAGAGGAGGACAAAATGAGAGGGCAATAAGGGGTGGATATGATCAAAGTACTTTATATTCATGTATGAAAATAAAATAATGAAATCCATTAAAATTATAAAAAGAAGGGGAGATTAAGAAAGATTAAAGTCAGATCATAATGTCATAGATAGCTATGACCTTCTGTCCTGTAGGAGATCTTCAGTTTGGCTTTTACGTTCAAAGACTAAAACTAGAGCATTGTTTGTAAATGTGATCTCAATCTTTCCAACGCCCCATGTAGGAGGACCCTAATTCTCAGAACCTATGACTATGACGGGTTATCACTATCATTATTATGGTACCGAATAGAACACCATTGAGTTTGGGTTAAGGAGACTATCTAGGTGGATTTTTTTAGTCACATGAGCTCCTATACAAGTGGAACGTGACTTGCAGGTGAAGAGATTTCAGAGAAGGAGAAATCAGAGAGATTTGATGTTGTTTTTGAAAGATGGAGGGAGCCACATGTCAACAAAAGCAGATAAATACCTAACCTATTGTTCAACTGACAGCCAGCTAGGAAAATGAGACCCAGTCTGACACACTCAAGGGACTGAGTTCTGTCAGTGACTTTAATGAACTTGGGAGCAAGTATTTTATCAGAGCCTCTACTAAGAATCTATTCAGTGACACCTCGTTTTTGGCTTTGTGAGATTCTGATGATAAAAGCCAGTCAAACCTACCTGGACTTTTGACTGAAAAACTATGAGCTAATAAAAGGATGTTCTTTTAAGTTGCTAAGTTTGTGATTATTTGTTACAGCAGCAAAATGTACTCCACCTTCCTTTTTACCACTGAAGCCAGTGGCTCATGCCCGTAATCCTAGCTACACAGTAGGCAGAGGTCAGGAGGATTGCTGTTCAAAGCCAGCCCTGGGCAAATAGTTGATGAGAACCTATTTCTGAAAAACCCATCACTAAAAAGGGCTGGTGTAGTGGCTCAACGTGGAGGCCTTGAGTTCAAACCCTAGTACCACAAAAAACAAAAAAGGCAAATTAAGTAACTTTTAAGATAAAATAATAGAAGCTTTATATGGTGAGTAGAAATACAACCCTAATCTCATAAACACAATGCTATGTCCCCTCATGTCTACCAGGAAGCGACAGGAATGAGAGAGAATTAGACTTGCTGTTAGCCTTACTAAGGCGGAAGTATCAAAAAGAAAACATCACAGTCATTTACTGATCAACATTAGAGGTTATTAATACATTTGGAGGAATTTAATTTTCAATAATATACTTTGCTACATCCCTTAATATTTGATTCACTCAGATTTATCTTTAGGGATATAGTAAAGCATTTAGCATAAATTCTGATTTTACTCTATGATAAAATGTGAATGTTTTATGAATGTGCACCTAATAAAATGGACTTTATTGGATTGGTTCATTTAAGTTTGGCAGTAGAGAAAAGGGACTGGTAATGATCATATAAAGTCTTAGTAATAGCACATCAATTTGGATTCAGTTTTAATCTGGGAATGGATTTAGAGTTCAATTTATAAATGTGAATAATTAGCACTGTTTATGGGTTTTTATAATTTAAAAATGTTCCTGTAGAAGGTCCTTAAAAAATGAAACTTTGCTCGACTAATGGATGTTTAGAGAATATGTCCTGACTAATTGAGTTTTCTGGCTAACTGTGAGTTTTTGTTTTGCCAATGATAATTGAATATCTTGCTCAAGTGTACCACTTAATTTTTTTATCTTGGTAAGAATTCTACGCTGAAAATGAACACATTCTGACCCTATTACAGGATCAAAGTTTTTATTAATTCAAGGGTTAATGTTGATAACTTGAAACCATTTAAATATTAAGATATTTATTTTTAAAGGACACTCACATGTATTTTTCTGAACTTTTTAATATATTAGTAGTCATTGTCTCTTAAAGTAAAATAAAGATTAATAGAGTTGCATGGAAGTTTCTTTGATTTCAGTTCAGGTAACTGAAGGATATGTGTAGGCATATGCCTATATAATTATTGTGTTTGAAACCAATAAAATTGTGGAAAAATAGAAACATGATGACAAAAATCACACATGATCTCACTTTTGTTGTTAATCTTTTGGGATACATTCTTTATGTACTTTTCAGAGAATGTTACTGAATATTATTCAATTATTCAATGTTATTATATTAAATATAACATGCTACTAATGTAGAGTATGATATTTAAATGTTAATTTAATTATAATTAAATATATGTAATTGTAACTGCAATAAGTATGTGATTTAATGTAAGTTTAGAATGCTTATGCCAATACATAAATTTAAGAACTATTGAAAACATTGGCCACACGTAGCAAAGATGAAGAACTCGGTGTTAGAATATTAGAGCCTCAAATGTAAATTTAGGTAGCCTCTTTCTAATGGAAGGCAGAAGTAGCAGAGTAACAAGAAACCTGAAAGCTGTTTGCATTAGTCTTGGAATGTCGTCAGAGAGGCAAAAATACACACGTACTCAGATTCATGTACGTCCCCTTGGACCTAGTGGGTGGTAGTAAGGAAAAACTGGGTTAGCGAGGACAAACCACAAAGCATTCCACCATCGACGAGTAATCGAGGGTGACTCTCCTCTTCACAATATACAATCTGTTTGAGTCCTGACATTCAAAGAAACTAGTGTTTCTGCACAGGCAGGGAAATTTTCTGGTACTGAAGGGTGTCTTTTCTTCCCCTTTAAATTCAATCATACACTTTTAGAACAGGGAGGAATCTTAGAAACGTTTTAGTAATCATTCGTTTAATGAAGGAGGATATTAAAATCCAGGGAGGTAAAGTGACATGCTGAGAGTCATTAAGCCTTTCCAATAATGGTCAAGAACTCTTGTCCCTTAATTTACAGTTCACTGCCTTCTCAATTATACAATGAAATCAATTAACAAACATTTACTGAGGACTTTCTATATTAAGGAAGATACTTAAATGATGTGATAATAAAGAAATTTATTGCATTATCTCTCTCCTTAAGGCATTTACATGCATGAATCAATTAGAAAACAAAACCATATATTAAGTTAATAGTTATGTGAGTTAGGCTAGGCAATAGCAAATATAAGGAG
Source organism: Castor canadensis (assembly GCF_047511655.1). Classification (NCBI taxonomy): domain Eukaryota; kingdom Metazoa; phylum Chordata; class Mammalia; order Rodentia; family Castoridae; genus Castor; species Castor canadensis. Next base: position 83,636,006 of record NC_133398.1, on the reverse strand, counting down.
AAAGAGGCTATTGGGCTGGAGCCATTAGAAAATACTTTTTTAAGGAAGTAGTACAGGTTTTAGAAATAAGTTTCAAAGTTTGGAACAGATTGCCTTTGGAAATAATTACCACAAGAATTTGTAATAAAACCTGTTGCTAATATTTTGAATTTTATTCCACAGTTGCTAGAGGTGTAGTTCTATATAAATTATGCCTTAAAGTTTTATTATTAAGATTGGTTTAAATTTTCTAATATTTGATGAATGCTTCTAAACACTCTACCCTGTGATGTATCATTTAATTGCTATGCTTTTATGCTTACCTACTTTTATTTAGCATACTTCTCTTAGTGTACTTTTCCGTAGACTCTGTGGCTCTATTAATATTTTCTTATACTTCTACATTTTTGCCTTGTGTATTTTAAAACTGTTTTTAAGCACAAATATTGGTAATTTCTACATTTCCATGGTGGTTTATATCTATTTTATTAGTATAAAATGGTCATGTTTATTTTGCTGAATGGCTTTTTTCTTTAAATTATTTTTATGAAATTAATATGTTCACCTCTGCTTTTTTCCTCCTTTTTGTGGTGACACTGTGGTTTGAACTCAGAGGCCTTATGTTTCCTAGGCAAGTGCTCTACCCCTTGACCCACACCCTTAGTCCTTTTGCTTTTAGTTTGGTTTTCAACTTGGGTTTGACACTTGCTCAGACCAGCTTCAAACCATGATACATCTACCTCTGCTTCCCAAGTAGCTGGGATTATAGGCCTGGCCCTCTTTTACTTTTAAGTGCACATATATCTTTTTAAAATAGCTCATTGTTTTATATTTTGGTATATGAGATATAATTCATAATCATATAATTCATTCATTTTAAGTGTACAATTTCATGGCCTTTAGAGTATTCACAGAGTTGTACAACCATGACTGCAGTTTTAGAACAATTTTCTCACCCCAGAGCAAAATTCTGTACCCTTTAGTCCTCAATTCCCCCTCACCCCATCTTCTACCTGTAGTCTTGGGCAATCCTAATCTACTCTATGTCTATATACTTCTGCCTGTTATGAACATTTGACACAAATAAAATTATACAATTTGTGGCTTTTTGTATTTGGCTTCTTTCACTTAACATTTTCATGTTGTAACATATATGTTATTCATTCCTTCATACAGTGAAATAGTTTGTTGTATGGATATACTACTTGTTGCTAATCTATCAATTGATGGGTATTTGAGTCATTTCCACTTTTTGTCTATGAAGAAGAATGTTGCTATGATCATTCGTGTTCAATGATAACAGCAACATTATCATACAATGTTGTTTTTCAGGCTTTGACAGCTGCTTTGACTCAGAGGCAGCAGCTCCCACAGCCAGGTATTCTAGTTCTTATGCCCAGGCTCTCACTTCTGAATGTGCACCTGCATGAAGGCTCCAAATTTGCCATCTTTGATAAGCTCTGGTCTGTAGGACTTATTGTTCAAGCCCTCTGCCTGCCAGGGGGTATCAGTAGGTGGAAGTTGTACTTGTTCCCCTTAGGGGACACAGACACGCTGCACTTCCTACTGCTTGCTTATTTGTCACGCTTGGAGACCAGTGCATCCCATTCTTATCCTGGAACACATACAGGTTTAAAAATCTTTCAGAACAGTGCTCCAGTTTCCTTCTGTGTTTTTTCTAGTGAAATACCTTTCAACACACAGATGCCCCATGGCATTTACATGCTCTCTTCCAAAGGTGGTGCTGACCTGGGTGACATTGCCCTGTGGCCTTCATGACAGCCTGGGGAAAGTAGGGTTGGTCACCCTGGGTTGGTCTCCAAATTCAGTTGGCAGTCTGCAGCCAGTGCCCCCTCAAATAATAAGTTTTAAATCAACTCTTTGTTCTCTTTCAACTCAGTCTATTTCAGTTTTATTAAATTACATTCAACTAGTACCTACTGAGCTTCCTCACCTTCTAAGTGTGCTGGGGATAGATGACAAGATACAGGCCTTGATTTTATGCAACTCACAGCAAAAAAAAAAAAGTATTTAAAAACTAACTGACATTTGGTGCATGTGCAATGTGAATAAAGTGAGAAATCTTATTTTACCAGTGAGATCAGGGACATCCTTTGAGAAGAAGTAAAAAGTATAATTTGGGGTGAGTAAGTTTAAATGACAGTCACAGTGATACTGGCAGGGTAATAGTTGGGAAGTAGTAGAAGAGAGAGAGATTACTCAGGCTTTTTGGAAAAAGAAAAAACAAATCAAAATCCAGAAGTGCATGGAGCAAGAATCAACAAACTATAAGTCATCACCTGATTTCTTAAAACAAAATTATATGACAGTCATGCCCATCCATTCTATAGCTACTTCATTGTTACAATGGGAGCAATATTCCTTATCTAGTTCTATATCAGAAGAGGATGTCAATCTCTGATATAGAGGACAAAGATAAAATGTTGTCTATCTATCTATCTATCTATTATCTATCATCTGTTAGATAGATAACAATTGGAATACACTCCAGGATTCTGAGATACTAGGTTTATATTTTCTGGTAGGGCTTATTCACATTTTTACTATTTCTGAGCCATGCAAGTAATGCATGGGTAAAATATCTGTTTTACCCCCATGTGTAATTCAAGGATCTACAATTTGTGGAAATCCTCAGATCTTGGCAACAAATAATCTGTTGGCTTTTTTCTTTTTCTGCATATTGTTATTTTGGAGAGAAGTTATAAGAGATTCCAATAGAAAAAACTACACAGATGTAATTGTAAAACTGAATTATGTACATCATTTGAGATATTAGTAAAATAATTACCTATCTTCATTGGCTTTAGGGATTGATGACCTGGCCTAATCTTCACCTTCTGGGCTGCTCTAATAGAGTAATTGGTGTCATTATTCCTTGAATTATCTGGTCTTAAAATAGTCCAGTTAACCTTGATGCTCTCCTCTCTTTCCATTCACAACTCATCTTTTTCCTTTCTGCTTAACAAAACAGCCCAAGCCTTTTTGCATTGACATTGGCATGGTTCCTGTTCTCCTTTGCTCCAGTTGCTTTTCTGCAAAAACTTATTTGTGCATTTTTCCAAGTTAAGATGCACACACTAATTACCACTCATGCCCAGTCCCCGTGGTCAGAAAACTCCTGGGGTTCTTAACTGCATATAGCAGGGTTTGGTCAACTATGACCAGCAGACCAAATCTGTCTCACTACCTGTTTTTGGATGACCTGTGAGCCAAGAATGATTTTCCCCTTTTTTAATGGTTGCAAAGAAATCAAAAGAGCAATGCTATTTCCTGCTATGTGAAAATTACATGCAATTTAAGTTTTAGTATCCATAAATACAGTTTCTCTGTGACATAGACATATTCATTCATAATGTCTATGTCTGCTTCCACTTACAGTGGGAAAATCCAAAATGCTTAGTCTCTGGTCCTTTACAGTAAAAGCTTACCGAATGATCTCTGGGCATAAGATGAGTTCCAACTCCTTCAGATCACATGTTTCATGTAATCTGACCTATAAATTTTTCAACCCCAGGTTCTCCTTCACAAAACCTCAACTAAGTTGCTCTTTTATCCTTTTGTAACTGTGAGCATTTCTGTTTTTACTTTGCTCAGATTGTGATTCCCCTTCTGTCATTCCTGGCTCCTTATTTCTCCTTTTCCTTCATGATCAATTAAAATTTACTCTAATTGAAAAATCTTATTTGTCCCATCTTTAGTACTTGACATAAAATAGTTGCTTTTTTAGTCAACCTAATTAATTCCCAAATCTCAGTGGCGTAACTCAGTAATAATATGTTACTCAATTATGCCATTGTTTGATTGGGTGTTGGGTAGGCAGCCTTCCATGTGGTAATTCAGGAACCATATCTCCTTCTATCTTGTGATACTGCTAGCTTCTCTACACCTTCATTGGAGTGCTCTCTGCAGCCCTTGTGTTCAGTGTCAAAAGAGAGAGTAAGTAATATTGGAGAGTCTATTTTATGGATGGCCTGAAAGTGGCGTACACAATTTCCATTTACATCACTTTGAGCAGTATCAAATTACTTGGCAGCAGACTATTTGCCAGGGGAACTGGAAGATGCAGTCTTTCTTGGCATCCTGGCAAAGGAAATGGAATTGGTGAACATCTAGCTGGACTCAACCATATTAGCAAGTAGAATTGTTTTGTGACTCTGAGTCAAAGAAATTATAGTCCTATTTATGTTTCAGCCATGTGGCACAGCCACTGTCAGAGCTAAGTAAATATATCTTCATGATGCTATGCCAACTTCATGTCCATTTTAAGTCTGTAAAGTCATTTTCCTTTTCAGTTATTGGCTCATTTGCAATGCCAGGCTAATTTCAGTCACTGTTAGTTACCCGCACTGACACACCATCATATTTTAGTGACTTGACAAAGACCATCATGCTAGATAACACCCACCAACAGAGAGTTCCTTCAGAATATTTCTACCTGTGAACTTCAGTCTTCATTGTAGGGTCATATTGTCAGATTTGTGCTCCTAGTCGTGTCCCATTGATCCTAATATGTGATTAAGATTATATCAGACAATAATCAAGTTGCACAAGCAATCCAAGGAGAAGAAGAAATGCTAAATGTGATTTGGATGTCAGCTTTCCACAGCAGTGACAAAGTAGTGTAAGTCTGAACAGTAACATCAGATATCTCACTTACTCAGATGAACCCTGTATGGCATTTTCTGTGCACATAGGAGCAGTTGCTTTCTCCTTCTACTCAAAATTGACTCATCATTATTGTTTAGGTCCTAAATGAACACTGATAAAATATTCAGTGGTGCTTGAAATTTTTATCTTTTCCTTAAAGGAGTTTTGAAATGATGCTCTTGAGTGTATGACTAAAGGTATTCTATAATAAAAGTACATAAAAATGGGTCAACAAAATGAAAGTGTCAATAAAAATTGTCTCTAGGATGACTTCTAAAGGATACTTGCTGCTGACCTGGCTTTTATTTCTTCTTTAAATATTAATTGTTGATTTGCTGGTTTAAAAGCTTAGCTTTGAGTACAATAAACCTACAGATACAAATTTTTTATTTGAAAGAGAAAACTGGCTTCTACTACTCCCACAAGGAGGGCTGGGGTTGGTGTGCTAGTTCCACCTGTATGTAATATGTTGTAACTACACTTGCTGAGTCTCCATGTTTCCCCTTAAAATACGTTGTTGTGCTGGAGATGTTGGTGGAGAGGTTTGCCCATGAAAAATAGAAGAGCAATAAAAGGAAAAAAAGAAAGAGCAAAAGGCAGCACTTTCTGTTGTGAATGTGTTTCTTCCTAATCCTATCTCAACTCCTCACATATCCCAAAGAGGCAGTTTGATATAATGGAATTTATAAACTTTGGTGTAGAGCCATTTTTGATCCTGCAACTTAAAAATGATACGGCTTCAGGAAGATTCCTCATCTATGAAATTTGGGATAATATCTAGCTCACAAAGATTTTGTGATAACAAAACAGATACCAGTGGTTAAGGCATGTATTTTGTGTATTCATAAAACCCTGGTTTTCTTACTTCTAGGTATTTCTCACTCTGTCCTACTTGCTAATGTATGTACTTTCTTTGTTTGGTTGGTTTTCATCTGTTTGTTTGTTTGGTGGTACTGAGGGTTGAGCTCAGGGCCTCAGGCTTGCTAGGCAAGCATCCCTTGAGCCACAAGGTTTCAGTTCTTTGCATTTCAGAGCTTTGCGTTTTTACCCAGACTTCCTTTGGGTAACTGGGATTAGAGGTGTGCGCCACCATTCCCAGCTTTTTGATTGAAATGGGGGTCTTGCTAACCTTTTGCCCAGGCTGTTTTACAATTGCAATCCTTCCAATCTCTGCTCTTGAATAGGGAGCTACTGTGCCTTGCTAACTTGTTTGTTTTTATGTTGCAGAAGGACAATTGCTTTTACAGTGGAAGGGGTAAATTCAAGTATGGTTACATTTGATACATTGTAAAACTTTTGTAAATGCCATAATGTACTACCACCTAGCACAACAATAAAAAAAAAGCTGCCATAAATACTTTTGGTAAAAGTTGGTGTGTATTGCTATTTATTTATTTTTGCTCGACACCAAACCCATTGTCTTACTCTGTGCTGCTGGGCTGACTCAAGAATTTTTTCTTTGCACCCGGCTCAAAGTTAGGTTCTATCAGCATTGAGTGTACAGGTGGGTTGTGAGATTGGAGGAAAAAGATGAGACTGGCTTCTCTCTGATTTTGAATTTTCCTGTAATGATAGATGGCTCAATTTTGGGTAAGATCTGTGAGTTTACTGCATAGGTGGTGAGGAGCTCTTACTACATCCCTGACATCTTCTTAATAAGTCTGACTCTCTTCATCTCTATCTCCCCTTGTTCTCTCTCCTTTCTTTAAGCTCTGGGAAGAGGCAGCTGCTCCCTGCAGTTCCTATTTCATTACACACTGGAATTCTTTTCCATCCCATTAATTGTTGACCATCCTAACAGTTTTTATTTTGAGTTTAAATTACTGTCATGGCCTCTGTCCTAATTAGACCCTGGTGGATACACAGAATAAGTATGGTTGGCAAGATGGTTAAATTTAAAATGATTTTTTAATTCAATACATCTAAGCCAGGCATTCTTCTGGAAATATAAAAATGAACATGAAAAGGCTTCTCCTTTCAAGGAACTCAAAGCATAGTCAACTTGTTTTGTATCATATGATTCATATGTATTACAGTGTGGAAGGAATGTTTGAGACAAGTTTGTTTAGTTTTCTGACTTATTTACAATTTTCTTCTAAAAGAAATATGAAAGGTCATCTTTAGTCTGGACTTTAACACTTTCATGAGAGATGACTGAATTTTTGCCTTCACAGATAATTAATTATCTTGTTCTTCCTCCTATTGAAATAAGCCTATTACTTTATAATTTCTATTACTGAAACAAATTCTCAAGTCTGGACTACTTGATTAATTAATTAAATATTTAAATATTTACTGGCACAAATCACTGTTCTAGATTCTAGAAATGCATTTGTGAATAAAAACAAGGGTTCCCTGTCCTCACTGAGCATACATTCTAGTGTCATGGCAAAGAAGAAATGAGCAAGTTTGCAAATAAAGATAATATTATTGAGAGGGAAGGAAGAAAACCAGGAAACTCATGGAAAGTGCCACTACGCCACCTCTTTTTTGAGATGGGTTTTTTCAAGATAGAGTCTCATGAACTATTTGCCTGGGCTGGCCTAGAACTGTGATCCTTTTCATCTTTGCTTCCTGAGCAGCTAGTATTACACATGGTAGGTGTGGGCCACCGACAGCAGCAGGAGTACTCTTTCAGATAAGGTGATTGTTAAAGTCTTGTCTAAAGAACATCATTGGTAATGGGGTAGCATGTCAAGGATCCAACAGAGGCCAATGTATCTGCACAAAAGTAGACATCAAAGCGGGTGGTAAAGATGTTGGTGGAGTGTTTGTTAGGGCCAGATGTTTTTAGGAATAATAGTCGATGGGAAACCAAAGAGAATTTTAAGTAAGGAATGCCAACATTAGCTTTGCAGAAAGCAAACAAAAAGGCCTTTCCACAGGAATATTTGTTTCTAATTGTCTATCCTGTATTCTTTCTCCTACTCTTTCTTATGCCCCACCAAGTGCTATCCCTCTCCACGTTAAAAATTCTCAGCTCTTTCAGTCTTAGATTTCTCACACACCATATTTCCTAGACTTCTATTATCTTAGCCATATTCAAGATTTCTACTATTTATTTGCCCAGATAAACACTTCAGTTTGATTTAACCAGTGTATATAAAGGAAATCCATCAACTGATAAGGGCACCAGATAGATATTGCTTATCTACTTGTTTTTATTTTTGTCAGAAGCAAGCTCTGTTATATTCTTAAATTTGCTGAGCTAGTCAGTGCTTAACTAATATGGACCATGATGAAGTCAGGTTTTTAAAATTAATTAATTAATTAATTATATTTACTCTGCAGTTCTCGGGATTGAATTCAGGCAATCCACCAGCCGAGCCATGCCCCTGGTCCTTTAGACTTTGGTTATTTTTGAGATAAGTTCTGTGTTTATTCCAGGACTAGCCTGGACCACAATCCTATTTATATCTCCCACAAAGCCAGATGATAGGTACACGCCACCTGAGATGGGGGTGATCTCATGAACATTTTGCCTGGGCTGGTCTCCAACCATGTTTCTTCTAATATCTGCCTCCGAAGTAACTGGGACTATAGGCTTGAGCCAGTATGCCTGGCACATTGTTTTAATCTTGTACTTAGTTTTTCTGGAATTGAATTCTTGTACCTCACTATACAAGCTTTCATTCTTTCAGTCTTAAGCATTGTTTCATGTACTATCAATATGTTCGTATCCTGATTATCTTGGTTTTTGACAGCATCTAGGGAGATACAAGTATTCTTTAGAAAGTGACATAATTATAAATCAGATATGAAGGGCTGAGGGTACAGCTCAGTGGTGGAGGGCTTGCCTAACATGGACAAGGCCCTGGGTTTCATGCCAGCACTGGAAAAAAGAGCAGATGTGAAACGTTTGAGTGAACTTTAGAAATTAGCACTATGATTCTGACATTGTCAAAATGACCCATATAGTTTCAACTTCCAATAGTTCCCCAAAATTCTGTCATACTTTCAATACCAGATCCTCTGGAAGGAGAAGTTCATGATAGAGAAAGAAGTCTCTCTTGGTTCTGTGGCAAAACTGATAAACAATCTTTTTCTCAAATTAGATTTATGACAGCATACATAGAGATCCTGTGTTGTAATCACTGGTAAGCAGAAAATTCCAGATTTTTATATCCTATATGGGTGCATCCAGGAAGGATATGTAGATGTAGTGAGAGTGGTAACAAAAGGTTATCAAAAGTAAAGGGAAAGCATGACAAAAACCAATGGAGGGCCCTCCTGGCCAGGTGGGGAAAAACCACATGCAGGAAAAAGGACAGATATTTGTTTTTAAGGTTTTTTCTTTTTTTGTACTGGTTTTATTTTTATTTTTTTTATTGTTTTATTATTCAGACGTGCATACAAGGCTTGGGTCATTTCTCCCCCCTGCCCCCACCCCCTCCCTTACCACCCACTCTGCCCCCTCCCACTCCCCCCCACCCCCACAATACCCAGCATAAACTACTTTGCCCTGATCTCTAATTTTGTTGAAGAGAGAGTATAGGCAATAATAGCAAGGAACAAGTGTTCCTGGTTGAGATAAGGATAGCTATACAGGGAGTTGACTTACATTAATTTCCTGTGCGTGTGTGTTGCCTTCTAGGTTAATTCTTTTTGATCTAAACTTTTCTCTAGATCCTGGTTCCCTTTTCCTATTGGCCTCAGTTGCATTTAAGGTATCTGCTTTAGTTTCTCTGCATTAAGGGCAACAAATGCTAGCTAATTTGTGTGCTCTCGCTTTTATCATGTGCTCAAAGTCCAATCCCATTGTTGTGTTTGCCCTTGATCTAATGTCCGCATATGAGGGAGAACATACGATTTTTGGTCTTTTGGGCCAGGCTAACCTCACTCAGAATGATGTTCTCCAATTCCATCCATTTACCAGCGAATGATAACATTTTGTTCTTCTTCATGGCTGCATAAAATTCCATTGTGTAGAGATACCACATTTTCTTGATCCATTCGTCAGTGGTGGGGCATCTTGGCTGTTTCCATAACTTGGCTATTGTGAATAGTGCCGCAATAAACATGGGTGTGCAGGTGCTTCTGGAGTAACCTGTGTCACAGTCTTTTGGGTATATCCCCAAGAGTGGTATTGCTGGATCAAATGGTAGATCGATGTCTAGCTTTTTAAGTAGCCTCCAAATTTTTTTCCAGAGTGGTTGTACTAGTCTACATTCCCACCAAAAGTGTAAGAGGGTTCCTTTTTACCCGCATCCTCGCCAACACCTGTTGTTGGTGGTGTTGCTGATGATGGCTATTCTAACAGGGGTGAGGTGGAATCTTAGCGTGGTTTTAATTCGCATTTCCTTTATTGCTAGAGATGGTGAGCATTTTTTCATGTGTTTTCTGGCCATTTGAATTTCTTCTTTTGAGAAAGTTCTGTTTAGTTCACTTGCCCATTTCTTTATTGGTTCATTAGTTTTGGGAGAATTTAGTTTTTTAAGTTCCCTATATATTCTGGTTATCAGTCCTTTGTCTGATGTATAGTTGGCAAATATTTTCTCCCACTCTGTGGGTGTTCTCTTCAGTTTAGAGACCATTTCTTTTGATGAACAGAAGCTTTTTAGCTTTATGAGGTCCCATTTATCTATGCTATCTCTTAGTTGCTGTGCTGCTGGGGTTTCATTGAGAAAGTTCTTACCTATACCTACTAACTCCAGAGTATTTCCTACTCTTTCCTGTATCAACATTAGAGTTTGGGGTCTGATATTAAGATCCTTGATCCATTTTGAGTTAATCTTGGTATAGGGTGATATACATAAATCTAGTTTCAGTTTTTTGCAGACTGCTAACCAGTTTTCCCAGCAGTTTTTGTTGAAGAGGCTGCTATTTCTCCATTGTACATATTTAGCTCCTTTGTCAAAGACAAGTTGGTTATAGTTCTGTGGCTTCATATCTGGGTCCTCTATTCTGTTCCACTGGTCTTCATGTCTGTTTTTGTGCCAGTACCATGCTGTTTTTATCATTATTGCTTTGTAATATAGTTTGAAGTCAGGTATTGTGATACCTCCAGCATTGTTCTTTTGACTGAGTATTGCCTTGGCTATTCATGGCCTCTTGTGTTTCCATATAAATTTCATGGTAGATTTTTCAATCTCTTTAATGAATGTCATTGGAATTTTGATGGAAATTGCATTAAACATGTAGATTACTTTTGGGAGTATAGACATTTTTACTATGTTGATTCTACCAATCCATGAGTATGGGAGATCTCTCCACTTTCTATAGTCTTCCTCAATCTCTTTCTTCAGAAGTGTATAGTTTTCCTTGTAGAGGTCGTTCACATCTTTTATTAGGTTTACACCTAGGTATTTGATTTTTTTTGAAGCTATTGTAAATGGAATTGTTTTCATACATTCTTTTTCAGTTTGCTCATTGTTAGTGTATAGAAATGCTAATGATTTTTCTATGTTGATTTTATATCCTGCTACCTTGCTGTAGCTATTGATGATGTCTAGGAGCTTCTGAATTGAGTTTTTTGGGTTTTTTAGGTATAGGATCATGTCATCTGCAAATAGGGATATTTTGACAGTTTCTTTACCTATTTGTATTCCTTTTATTCCTTCTTCTTGCCTAATTGCTCTGGCTAGGAATTCCAGTACTCTGTTGAATAGGAGTGGATATAGTGGGCATCCTTGTCTGGTTCCTGATTTTAGAGGGAATGGTTTCAGTTTTTCTCCGTTAAGTATAATGCTGGCTGTAGGTTTGTCATATATAGCTTTTATAATGTTGAGGTACTTTCAGTCTATTCCTAGTTTTCTTAGAGCTTTTATCATGAAATGATGTTGGATCTTATCAAAGGCTTTTTCTGCATCTATTGAGATGATCAAGTGGTTTTTGTCTTTGCTTCTGTTAATGTGGTTTATTACGTTGATTGATTTTTGTATGTTGAACCACCCCTGCATCCCTGGGATGAAGCTTACTTGGTCGTGGTGAATAATCTTTTTGATGTGTTGTTGAATTTGTTTTGCTGTTATTTTGTTGAGGATTTTTGCACCAATGTTCATTAAGGAGATTGGCCTATAGTTCTCCTTTTTGGAGGTGTCTTTGCCTGGTTTGGGGATAAGTGTAATACTGGCTTCATAAAATGTGTTAGGCAGTTTTCCTTCCCTTTCTATTTCATGGAACAGTTTAAGGAGGGTTGGTATCAGTTCTTCTTTAAAGGTCTGATAGAATTCAGCAGAGAATCCATCAAGTCCTGGAATTTTCTTTTTGGGGAGACTCTTGATTGTTGCTTCAATTTCATTTTGTGTTATAGATCTACTCAGGTGATTAATTTCCTCTTGGTTCAGTTTTGGATGATCATATGTATCTAGAAATCTGTCCATCTCATTAAGATTTTCAAATTTATTTGAATATAGGTTCTCAAAGTAGTCTCTGATGATTTCCTGGACTTCCATGGTGTTTGTTGTTATCTCCCCTTTTTCATTGCTGATTCTACTAATTTGGGTTTTTTCTCTCCTCATTTTAGTCACGTTTGCCAGGGATTTGTCAATCTTATTAATTTTTTAAAGAACCAACTTTTTGTTTCATTAATTCTTTGTATGGTTTTTTGGTTTCTATTTCATTGATTTCAGCTCTTATTTTTATTATTTCTCTCTTATTTGTTTTGGGATTTGCTTGTTCTTGTTTTTCTAGGAGTTTGAGATGTATCATTAGGTCATTGGTTTGGGATCTTTCAATCTTTTTAATATATGCACTCATGGCTATAAACTTTCCTTTCAGGACTGCCTTAGCTGTGTCCCATAGGTTCCGGCAGGTTGTGTTTTCATTTTCATTGACTTCCAGGAACTTTTTAATTTCCTCTTTTATTTCATCGATGATCCATTCTTCATTAAGTAATGAGTTATTTAGTTTCCAGCTGTTTGCATGTTTTTTGTCTTTACTTTTGTTGTTGAGTTCTACTTTTACTGCATTGTGATCAGATAGTACGCATGGTATAATTTCTATTTTCTGAGACTTGCTTTGTGCCCTAGGATATGATCTATTTTGGAGAAGGTTCCATGGGCTGCTGAGAAGAATGTATATTGTGTAGAAGTTGGATGAAATGTTCTGTAGACATCAACTAGGTCCATTTGATCTATTGTATATTTTAGATCTAGGATTTCTTTATTGATTTTTTGTTTAGATGACCTATCTATCGATGATAATAGGGTGTTAAAGTCTCCCACAACTACTGTGTTGGTGTTAATATATGCTTTTAGGTCTTTCAGGGTATGTTTGATGAAATTGAGTGTGTTGACATTGAGTGCATACTGGTTGATGATTATTATGTCCTTTTGGTCTATTTCCCCTTTTATTAGTATGGAATGTCCTTCTTTATCTTGTTTGATCAATGTAAGTTTGAAATCTACTTTGTCAGAGATAAGTATTGCTACTCCTGCCTGTTTTCAGGGACCATTGGCTTGGTAAATCTTCTTCCAGCCTTTCATCCTAAGCCTATGCTTATTCCTGTCAGTGAGATGGGTGTCCTGTAAGCAACAAATTGTTGGATCTTCCCTTTTAATCCCTTTCGTCAAGCAGTGCCTTTTGTTGGGTGAATTAAGTCCGTTAACATTAAGTGTTAGTATTGATAGGTATGTGGTGATTCCTGCCATTTAGTTGTCTTAGTTGTTTGAAGGTTTGATTGTGTGTACCTAAGTTGAGGTTACTCTCTACTGTCTTGCTTTTTATATTCCCGTGGTTTGGTGCTGCCTGTCTTTTCATGGTGAAGTTGGGTTTCACTTTCTGTGTGCAGAATCCCTTGAAGAATCTTTTGTAGTGGTGGCTTTGTGGTCACATACTGTTTTTAGTTTCTGCTTATCATGGAAGACTTTTATTGCTCCATCTCTTTTGAATGATAGCTTTGCTGGGTAGAGTATCCTGGGGTTGAAGTTATTTTCATTCAGTGCCCAGAATATCTCACCCCATGCTCTTCTTGCTTTTAAAAGTTTCTGTTGAGAAGTCTGCTGTGATTTTGATGGGTTTACTTTTGTATGTTACTTGTTTTTTTTCTCTCTTACAGCCTTCAATATTATTTGCTTAGTTTCTGAACTTGTTGTTTTAATGATGATATGTCGTGGGGTAGTTCTATTTTGATCTGGTCTGTTTGGTGTCCTGGAGGCCTCTTGCATCTGTATGGGAATATCTTTCTCTAGATTTGTGAAATTTTCCGTTATTATTTTGTTGAATATTTTATGCATTCCCTTTGCTTGCACCTCTTCTCCTTCTTCAATGCCCATGATTCTCAAGTTTGGTCTTTTGATGGAGTTGGTGAGTTCTTGCATTTTCTTTTCACAGGTCTTGAGTTATTTAATTAATAGTTCTTTGGTTTTTCCTTTAATTACCATTTCATCTTCAAGTTCTGAGATTCTGTCTTCTGTTTGTTCTATTCTGCTGGATTGGCCTTCCGTTTTGTTTTGCAGTTCTGTTTCATCCTTTTTTCTGATGTTTTCCATATCTTCGGTGGTTCCTCTTTTATGTTGTCTATTTTTGCCCTGAGTTCATTTATCTGTTTATTCATCATGTTTTCTGTTTCACTTTGGTGTTTATACAGCGCTTCTATGGTTTCTTTTATTTCTTCTTTTGCTTTTTCAAATTCTCTATTTTTGTTGTCTTGGGAATTTCTTGACTGTCTCCTGTACATTTTGGTTGACCCTACCCAGTATCATCTCTATAAAATTCTCATCGAGTACCTGTAGTATGTTTTCTTTTAAATTATTCTTGTGGACTTCATTGGGTCCTTTGGCATAGTTTATCTTCATTTTGTTGGAGTCTGGATCTGAGTATCTGTTTTCTTCATTCCCCTCTGGTTTCTGTACTAATTTTTTGCTGTGGGGAAACTGGTTTCCCTGTTTTTTCTGTCTTCCCGTCATTGTCTTTGGTGTTGTTACTGTCCCTGTACTGTGTGCAATTAAGTATTTTCTAGCTTGTAATAATAACAATGGTGATATTTAGAATGGAAGGGTGAGCGGAGATGGAAAGCAAGAAGTTAAAGAAAAGGGAAAAACAAATAAACAGACAAGAAGGAGAATACAGAACAAGGAATCAGACAAGAAGGTTTCAAAGGTATAAACAGGGAGCATTAGTGTACTAATTGACAGTAAGCTGAACAGACATTAGAGAGACAGAAAGAGGATTAAAAATAAAAAATAGGGAAAGCGGAAGTTGAGGCACCTGGGGTGTGATTACCGGTGCCCAGGACCATCAGGATGGAGCATCGGTGAGGCAGAGGGAGATGTGGGAAAGGTGGGTGCACCTCCCAAAGGGCATCACAAGAGCTGTGTAGATTCTCTAGAGTCTCATGGGCCAAACTCAGTGCTTCAGTGAAATGATGCTTGCCAGCCTCATGGAACTGCACACGCTTCCCAGGGCTTCACCCCACTTAGCCCTTGCTGTGGCTCTTTTATGGACCCAATCTTCTAAAGCACTCTGGAAGGTGAAGCAAGAAGATTGAGAGTCAAAATCTGTCCTGTGCTACATTGCAAGATCCTGTCTCTAAAAAGAACAGAAAGAACCAGAAAGTAAGAAGAGTAATAGAAGCTTCAGAAATACTTGGTGCTGTCAAATCATTGGGTATACCTGCTCCTGAAGCTCAAGAAGTCACCATTCTGGAAAGTTCCCCAGGATGAACGTAAAGTTGTGTGTGATGAGGGGGAGTTTGAAGATGTCAGCCTCAGTGATGACATGCACTTTGAGGAACAAGACGTTGGAGCAACTTCGCCACTGCAAATGCAGCAGAACCTGCACATGTGGTGCAATTCCCAAACCAGCAGGAGTGTGTAGAATTCAAGGATGACCTCTGCCTCCCCTTGTTTTACAGGGGTGATAGAAATGGTCAAGTGACCGAAATGTGTGTTTAAAGCAGGGTCAGGGCTCTGCCCCACCCCTGTCCCTGCCACCCTGTCCCTGCCACTCCTTCCCAATCACCCTTTCATATTAAGATCCAACCCATTTAAAGATGCCATAAAAACATGCAAAGTCATTGCTATTTTTGTAAATTGAGAAAAAAGAACAAAATGTAATAAATAGCAATGTTTTTAAGTTGAAAAAAAAATAAATAAATAAAAAAGATAAGAATAATAATAAAAAATAAGTAAATGAAAGAAATATATATATATATATATAAAATAAAATAAAATGAAAAATAGAAAATTTTAAAAAAACCAAAAAACCAAAGAACCAAAAAACCTCCAAGTTCAAATGCAATGAAGTTTCAGTCTTAATAATTTGGGTGTCTGTCTCAGTCTCCAGTCCTGGAGATGGTGCCTCAGATGTTGTTCTGTAGTTGTCTCATCAAAGGGGATGCCTAAAGTAGAACAAAACTACACACACACACACACACACACACACACACACACCAAACCCCACCAAGTGTCCCAAGTTCAAATGCAATACAGTTTCAGTAAGTTTTTCAGCATGCAGGTACAATTTGGTTGTTCTCTCATGAAAGGTAGGGAGAAAAAGAGAAAAAAAAAAAGACTCTGGAGACAGTTCTGAGAATGGTATCTGTGGCTGTGCCTTGCCTGCCCGCTGCTGTCAGCCTGCTGTTGCTGGAAGGCGTTACTTATGCAGATCTCTGGGGTGAGCTTAGCACTCACCTGGCCCTGCAGTCTTTGTTTACTCAGAGTTCTCCTGTGCATGAGCCTCTGCTACAAGGTTTCCCCTTTCCAAGCACACTGGGGAAGGTGACACTACACCCGCATTCTTAGGCCTGTGTGTTTATTTACAGTTCATGTGGGAGGTGGGTCTTCCCCCCTCTCCTATGCAGTTTTCCTCCCACAGCCACTTTTACAAGCTTTCCTGCTCCTGATTACTGGGTGGTGCTGCTGCTCCTGCCAGCCACCATATTTGTTTGCATTTCATGTGGGAAGTAGGTCTTTCCTCCTCTCCTGTGAAGTTTTCCTCCCTCTGCCACTCTCACAAGCTTTCCCGTTCCTGGTTGCTGGGTGCGCACCCATGCTCCCGCCAGAGCTTCTCCACCCTGCCCGGCTTGTTTATTTACAGTCCTGTGAAGGATTCCCTTCCCCCAATCTTCGGTGCTCAGTGCGCCCCACCCTCTTTCTCGCGTGTCTTTGTTGTTCTTATTGCTTATTAGTCAGTTTCTCTTTTTTTCCCCAGGTGGAGGTCAGTCTGTCCAGGGGGCTGTGCTGCTCTGGCCCAGGCTTGTTTGTGAGTACCGCAGTACTGTGAAGCTCACCTTGTCCGCAGCTTCCCAAGCCGTCTATGTGCAGGTGACTGGCAGCCCGGGGTCCCTCCTTGTTTCTCTGTTTGATGTGAAGTGGAGGTTCTCTGCGCTGGCTGGAGGTGTGGAAGGGTCAAAGTTTTGCCTCTTCTCGGTGATTTTGCCTGCAAAGTGTGTCTCCAGCGTCTCTCCAAGATTTCACTATAGGAGGCTCGCTTTCTGATTCATCCCTCTAGCCGCCATCTTGGAATCTCTCAAGGTTTTTTTTTTAATACCGTCCTTAACACTGCCTTGCAGCTGAGTAGTCATGTGACTTGGCCTTAGCCAATGAGATGTAAACAAAGGCCCTGGATTAGGACTCTAGAAATGCTATGGCTTTCCCATTTAAAAAAAAATCAAAGACAATTGATGCTGGCATGTATTCTTTTGGGGCCTTTCCCTTTCCTTTCTTAGAATGTGAATTTCAGGCTGAAATATCCTTTGGTAACCATTGGCCAATACGCAGGAATAGGAAAGTCACAAAATAAAAATTGTGGAGTAGACAGAGACAGAGTTTGTGTGGGAATATGCACATATCTGAACTAC
This sequence comes from Castor canadensis, assembly GCF_047511655.1. Classification (NCBI taxonomy): domain Eukaryota; kingdom Metazoa; phylum Chordata; class Mammalia; order Rodentia; family Castoridae; genus Castor; species Castor canadensis. Next base: position 83,618,617 of record NC_133398.1, on the reverse strand, counting down.
TGATCAGCCAAGGGCTATAAAACTTCTTATTTTGTCAACAAATGTAAACCTGACTGTAACAGGCTTTCTTTACATGTAAATGAATGCAATTCTATGTGAACGAGAAAGTTATTCATAAATATGAATAAATTTGACTTGTATATAGAAAATCTCTTCTATAAAATTAGCAATGTTAGACTAACCTAAGCCAAGTCAGTGTCCAACACAGCTTGTCTGATCAACTGAGCAGAAATTTCAAGTAAATGTTATGAAGGAAAATTTTATTATTTTTTTACTTTTGTTGTTTCCTCAAAGTAGATCACAAATATTATCTGAATTTAACTTTGATTTTACTTAATATCACATAGTTAATGTCAAGTGGAAAATTGGAGCAGACTTGTGTATGTGGTTCTTTTATCTCTACTTGCAGGCACAAGTGAACACACAGGTGTACACACATGGGGGGAGATATTAAATATTTCTTATAAATCAAGACCTTGAAAGAAAATGGAGTGTCTTCTTTTTTTCTTCTAAACCTTTCCCATGCAAGTAGGGTTATGGGGATTTGGCTGTTTGCCTGATTTTTAGTGCAAATTACCTTTACAACAAGAGCCCTTAATCATAACGGATTTAGCCTACCCTGCTATACAATGCTGACGACCTGTCTTATTAATGAGTATTGCAAGCATCCATTTCTGTATATCTTGTCTGTATGACAGGAAAACATACCAATAAATCTTTTCTCCTGAGTTCATCACAGGTTTTGACAATAGGAGTTTGCACCAGGACAGAGAGGCCTGAGTTAAAGAAGATGTTACTGCTAATCCTCAACTTACGTCATAAAGGGTCTCCTTTCCTGAAGCCACACACAGACAACTCTCTCATCTTGGCATTACTAAATAACAGTACTGAATTTTTAAATTGCTAATGTTGTCAACATCAATAAATTTTACATTGCCCAGAATAAAAAGTATTCATCAAATCTATGTTTCATGAGTTCTAACAAAATAGTAAATGGTTTAGGCATTGTTTTATACTAAGAATCTTCTATCATTTTAATAGAGTGTTGTAGCTATAAGCCTGTGAAATTCCATAGAAAGCTTTAAAATAGTTCCAGGCTATTATTTTAAAAATGATTCCTAGTAAGTTTTATTGAAACTTCTTCATTCTTAGCAAGATGAGTGCGTATAACCTGATATTTGATGACCGGTAAAGAAATAAAACTATTGCCAAATCAGAAACTTGAGAAATCAACTTGTTTTCTGTTAATCTGTTTCTCTTTAATTGTTATTCTTCCTCTCTCTTGTTCTTTTTCTCTCCCATCTGCCCAATCAATAATTTGGTTTAGTGTATACCATAAAATTCCTTAGAATTTTCCAATTCCAATCCATCCTCATTGCCCTTACCTTATTTCAAATCAACACTATCATTCTGTAACTCATTCTCAGTAGTTTTATAATTGGTCTTCTTGTCTTGATTCTTGAGGATTCTCCATTTTGTTTCAACACTCATCATGTTAATCTTATTAAGTAAATGAGGACTTGTAATCAAAATTAATGAGAATTATTAAAATAAAACAATAAAGACATAAGAAATCCAATTAAAAAATAAGTAGACTTTTTTAGAATGGTTTTAAATTTATACAAAAATATGAGCAGATAGTACAGAGAATATCCAAATAATGCCCCCCTCGAAAAATACGGTTCCTACAATTAAGAACATTTTGTAGTAGTGTGGTCATTTTTTACAATTAATGAGACAATATTAGTACATTACTATTAAGTGCATAAATTAAATTAGGGTTTAATGTTAGTCAGTTTTCTATTATTGTGATGAAATACCTGAGAAAACTAACTTAAAGGAGGAAAGGTCTATTTTGGCTCCTGGTCTCAGAGGTTTTAGTCCATAGTTTCATTGTTTCTAGGCCTCTGGTGAGGCAGGGCATTATGACAGAGAAAGTGAAGTGGAGCTTAGTTGCTTGCCTCATGGCTGTCAAGAAGCAGGAAGAGAGAAAAGGTCCAAGAACAATTCAAAGCCACCCTGACCTATTTTGTCCATTAGGTCATGCCTATTTGGTCATTAGGCACTACCTCCTAATGACACAATCAACTCTGAATTCAAGAATGGGTTAATCCATTCTTGCCCTCATGCTTTAATCATTTCTCAATAGCACCACCAGCTGGAGAATAAGACTTCAACACATGATTCTCTGGGGGAGCATTCCAGATCTAAATCATAACAGTGTTCATACTTTCAGTTGCGTGGTCCTTTCAGTTTTCATGAATGCATGGTGTCATTATACATATAATGCAATATATACATATGATGTATATATATGATGTATGTGTGTATATATATATATATATATATATATATATGATGTATGTGTGTATATATATATATATATATATATATATACACACATACATCATATATATACATCATATGTAATGAGTTCTAAAAGCCCCTGGGTTTTCCTGGACCTACCAAGGTTAGTGGACGTGGAATGTCTGACTGCTGTGATCTAGACCGTGATACTGCCAAGAGAAACTACAACCCACTCAGGTGAGCATGCCATACCATGAGATCTGTAGGAAACCACCACATAGCCTACACAGCTGAGGGGCAGATTGCATGTCTCCTGAACAAAATTATTGACCTAATAAATGGAGGGAAATTTCCAGCCCTGCCCAATAGGGAGGGGCAGTTCAGCCTGCAAACCTCTTTATAAAGTACTGGGCTGATCCAACCTGTGTGGGTGATGGGGTGCCTCAACCTGCACAACTTGGGGAAAATAACACATTTGATAACCTTGGAGAAACTGGCAGGGAGCTGAAAGGAAGAGCCTTTCTAGAGAATAGTGTCCAAACAGCTCAACTCCAGCTCCCATGCTTGTCGGGAGAGCAGGAGGCGCTGGTCACTGCTTATACATCATCTCCTCATGTGACCGCTTTGGAGAACTTGCTTATGCAAACAAGCTGACCCCGCCTGCCTGCCCTCTTAAGAGGAGTCTAGGATTAGACATTCTGGGTAGATCCAACCCCATCCTGTCTGTCAGAGAGGGGTACCACCATTTGTCACCCAGCCTGGTCTATCAACCCTACAGAGGGGCAGGAACCCAGAGAAAGCCTCTGGCAGAAGGCACAGCACCCAGATTACAAATCAGAGGGAAGTATGCAGTGTACGCATTGAACTCAGAGGAAACCCACTCATCTCCATAATAAGGAATAGGTTTAGAATATCTATACATACATAATTTTAATTTTTTTAAGTTTTAATTTAAAAAATTTTGTCACATCTCTTTTTTTCCATCTGTTGAAATTTTAATTTGCTTAGCCTGCTCTTGCTCTACTTTCTTTTCTCTCCTCCCCACATTTTTCTCTTTTCTTCCCTCCCTCTGTTTATCTTCCTCTCTTCCCATTCCATTCTATTCCCCTCTCTTCCACACTAACCACTCACCAACTTTACACATTAATCCCAACCTTCCTATCCTTCTCCAATCCCTGACAATAACATCCTTCTCCAAAAGACGAACTATACCTTTACGCACATTAGTGCCTTATTACCCTATAACGCCAACACCTCATACCACTTCTCCCCCTTGCCCCATCCCCTATCTCCTCTTCTATCACCGTGGTTTTTATTATCTTAGTATAAATCTCTATGCAAATGGCTATTACTTTACCAATATCCACTGTTTATAGATAATACTGCCAAGAGTTTATATGTTATGTAAATAACTGTTCAGCATTGAATCAGTGAATTTGTTATTACTAAGTTATACCTCCAGGCCAATAAATAAAAAGTTACAACAACCTAGCTATCAACTAAGCTAGCCAGAGCATAGATATTAAGTCAAGGGAAAGATAGCAGGTAATTAAACCCCTCAACCAATGAATCAACAACACATAAGCAAATCTCAAAATAGAAAAATTAGGAATAAAAGAAAGGTAGGGGAATATGACTCCTTGAAAGGGTGACAATCACTCAAAAGGGAATTTGGTTGAGAGTGATGGGGATGAATCCTTAGTTCCTGATGTCAGAATAATGATAACAAGAATGTTGAATGAGCTTAATTAAAGAGGACACACAAAAACAACTCAATGAATCCCAAGAGAATATGGATAAAAACCTTGAGAAGCCAGAAAGAACTAAATGGTCTCAAAGAGGAATTCAACAAACTTGAGATGGAACCAAGAAAATTATATAAAAAAAGAGATAAATGAAATAAAGAAGTAAGTAAAAGATGTGAAAGAGGAGCTTAACAAAGATAAGGAAAGTCTCAAAAAAAAAATCAAACACAAACCCTGAAAACAGAGTTTCTTAAGTCAAATAAAAAATACATAGTTGGAAACCACTCCAGCAGAGTGAAATAAGTGGAAGACAGAATTTCAGGGCTCAAAGCAAAAAACATATATATATAAAACAGAAGAATACTTAGAGAAAAGACTGAAGAGTTGTAAAAGGAATATGCAAGAACACTGAGACTCCATCAAAAAGTCAAACCTGCAAATCATTGCCATCAGAGAAGGAGAAGAGGTATAAATCAAACACATAGGAAAAATATTCAACAAAATAAAAGCAGAAAACTCAAATCTCAAGAAAGAGATGCCTATCTACATGCAAGAAGTTTCTAGATATGACCAAAATAGAAACTCTCCCCAGCATATTATAGTTAAAACAACTAGCACAGAGAACAGGAAAGAATATTGGAGGATAATAAGAAAGAAAAACCAAATAACTTACAAAGAAAAACTCACAAAAATAACAGTGGATTTTTCAACAGAAATCTTAAAAGCAAGAAGGTCATGGAGTGAGGTATTTTGAGCACTAAAAGAAAACAGTGTCAATCTGGCAATTCTATCATTCAAATTTTAATGATGATATCCTTCAAAATTGAAGGAGAGATAAAAACCTTCCATGATAAACAGAACTTAAAATAATACATGACCACTAAACTAGCACTCTAAAAAATTGTCAAAGAAATCCTACACACAGAAGATGAAAATACATAGCCATGAAAGGATGGGAATTATTAAATCTTGAGAGAAGAGCAGACAGTAATTAGCATAGAATTAGCTGCACACACACACAAACCCTTACACAACAAAAATAACTAAATGACTGGAATCACCACACACCTCTCAATAGTAACACTGGATGTTAATTGCCTCAACTCCCCTATCAAAATACATTGATTGGCAAACTGGATTAAAGAGGAAGACCCAATGATTTGTTGTTTACAGGAAACCCACCTTACAGACAGAAATAAAAATTGCTTAGGGTAAAAAGGGTGAAAAAAGATTTACTAAGCTAACATCTCCCCAAAAACAAAGAAGAGTGGCTATACTTATCTAAGATAAAGTAGACTTTAAACCAAAATTAGTCAGAAGAGACAAAGAAGTATTCATATTAATAAAGGGAAAATAAATACATCAAGAGGAAATAATAATTGTCATCTTGTATGTGACCAATGTTGGTGTACCCAAATTCATTAAACAGACAGACACTACTGGACTTAAAATAATAGATAAACCCAAACACAGTGATAGTGGGAGACATCAATATTCCACTGTCACCAATATATAGGTCATCTAGACAAAAAAAATCAACATAGAAACTTTAGAATTAAAGAACACCATAAATCAAATTAATCTGACAGATATCTTACAGAGTATTCTATACTACAACAGCACAACATACATATTACATACATTCTTCTCAGTAACCTTCCTGAACTTTCTCCAAAATAGACCATATTTTAGGTCACAAAGCAAGTCTTAACAAGTATAAGAAATAACCCCTTGCAAACTGTCTGACCACAATGGAAAAAAACTAGAATTGAACAAGAAAAGAAATAGCAGAACATACTCAAACACCTGGAGACTGAACAACATGTTACTCCAAGAACAGTGCGTTGTTGAAGAAATAAGGGAATAAATAAAACATTTCCGAGAATATAATGAAAATGAAAGCACAATCTACCAGCACCTATGTTACACAGCAAAGGTAGTGCTAAGGGGGAAGTTTATAGCTACTATATTAAAAGCACAGAAAGATTTCAAATAAATAACCTAATGCTGCCTTTCAAACGCCTAGAAAAACAAAACAAGAACAAGTTAAATCCCAAACTACCAGAATGAGTAAAATATAAAAATAAAGGCTAAAAACAACAAAACAGAGAGAAGGAGAAAAAAAAACATACAAAGAAACAAAATGAAAAGTTGTTTCTTTGAAAAGATAAACAAGATTAATAAACTCCTAGCAAATGTAACTAAAATGAGGAGGGAAAAGATGCAAATTAATAAAATTAGAAAAGGAAAAGAGGGAATCATAACAAACACCAAGGAAATCTAGGGAATCATCAGGGACTACTTTGAAAACCTATATTCAAATAAATTGGAAAATCTAGAAGAAATGGAAAAATTTTTAGATGCATAAAACCAACCAGAATTGAACCAAAAGGATATAAATCACCTAAACAGAACTATAACATGCAATAAAATTGAAGCAGCAATAAAGTCTCCCAAAAATGAAAAATCCAGGACCTGACAGATTTGCTGCCAAATATTACCAGACCTTTAAAGAAAAACTAATACCAACACTCCTCAAACTTCTTCATGAAAACGAAGGAATACTCACTCTGTGAAGCCAGCATTGCATTCATCCACAAACCACACAAAGACCCCCCCCCACACACACACACACAGACAGAGAGAGAGAGAGAGAGAGAGAGAGAGAGAGAGAATTATAGAACAATCTCTTGAATGAATTTACATGCAAAAATTCTCAATAACATATTGGCAAACCAAATTCAACAGAATATTAAAAAGATCACATACCATGATCAGGGATGGCTCAACGTATGCCAATTGTTAAATGTCATACAGCATATTAACAGAAGCAAAAACAAAAACCACATGGTCATCTCAATAGATGCAGAAAAAGCACAAAATTCATTATCCTTTCATGATAAAAGCTTTGATGAAATTAGAATGTACCTCAACATAATTAAGACTGCATATGACAAGCCTGTAGATAAAATCATACTAAACCATTTCCTCTAAAGTCAGGAATGAGAAGGGTGTTCACTCTCTCCATTCTTATTCAACATAGTCCTGGCATTCCTAGCCACAGCAATAAGACAGGAAGAAGAAATAAAAGGAATTCAAATAGGAAAGGAAGAAGTCAAACTATCTTCATTTGCAGATGATATAATCGTATTTCTAAAGACCCAGAAAACTCCACCACAAAACTCCTAGGTTTCATAAACAGCTTTAGCAAAGTAGCAGGCTACAAAATTAATTTACAAAAATCAGTAACCTTTTTATATACCAATAATGAACAGGCCAAGAAAGAATATAAGAAAACAATTCCATATAAAATAGCTTCAAAAATACCTGGGAATAAACTTAATAAAAGATGTGAAAGACCTCTACAAGGAAAACTATAAACCACTGAAGAAAGAGATCAAAGAAGAATATATGCTCCCATGCTCATGGATTGGCAGAATTAATATTGAAAAAATAGCCATTACCCAAAAGCAATCTAATGTTCAATGCAATCCCTATCAAAATTCCAATGATATTCACCACAGAGATTGAAAAATCAACCCCAAAGTTCATTTGGAAGCACAAAAGATCTCAAATAGCCAAGGCAATAAATACTGAGCAAAGCTAGCTGTATCACAATTCCTGACTTCAAACTATACTATAGAGTCATAGCAATAAAAAACAGTATGGACTGATACAAAAACAGACATGAAGACCAATGGAACAAAATAGAAGACCCAGATCTGAATCCATGCAGCTCTGCCCACTTGAATTTTGACAAAGGCACCCAAAATATATGCTGGAGAAAAGACAGTATATTCAACAAATATTTCTGGGAAAACTGGATAGCCATATGTGGAAGACTGAAACTAGACCCATGTCTCTCACCGTGTACAAATATCAACTCAAAGTGGATTAAGGACCTGAATATATGGCCTGAAACTTTGAAACCACTACAGGAAGCAGAGGAAATACACTGGAACATGTAGGCATAGGCAATGACTTCCTAAATAGAACTCCAAGGGCTCAGAAAATAATAGAAAAGATGAAGAAATGGGACTGCATCAAGATTATGCATAGCAAAAGGAACAGTCACTAAGCTTAAAAGACAGCCCATGGAATGGGAGAAAATCTTTGCCAGCTATTTATCTAATAAAGGACTAATGTCCAGAATCCATAGGGAGCTCAAAAAACTCAACCCCTTAAGAATCAACATCCCAATGAAGAAATGGGCACCTGAATTGAACAGGGAGTTTTCAATGGAAGATGTCAGATGACTAATAAATGCATGTGGAAGTGCTCAACTTTCCTGGCCATAAAAGAAATACAAATAAAAACTACACTTAGATTTTGTCTCACACCAGTTAGAATGGCTACTATCAAGAACTTATCAACAACAAATGTTGGCGAGAATGTGATGAAACAGGAACCATTATACGCTGTTGGAGGGAACATAAATCAGTACAACCATATGGAAAACATTATGGAGATTCCTTAAAAAACTAAAAATAGAATTGTCGTGTGATCCATTGATACCACTCCTGGGTATACACCCAAAGGAATGTAAGTCAGGATACAATAAAGATATTTGCACACCAATGTAGAGGATATAACAGTATGTATTAAAGGCTGTTGAATAACGGAGGCGGGAAGGAAGGGAGAAAGGAGAGTAATGGAAGGGGTAGTACTGATCAAAGTGAAGTATACTCACAGCAGGGATACTTCAAGAAACCCCTTTGAATGTTGACTTTGGAATCAATAATGAAAGGCAGGACTATTAAACAGATACAGTGTGTCTGTGTGGTATTTGTGGGAGGGGAAGTGTGAATGGAAGACATGAAGAAGAGGGAGTATGGTTGATGGGCTTCATATACATATACGAAATAGAAAAATGAAACTTCTTTCAATTTGCTTTAAGTGGAGTGGGGAAAGGATAGGGTGAGAGATGGTGGGGGCAATGTAACCAATGTACAATGTAAGGCTATTTGTAATTCTCATAATGAATTCCCACTGTGCAATGAATATATCCTAATAAAATTGGAAAAAGTAGTTTTTATAATGAATGTTTCTACCTTTGTCAATTGATTTTTTTGCATATAATTATATGATTGTATGACTTTTCTTATTTATCCTAGGACTTGAATCAATGGATTATGTCTATTGATTTTTAAATGTTGAACCAGTGCCACTTACATGGAATAAATTCCTCTTTGTTTTAGTATATAATTATACAATATTTTTGTACATTGTGGGATTAGATTTGTGAGTATTTTGTTAGAACTTTTACATCTATGTTAAATAACATATTGGTCTATAGTTTTTCTTTCCTGTCATGCCTTTGGTTTTATTATTGGGCTAAGCTAGTCTTACAGAGTCAGTAAGGAGGTATAAATTCCACTTCTCTTTTCTGACAGAGATCATATAAAATTGGTACCCTTTCTTAAAATGGTAGAATTAATTGGTGAAACCATCTAGACCTATGCTTTCATTATTGGAAAGTTATGAATTATTGATTCAATTTCTTTAATAGATAGAGGCATATTCAGATTATTTATTTCTCCTATGAATTTTGGAAGTTTATATCTCCAAAGAATTCATATATTTCATCTAAGTTGTAAAATTTATATAGAATTATTGATAATATGCCTTTATAATCTACTTAATACCCATGTAATCAATAGTGATGACCATTCCTTCATTTCTGATATTAATAATTTATTTCTTCTCTCACTTTTTATTGGACTTCCTGGGTAGAACTTTTGTCATTTTATTGATCTTAAAAATAAAAAGAAACAACCATCTTTGGTTCCATTGATTTTCTGTAGTGATTTAACATGTTTAATTTTGTTGATTACTGTTATAATTATTATTATTGCTTTATTTAGGCTTAAATTGCTTTCTTCTCTAGTTTCCTAAGGTAGAAGTTTATTGATTTTGTATCTTCCTTCTCTTGTAATATATGCAATCAATACTAAAAGTTTCTTTGTAAGCACTGCTTTTTATGCATCTCAAAATTTTAATAAGTTGTATTTAAATTTTCTTAAAGTTTAAAATATGTTAAAAATTCTCTTAAGATTTCCTCATGGGGGAGGAGGGAAAGAAGAGAATGGTAGAGAGTGAACATTATTGAAATACATCACATCTGTGTAGGAGCAAGACACAAAGAAGGGCACTGAAAACTGTTGAACAATACAGGGTGAAGGGAGAAAGGGCAAGGAAGAGTAATAAAGGGTTTGACTGATTAAAGTACAATATATTTACAGGTAAAATACCAAGGCAAAACCCTACCGAACAATGAACAGACACTTAAACAATGAAGAACAGGAATGTAAAACAAGTCATGTTAAGGGAAGCGTACTAGTGGGAATGGGAAGGTAAAAGAAAAGGGTAAAGGAGGCTAAATATGGCTGATGTATTTTCTACACATGTATGAATATGGAACATTGAAACCTGTTGAAGCCATTTTAAAAAGGGGGAGGGAGAAGAAATGGAAAAATGGAGGGGATGAACCCAACCAGGGTACAGTGTAAGCATATATGGAGAAATCCGCTGTAAAGTTATTATATACTAATAAAAACATTGAAAAAATATTTCCTCTTGGACTCAAGTGTTATTGAAAACTGTGCTATGAAATGGTCCAATATTGCAGAATTTTCCCACTATCTTTCTGCTTTTGATTCCTAGTTTAATTCTACTGGGGTCTGAGGTCATAGTTTGTATGATTCTACACTTTAACATTTGGTAAAAGGTGGACTAGGAGCATGGCTCAAGTGGTAGAGTGCTTGCCTAGCAAGGGCAAGCCCCTGAGTTCAAACCCCAGTACTACCAAAAAAAAAAATAGTGAAATTTGGTAAAAGTATATTTTATAGCTCAGAATGGGGTCTATTTTGATGAATATTCTATATAAATTTGACAGGGATTTGTTACATTGTTGTTGGATGAAAGATTCTGTAAATATTTAGTAGAACAACTTCATCGATGATGATGTTAAGGCCAACTCATCTTTTAACTGCTGGGTCTGTCAAATACAAATAGAGGGTAAATGAAGTCTCTACCATAGTTGGCTAGTATATTTTTCTTTGCAGTTCTTCCTGTTTGGGGCTCATATATTTTGATGCTGTGTTATTAACTGAATATGTATTAAAGATTCTTTTGTCTTAGAAATTTAACTTTGTTATTTATGCAATTTTTTCTTTTTCCCTGATCATTTTCTTAACTGAGCACAAGCTGACCTGGAACTTGTTACGTGGCCCAGGCTGGTTTCAAACTCAAGATCCTTCTGCCTCAGCCTTCTGAGTGCTGAGATCAGAAGCATGAGTAACCACACTCATCTCTTTGGCTTTCTTTTGATTAGTGTTAACATGGTCTGTCTCTTCCTTTCACTTTTTAAAATTTTATATTATTTACTTAATTAATGTAATTTTAATTGGCATATATTAAATTGTACATAGTAAATGGTTTTACTGTGATCTTTTCATACATGCATGCAATGTACATTGATCATATTCATCCCTCTATTGCTTTTTCCTATCCTTCCTCCCCTTTTTCCCTTACCCTTCCACCTCTCTAGCACACTCCCTTTTACTTTCATGGCCTTGTTTATTTTGTTTTAAATTAATTAAATAAATAAAACAAAATATAAAAAAGTAAGTCATGGAAGGGATATAACATGTTAACATTAATTTGTTTGAAAAGTTATGCAAACATATGTTGTTATGAATTGGTTTGTGGCCCCCTAATTTCATGTTGATGTCCTCACTATCAAAGTGACTATATCTGGAGATAGGGTCTTCATGATTACATGAGGTCATACTATGGTTTGAATATGATTTGTTCCCTTTGAAGCTCATTTAGAAATTTAATTCCCAATATAATTGTTGAGAGGTAGTGAGAAACTTAAGAAGTGATTTTTGTCATTAAGAGGGATTAATAAGAAAAGGATGAAGAAGGGCAAATATGGTGGAAATATTCACTCATGTATGAAAATGGAATAATGAGACCTGTTGAAACTGTTCTTAGAAGGGAGGCAGGAGGGATAAAGGAGAATGATGGGTGAATAAAACTAAGATATATCATAAGCACTTTTGTAAAAATCACAATGTACCCCCAGTACAATAATAATATGCTAATAAAAAAATAAAATTTAATAGGGAAAAAGAGGGATTAATGCCTTTCTCTCAAAAATTAGTTCTTTCTCATTAAAGCAGATTGTTATAAAGCAAGATCACCTCAAGGTCAGGCACAGCGGGTCATGCCTATAATGATAGCTACTTGGGAGGCAGAGTTGAGGTTTGAGGCTAGCCTGGGAAGGAAGAAGTTAGCAAGACTCTCTCTCAAAAATGAGACAGGTATAGTGTTACATATCTATAATCCCAGGTACACAGGAGGTGGCAGTAGAAGGATTGTGGTTCCTGGTGGGTCCAGGAAAAGCATGAGACCCTTTCTGAAAGGGTTGGGGATATGACTTAAGTGGTAGATCACCTGCTTAACAAGTGTGAGGCCCTGAGTTCAAACCCCCGTACAGTCAAAAACATTTAAAAATAAAAGAAAGCAAGGCCACCACTTAGGTTTTGTCCCTTTTGCATACATACCTTCTACTTTTACCCCAAGGCCCTCACCAGAAACTAAACAGATACTGGCTGTCATAGTCTTGGAATTTCCAACTCCCTAAAAACATGAGCCAAGACTAATTTACTTACTTTATAATTGCACAGTCTCAGGTGTTCTGCTGTTGCAACAAAAAATAGACTAAGGCAGATCATAAGGATGCATCCCTAATCTTACAGGACTGGAATGAATCTCTCTGTCCTTCACCTTCTGCCTGTCTGTCTCTTTCTCTGCTATGTGAAGACACAGCAAGAAGATTATCATCTGCAAGCCAGGAAGAGAACCTTGTCAGAACCCAACAGCTTTCCAGCTTCTAGAACTTTAAGAAGATAGATTTCTATTGTTTAAGTCTATAGAATGTTTATATGGCAGCATGAGATAACTAATATACATGTTGATTGCATGTTTTTCATAGTAGTCCCAAACTGGGAACAACCGAGTTATTTTTAATAAGCAAATGGCTAAAATTTAGTGATAAATGGAAGAAAACTTCTGAGTAATTAAAAAACAACAAACTATTGATAAAAGCAACAATCTGGCTGAATATGCAGGATCTTTGGGTGATGCAAATGCTCTGCATCATAGTTAATATCCTATTTTGATATTGTGCTATGATTTTGCAAGATGCCACTATTAGTGGAAATAGGACAAAGGGTATATAGAACTTATATGTGGGTCTTATAACTGCAAGGGAAGCAACAGGTATCTTCAAATAATTTTTTAAAAAGTTAATATAAATTATGAAAAGATATTATAAAAAGAAATGTAGCCAAGTTAGGGAAACAACCAAGATGCCCCACTATTGATGAATGGATCAGGAAAATCTGGTACTCGTACACAATGGAATTTTACTCAGCCATGAAGAAGAATGAAATCTTATCATTAGCAGGTAAATGGATGGAACTAGAGAACATCATTCTGAGTGAGGTCAGCCAAGCTCAGAAGACCAAAAATCGTATGTTCTCCCTCATATGCGGACTTTAGATCTAGGGCAAATGCAGCAATGTGGTTGGACTTGGATCACATGATAAGGGGAGAGCACATTTCGGTGATATAGAAATAGGTAGAAAACCCAAAACATGAAAGCATTTGATGTCCCCACTCCAGAGAAGCTAATACAGAAACCATAAAGCAACAGAGGTTATCATGAGAAGGGGATCAGTAACCAGGGTAAAGATCAGTTAGAGATGAATCAACATGAGTCATAACACGTGTACACGAAAGCAATGCTAGGAATATTCCTGTATAGCTATCCTCAACTCAACTAGCAAAAACGCAGTCTTCCTTATTAGGCTTGTCTCTTTTCTTCAACAAAACTAGTGATAAAGGCAGAACAGGACCTGCCTAGAACTGAGGGGGGAAGGTGAGGGAGGGGGCAGGGGAAAGAACTGACCCAAACAATGTATGCACACGTGAATAAAAGAATAAAAAATGTTAAAAAAAAGAACTGTGTATCGTTTCTGAAAGGAGAGACTAAAGACTCTAATAATGTCCCATATTATTTTTGATAGGTTTAAAACACTTACAGCTTCATTTGAATGAAATTTCAGCTTTTGTACTTGATAAAATGATTATAAAGTTTGCATGCATAAAAAATAGCTACACTTTTTTATAGAAGTAAGGTCATATCATACTGGTTGAACTACCTTCTAGTGAAAGTTGTGTAACTCTGCAAATAAAATAATATGCAATGACCATGAAATAAAATAAAATAGGTTATCCTTGAAATAGAAATATATTCACATTAGTGTGAGTCCTGTACATGTGTGGGCAGGAGTTGTTTGTACCAAGAGTCCTCATTGCTCAAAGATCAGTAAGATGAATTTTATAGTGTATCAGAAAGAACTCTGGGATGAGGGTGGTATCCTAAATTTTAAAAAGAAACATAATAATTATGTCTTCTACTCTAAGCAGAGTGGCCTGAATTGCCATTCAAAGAGTCTATAGAAAGAGATGTGAACTGTTTCAGTTTTAATTTGGGGCAATAAATCCATGGCTTTCAGGAAGTGGTGCTGTAACTTGCAGTTCTCCATGGTGTGAGGCACATTCACAATTCAGCATTGTAAGAGAACTAATGGCAGAAGCAGAAGGTACTAAAAGACTCTAGGTAAAGGGGAATAGTATATACCAGCAATAAAACTTTATCAGCTACCAAAAAAGTATATATTTGATATATGACCTATCTAACAACCCAGGAGAAGGAATCTTTGATTCTCTGTGAGTTTTGTTCTTAGCTGTCACTTCCAAATGTTATGGATTGAATTTGCATGGTCATCCAAACCCTCTTTGGACTTTGAGAAGTGACTGGATTCTGAGGTCTCTGACCTCATCAGTAAATAATACATTGATGGGTTCTCCATTGATGGCATTATTGGGAGGTGAAATGTAGGAGGTAAGCTTCATTGGAGGAAGTAGGACACTGGGGATGTGCTCTGGAAGAGAATGCTGTGTTCTGGGCCTCTTTCTTCTTTCTCTACTTCTGTTGGTCATGAGGTAAGCAGCTTTCCTCTGCCATGCCCTTCCAGTGGTGTTTCTGCCTTGCCACAGGCTTAAAAGCAATGGAAACTGCTAACCATAGACTGAAACATTTCAAACTGTACCAAAATACACCTTTCTTCCTTAAAGTTCGTTTCTCTCAGGTATTTTGTCACACTGCCTGAAAGCTGATCAGCATATCAACCTTGTAGTATAAAAAAAACATTGGTCACATGTCATATTTAGAAATTTATTTCACTGTAAGCCTGTAAAAAGCCTTAAACATCATCAACATCTGAGACAGTTTATTTTACATTGCAAAAAGTCTGGAAGGGCAGCCCAGGGTGGAAATAGCTCTTCAGGGAATTTAGAGACACAAAATTGAATTCATTTTTTTTTTGTTTTGAGGTGGCCTTGCTATATAACCCAGGCTGGCTTTGAACTCCTGATCCTCCTGCCCAAGCATCCCAAGTGCTGGGATTATAAGTATGTGACAACGATGTCCAGCAGGACACCAATTTTTAATCCTGTTCTTCCATTTTTTCTCTGTTCCTCAATTAACTACCAAATTCATGTCTGTATTCTAGATAGGAAGAAAGAAGTAGGGCAAAGGGCTTGCACAAGGGTTACACCAATTTTGGAAAGTTTTTACTGTACACCTGTCTTTAATTAAAATATCAACTAAATTCAGCCTTTAACACAAAAAGTTCTTTACTTTGAAACCTGTCACTTGCAAATACACATTGATAAAGTGAAAACAGGTATTGAAACAGAAGAAAAATACATTTAAACCAAAGCAAAATTAAGACACATTTGTGCTCAGTACAAATGTCCTAAGCATAAATCATAGAAGAACTTTATAGTATTCCAAAATTACTAAAGGTTTACTAACATAGTATGCAAATATGCATTTGTGTCACCTTTAATAATGTAAAACAATATAACTTCCTATTTGACCAGGATATTTTTATCAAAGTATATTTTACTTAAATAGTTTATCATTCTTCTGAAATGTTCCTTCCAAGCTAGAATTTAGATCCTCAACATTGACCCCAACTTTACTTCTATTGATTTTTCTCATGTTACCTTTTTCTATGCACTTCTTGTAATAACTCTTGATATTTCTTGAGATATCACATACTTGTTCATGCTATTTTCTCCACAACTGTCTGTCTGTTGAAGTTGTGTTTGGAGAAACCAAAACAATGTTATTGGAGAAGAAGTATGTGTGCTGAGGATGGACTGGGAAGAGTTATAGGGACCTTTCTGGAGTGATAAAATATTCAATGTCTTGAAACAAGTATCAATTACCAGAGTGTATGTCTTGATTCAACTCAATGGTCCACATAATGTCTGTGAAAATGTGCAGGTCATATATTACATGCAAATTACACCTCAATTTTAAAAAATGTATAAGCATTTAAAGCTCATTTCCAAAGACATTAAGAAATAAACTGAGAGGAGATCCAAGATGGTGACTAGAGGGAGGAAGACAGTGTGAACTCTGCAAATCAAAAATCTTGCTGAGACACTGGAGCTACACTTGGCAGAAAAAAAACCATCAAGAAGAAGCAAAACTCTGACACCCCAAATCCCTAGCCCAAACAAAGCTTCTCCACACCACATTACACTGAGAAAACAGGAGGGTTTCCGTGCTGCCAGACACTGGCTCCAAACCTGCTTGGGAGAGGCAGACCAACAGGTGAGCAAGTAAGTGGCACGTGGTATTCCCACAGCTACCCCTGGGATAAACCAGCATAGCCTCCTGGACAGACTGAACACTTACTGCAAACAAAACAAAACAAAACAACTGGATAATAAACAAAGAACTAAAAAAGACACACAGCAGAGGGGGCAGGGTACACTGAGTGCATCAGAGAAGCAGGGAGGAGCAAGGAGCTGAACCCCATGAGAACTTTCAGTAAACAAAGCTTAGAAAGGCAGACAGGCTGACAGTAGGGGTGTGATGAGCCACTGCCTGAAATAGGGCAGATAGCGGTCCACAAAGCTCGTCTCCTGACGCAACCACCTGGCAAGAATACGAAGAACTATTGCTTAAATACTGACACCAGGACTGGATGCTGAAGGAGTAACACCAGAACTACTAAGACTGAAATTCTAGTGTTCCTGAACCTGGAATTTTTTTTATCTTTCTCTCTAAGTGTTTGTCTTATTCACTGTTTGTTTGTCCACCATCTCTCCATGTAGATTTCTTTGGTTCTCTATTTTTTTCTCTTTCTTTCTTGGTTTCATTATTTTACTATTTAAGTTAGCTAATACTAAATTATACACAGACCAGGGACAGAAACAGCACCAAGTGGAGTGATGGGGAGGCAAAAAGGGATGGAAAACATCTCCCCTCAAAAATAAATTAATGCAGGATTCAGAGGGAAATGAAGAAAATGGATACCCAGTTCCAGACTCCAACAAAACAAAGATAGACTATTCCAAGGAACCCAATGAAGCCCACAAGAACACCCTGAAAGAAGAAATCCTATAAAAAAATCACTGAGAATTTCATGGAGATGTTACTAGACAAGGTCAACCAAAGCATACAGGAGGCACTCAAGAAATTCCAAGAAAATAAAAATAAAGAGTATGACATGACACAAAAACAAATAAGTGAACTCATAGGAGCCCTAAATAAATACAAAAGTGAAACAGAGAACACCATAAATAGAGAGTTAAATGAATTAAGGTCAAAAATTGACAACATTAAAGAAGTAAACCATGATGTGGAAAACCTCAGAAAAAACAGTGAAACAGAAACACAAAACACAATGGAAGGTCACTCCAACAGACTAGAACAAACAGAAGACAGAATCTCAGAACTTGAAGATGAAATGGAAATTTAAGGAAAAACTGAAGAGCTATTAGTCAAACAACTCAAGACCTGTGAAAGGACTATGCAAGAACTCACAGACTCCATCAAAAGACCAAACCTGAGAATCATGAACATTGAAGAAGGAGAAGAGGGGCAAGCAAAGAGAATTCGTAATATATTCAACAAAATAATAACAGAAAATTTCCCAAATCTAGAGAAAACTATACCCATTCAGGTACAGGAAGCCTCCAGAACACCAAACAGACTTGACCAAAATAGAACTATTCCATGACATATTATCATTAAAACAATAAGCACAGAGAATAGAGAAAAAATATGGAAGACTGTAAGAGAGAAAGAACAAATAATATACAAAGATAAACCCATCAAAATCACAGCAGATTTCTCAACGGAAACCTTAAAAGCAAGACAGCATGGAGTGAGGTCTTCCAGGCACTGAATGAAAATAACTTCAACCCTAGGATGCTCTACCCAGCAAAACTATCATTCAAAATAGATGGAACAATAAAACTCTTCCATGATAAGCAGAAACCAAAACAATATATGATCACCAAACCATACTACAAAATATTCTTCAAGGAATTCTGCATACAGAAAGTGAAAGCATACAAAACCATGAAAGGGCAGGCAATACCAAACCACAGAAGAAGAAAAGGCAAGAAAATAGAGAGTAACATTGATTCAGTTGCACACAATCAAACCCTTAAACAACAAAGACAACTAAATGACAGGAATAACCACATACCTATCACTACTAACACTGAATGTTAACAGACTTAATTCCCCAATCAAAAGACACCACTTGGCAAACTGGATTAAAAAGGAAGATCCAACAATCTGTTGCTTACAGGAGACCCATCTGATTGACAGAAGCAAGCACTGGCTTAAGGTGAAAGGTTGAAAGAAGAATTACTAAGCCAGTGGCCCCCGAAAACAGGCAGGAGTAGCAATACTTATCTCAAACAAAGTAGACTTCAAATGTACATTGATTAATTGAGATAAAGAAGCACATTCCATACTAATAAAAGAGGAAATACACCAAAAAGAAATAACAATTATCAGCCTATATGCACCGAATGTCAATGTACCCAATATCATCAAACATACTCTGAAGGACCTAAAAACATATATAGAATCCAACACAGTGGTAGTGGGAGATTTTAATAACCCCCTATCACAAATAGGTAAGCCATCCAAACAAAAAAATCAATAAAGAAATCCTACATCTAAATCACACCATAGATCAAATGGACCTAGCTGATGTCTACAAAATATTTCATCCAACTTCTGCAAAATATACATTCTTCTCAGCAGCCCATGGAGCCTTCTCCAAAACTAGTCATATCTTAGGGAACAAAGCAAATATAAGAAGATAGAAATCATTCCATGCATTCTATCTGATCACAATGCATTAAAACTAGAACTCAACAACAAAAACAACACTAAAAAATATGCAAACAGTTGGAAAACGTTCTATCAGACGTTTAAGGAAGAACTAATACCAACCCTCTTTAAACTGTTCCATGAAAAAGAAAGGGAAAGAAAACTGTCTAACTGATTTTATGAAGCTAGTATTACACTCATCCTGAAACCAGACAAAGACACCTCCATAAAGGTGTAGGCCAATCTCTTTACTAAACATAGATGCAAATATCCTCAATAAAATAATGGCAAACCGAATCCAACAACACATCAGAAAGATCATTCACCATGACCAAGTCAGCTTCATCCCAGAGATGCAGGGATGGTTCAACATACACAAATCTATAAATGTAATACAGCACATTAATAGGAGCAAAGACAAAAACCACTTGATCATCTCAATAGATGCCGAAAAAGCCTTCGACAAGATCCAATACCACTTCATCATAAAAGCTCTAAGAAAACTAGGAATAGAAAGAAAGAACCTCAACATTGCAAAGGCTACTTGTGACAAACCTACTGCCAACATCATACTTAATGGTGAAAAACTGAAACCATTTCCCCTAAAATCAGGAATGAGATAAGGGTGCTCACTATCCCTACTCTTATTCAACATAGTACTGGAATTCTTAGCCAGAGCAATTAGGAAGAAGAAGAAACAAAAGGAATACAAATAGATAAAGTGTCAAAATATCCCTATTTGAAGATATGATCCTATATGTAAGATCCAAAAAACTACCCAAAAGCTCCTATACACCAAAAACAGCTACATCAAGGTGGCAGGAAACAAAATCAACTTACAGAATCATTAGCTTTTTTATACATCAATAATGAACAAACTGAGAAAGAATATATGGAAATGATTCCATTTACAATAGCCTCAAAAAAAAAATCAAATACCTAGGAGTAAACTTAACAAAGGACGTGAATGACCTCTACAAGGAGAACTACAAAAGGGAAAACTGCTTTTCCCTGAAGAAAGAGATCGAGGAAGACTACAGAAGGTGGAGAGATCTCCCATGCTCATGGGTTGGTAGAATCAACATAGTAAAAATGACTATACTACCAAAAGCAATCTACATGTTTAATATAATTCCTGTCAAAATCCCAATGGCATTCATCACAGAGATTGAAAAATGTACCCTAAAATTAATTTGGAATAGCCAAGGCAATACTCAGCAAAAAGAGCAATGTTGGAGGTATCACAATACCTGACTTCAAGCTACATTACAAAGCAATAGCAATAAAAACATCATGGTACTGGCACAAAAACAGACATGAAGACCAGTGGAATAGAATAGAGGACCCAGATATGATTCCACACAACTATGCCCACCTTATTTTTGACAAAAGTGCCAAAAATATATGATGGAGAAAAGACAGTCTCTTCAACAAATGTTGGGAAACATGGTTAACTGTCTGCAAAAAACTAAAACTAGATCCATGTTTATCACCCTGTACTAGTATCAACTCAAAATGGATCAAGGACCTTAACATCAGACTCGATACTCTGAAGTTGGTAAAGGAAAGAGCAGGAATCACTCTGGAAGTAATAAATATAGGCAAGGACTTCCTCAATAGAACCCCAGCAGCTCAGCAACTAAGAGAAAGGATGGACAAATGGGACTTCATAAAACTAAAAAGCTTCACAACAAAAGAAATGGTCTCTAAACTGAAGAGACCACACAGAGTGGGAGAAAATATTTGCCAGCTATACATCAGACAAAGGACTGATAAGCAGAATATACAGGGAACTTAAAAAACTAAACTCTCCCAAACCAATGAACCAATAAAGAAATGGGCAACTGAACTAAACAGAACTTTCTCAAAAGAAGAAATTCAAATGGCCAAAAAAACACATGAAAAAAATGCTCACCATCTCTAGCCATAAAGGAAATGCAAATCAAAACCACACTAAGATTCCACCCCATCCCTGTTAAAATAGCCATCATCAAAAACACCACTAGCAACAGGTATTGGTGAGGATGTGGGGAACAGAGAACCCTTGTTCACTGCTGGTAGGAGTGCAAGCTAGTGAAACCACTCTGGAAAAAAGTTTGGAGGCTTCTTAAAAATTTAAACATAGATCTGCCATATGGTCCAGCAATCCCATTTCAGGGGATATACCCAAAGGAATGTGACACAGGTTACTCCAGAGGCACCTGCACACCCATGTTTATTGCAGCACTATTCACAATAGCCAAGTTATGGAAACAGCCATGATGCCCCACTACTGATGAATGGATTAAGAAAATGTGATATTTATACATAATGGAATTTTATGTAGCCATGAAGAAGAATGAAATCTTCTTATTCACAAGTAAATGGATGGATCTGGAGAACATCATTCTGAGCAAGGTTAGCCAGACTCAGAAGACCAAAAATTATATGTTCTCCCTCATATGTGGACTTTAGATCTAGGGCAAATATAGCAGTGTGGTTAGATTTGGGTCACATGCTAAGGGGAGAGCACATACAGGAGGTATGGGTATAGGTAGGAAACCCAAAACTTGAAAGTACTTGATGTCCCCACTGCAGAGGAGCTAATACAGAAACCTTAAAGTGACAAAGGTCAATATGGGAAGAGGATCAGGAACTAGTGAAAAGGTCAGATGGGGATGAATCAACCTGGGTTGTAACATATTAGTACATGGAAGCAATGCTAGGAATCTTTCTGTATAGCTATCCTTATCTCAACTAGCAAAAACACTTTTTTTTCTTATTATTGTTTATGTTTTCTCTTCAACAAAATTAGAGATAAGGGCAGAGAAGGTTCTGCCTGGAAGCAAGGGGGTATGGGGGAAGAGGGTGGGGGTCAAGGGACAGGGGGGAGAAATGGCCCAAACAATGTATGAATATGTGAATAAATGAATAAAAAAAAAAGAAAGAAATTCCTGATCATCCTCCTCTGTTCCCTAAATAATTGGATGATTTTTCCATCCATTAAACTTTTGAGCTCTTTGGAAAAGAATGTGCATATGTATGTGTGTTTATGTGTTTGCTCATGAACACACATATACATGCAGAAAATTATATCACATTCTGCAGGTATTTTATGGTTATATTAGTACATAAGTCACCTTATTGCATTACAATTGCCTTTGTGGAAGGACTGACCTACTTACTTTTAATACTTCTTAGCACCTAGCTCAGCTATCTATCTTATCACGAGTGTCAAGAAACATTTGCCAAATTGTGCAGATTAACCTGGAGGCACAGTCTCCTCTAGTGGCTCTCCGTATTCCCTATGTGTTCCTTCGCACCCTGTGATAGTTTTGTAAGTTATGGTTTGACTTAGAAGTCACTGACACAATGTTGACTGGAGATCTAAGTGAGTATTGCATGATTTCTATTCTTTGCCTTATTGAAAATTCAAACCTTCCTTCCCACTCAGGATTTCTATGATGTCTCCAGGATTAGGGTATACAAAAAGATGAAAGCAGAGATGAGATATTAATTCCTATGGTTATATAATAGCTGACCAATTTCCTGTATTGGTTGAATTTTTACTTTGTCTTGTGGTTGCTCCTTTATCTCCAGCTGGAATTGAACCAAATGTGGATATTAAATTCTTTTCTTAATTTCCAATTTCTCTCTCTAAAAAACCCTACATGTGTATTTATATTATTTGACAAGTTTGATTTAATGCCTATGGGTGATAGTACAGGGTTTGCATCATTGCAGAAACAACATCAACTTTTTTGTGTTAGTCTACAGCTTCCTATCTATGAGTCCTTGCTTTCTTCTTGTCTTTCTCTACCCTACAATTAAAAATCTTAGAAAAATTCTTATGTGAAACAATTCAATTTGTCATAGTGCTTCCCCTTAAACTTAGCCAAAGAATTTCCAATTCAAAGATGAGATGCATGTGCACATTTATATTTTGGAAAAGAATATCCTTTTTGTGGAGTATTCTGAGAAGTACGTATTTATTCTATATTACACGTCAATATTTCTTTAGGGCTCTTAAATCACTAACAGTCAAATATTGAAATGTCAAGGTCATTTGATCCATTGCCTTTGCCTCAAGAATAAAGATCTCTTTCATCCAGAATTAAAGTTTTTACTCTTTTTGAAAGATAAAACAGAGCAGCCTTTTTGGGGGTTACCGAACAATTCTAACTGTGGTGGTTCAATCACTTTGCTCTGAGCTTTTACAATGACTGGGTTATGATATGAAAACAAGAAAACATTTTCTTTCCCACTATGACATTCCCAACAAACACAGGAGAGCTGAAAGTTTTTCAAAGTCTCTACCACCATCTTGAGAGCTATGCATACTCAATGATATTATAACCTTTTATTTTGATTGCCCCAGTTGCCTCTGTTGGAGCTCATATTTGTAGTGAGC
Organism: Castor canadensis; assembly: GCF_047511655.1. Lineage (NCBI taxonomy): Eukaryota > Metazoa > Chordata > Mammalia > Rodentia > Castoridae > Castor > Castor canadensis. The sequence continues at coordinate 83,594,886 of NC_133398.1, read as the reverse complement.
CTGCCAGATTTGGTAGGAATGGCAGGTAAGAGAATGAGAGGGAACATTGCAGTAGCCTAAAGGGATCTGAATTTCAAAGCTCAGCAGTAGTTCTGTGTGTAGCAGTAGTGATCTGTTATTCTCGGTATACAGCCAGAAACATCTCATTTTTATCTAGTTTAGAAAATTCTGCAGAATAGGGAACATAAGCCTTTCTACTTACAAAGTAAATCTGTTGCAACGTTTCATTAATCTTCTAAAAGATAACCATGTAAGTTCATAATTTCAACAGAATTAAACAAAATTTCACATTGAAAATATGTTTTCTGATTAAAAGAATTAGATCATATTTCATCAAGTTCTAATATAAAGTGACATCTAACAACACAAGTGTTTAGATCTGTGTGTGTGTGTGTATTACCGATTGAGCATTGCTTAATGTTTTTATATATTGATTATATTCTTACAGAAAAATTTCTGATTGGCCATTATTTTAAAACATATAATGAACTTGATTATAATTTTATTTCTTTTTTTCTGATGTGCTGACTTCAATATTACTTGAATACAAGACTTACTATAAAGCTATAGTAATCAAGATAGTGTAGTATTGGTGAAAAAATAGGTGAGTTGATCAATGGAACAGAATAGAGAGTCCAGAAATCAACCAAAATAAGTATAGGTAACTCATTTTTGGAAAAGTTGCTAAGGAAATAAAATGGAGCAATGATACCACTTTAACAAATGGTGCTGGGACAACTGGATGTCCACAAACAAACAAACAAATGAAAAGAAATGCTAGACACAGACCTTATAGTCTTGTTCCAAATTAACTCAAAATGAATTATAGAGCTAAATGTACCATGCAGGATTATAAAGCTATAAGATAACACAGGAAAAATCCTAGAAGTCCTTGAGTGTGGCAATGACTTTTCAGATATAAAACAAAAGGCACAATCTATGAATAAATAATAAGTTTGATTTTATTAAAATAGTAAACTGTACTATGAAAGACACTGTCAAGAGAACAAGAAGAGAAGCTATAGACTGAGAGAAATATTTGCAAAAGATAAAGAAATGACTGCCACCCAAGATACACAAAGAACCCTTAAAACTCAACAAAAATATCAAAAACAACTTGATTAAAAATACACAAATGATGCTGCACACCATGAATCATCAAGGAAGTACAAATTAGAGGAGAGAGGAAGCCACTAGACTTGGATTGACCGCAATCTAGAATACTGACATCAACTCCTGGAGAAGAGGTGGAACAATGGGAACTCATTTATTGTCAGGTGGGAATACAAAATGGTACAGCAACTTTGGACAGTTTGTCAGTTTCTTACAAAATTGACCACATTTTTATGATATGGTAAAACAACTGTACTTCTTGGTATTTACTCTGATGATGTGAAAACTTGCATCTAGATAAGAACCTGCACATAGATATGTATAGTAGCTTTATTCATGATTGTCCAAACTTGGAAAGAACCAAGATATACTTAGTAGGTAAATGGATAAATGGTGGCACATCTATACAATAGTATGTTATTTAGCACTAAAAAGAAACTATCATACCATAAAAAGACATGGAGGAACTTTCACATATGATTATTTGAAAGAAGCCAATCTGTGTATACATATTTTATGATTTTAACATTCTAAAAAGGCAAAACTATGGCAATAGTGAAAAGATAAGGCAGAGCACAGAGGATTTATAGGGCAGTGAAAACACTTGGTATGGTGCTTGAATGTTGGATAGCTGCTTTTACACATTTGTCAAAACTCATGCAATGTACAATACCTGGAGTTACTCCTAATCTGGTGCAAGATGTTGATAGTGGAGGAGGTTGTGAATAGAAGGGAAAGATGGAAAATAGGTAAGATACAGAAAATATGTACTTTCTGCTCAGTTTTACAGTGAACCTAACACTATTCTAAAAATAAAATTCAATTAAAAGATGGAAAATAGGTAAGACATAGGAAATCTGTACTTTTTTGCTCAGTTTTGTAGTGAACTTAAAACTGTTCTAAAAATAAAGTTCATTTAAAACAAAAAACTCTACTATGCTCATTTTCAGGCTCTGGATTCACCTATCAACTCTGGAAATGATGAGTTTCCAGGGTTTACTTCAAGCATTTTATGAAAGTTTTTGGTTCAGGTCATGACTAATCCTATTTGGAGTCATCTCTTATATAAAACTAGTAGGATCAGAATTTAGCTGGGTGTCTCAATCCAGGAAAACAAATCTAGAAGAAATGGCACTTAATTGGTTTGTTGAAGGTGGGAAGAAGAGAGTAAGATACAGAGAAAGAGTATTTTGACAATAGTAAGACTGACTTGAAAAGTGAAGATAAAAGGCTGGATGTGGTGGCTCAAGCCTGTACTCCTAGTTACCCAGAAGGCAGAGATTGGGAGGATCACGGTTCAAGGACAGACTGGGCAAAGAGTTCATGAGACTCCATTTCAACCACTGGCTGGGCACGGTGGCATACTCCTGTCATCTGAGCTACTATAGAAAGCATAAATAGGAGCATCAAGGTCCATGCCAGCCAGGGAAAAAAGTGAGACGCTACCTCAAAAATAGCCAGAGCAAAAAGAACTGGGGGTGAGTCTCAAGTGGTAGAGCACCAGCCTAGTAAGCACCGGCCCTGAGTTCAAACTCCAGTACCACAAGAAAAAGTAAAGGTAAAGACCCAATTGAAGTGTAAGACAGACTTCTGAAATGTCTTCTGTCACACAAAACAGCAGAAAAACAACATGTGAGAGTCTGACAACTCTGGGGATAATCTCAATACTTGACTTAATTGTGAATGTTAGGCAACCTACTTGGTGGAGAGGATATCTTTTTTCAAACATAAACATGAACGTTTCCTGGGTGGATGAGCAAGATCTTTCTACCTCTCTTTTTGGCCATAAAATATTTTCATGTCAGCATCTGAATAGTAATATGTGAATAGATCTTAGTCTGTTAAATGCTTAAAAGCAGCAAAACCATTGAATGTATACCTACATTTGTGGGTGTGAAAGATGGAGAGGGAAATTCTTTGCTGCACCCACAAGCAATTTTATTTCTACTTGCTAATGTATTGATTTGAAGAGGATTTTATTTACAGAATTACACTTGAGTAAATCAATATGATTTGAATAAATACATCAATTAGTCAATTACATGCCGTGGTGATGGTGATAAATGGGGCTGATATATCCAAGCACTGGGTGAAGAACTAAATAGTGGTTGATGAATTGCTTTTTAAACCTATGGGAAGACATTTTGACAAAGTTTTATACATCTAAGTTGAATTTTAGGAAATGGATTTAGGCTAAACATTGCTTTGAAAGTTAGAGGGCAGAGAAATATGGAGGTCAGTATGAATGTATAATTTTTTTAAGAAGAATAATTGATGTTGGATACTGAGTGAAGGAGCAAAACCTCATTTTTAATACCACAAGTCCTTTTTTTCTATTAGAAATTGGTAAGGTGATTCTAAAATTGATACGGATTCTAGAATATCAAAAGCAATCTTAAAAGAGAAAAATGAAATTGAAAGGTTCACACTGTCTGGCTCATGAATTACTGTAAGTCTGTGGTATTGAAGACAGTTGCAATTTAAATACAGATTAACAAACAGGTCAATTAACAGAGGAGTATGCACAGATCAACATTTCATTTTCAGTCAAGGGCTCAAATCAACTAAATGCAGAAAGGGATGTCTGTTAAATACATGATGGTAAAACAGCTAGGTATTCATATAGAAAGAAAGGAACCTAAAACATTACCTCATATCATACCAAAAATTAATTTGAGATGGTTTATAGAGATAACTATAAAAGTAATATATATATATATATATATATATATATATATATTTTTAAAGAAAACAGAATATCTCCAGGATCTAGGGGAAAACGAAGGTTTTTTTGGACAGGATAAAGAAAACAGCAACTTAAGAAAAAAGATAAGTCAGACTTTATTAAAATTAAAATTTTCTTCTTGTGCAAGAGGTATCATTAAGAGAATGAATTAGAAATCAACAGATTGCGATTAAAATATTTCCAACATATATATTTGACAAAGGATGTGTATTTGAGATACAAAAAGAACATCTACAACTCAATAGTAAAAAGATAATTCAATTAAAAATGACGGAAGATTTGAACAGACACTTTACAAAAGAAGATAAACAAATTAGCACACAAAGAAATCATTGCACACCAGCAAACCCAGCAACCCTCATTGTGTGGTATTCTTAAAACTTACGTATTTCTTTACAGAATATGTAAATTTTACCTCAAGATAAAATAACCATGAATAACCATGAATAAATATTGAACTTTAGTTATTGACGTGCATCCTAAAGTATCTAGCAAGCAACATAGTGATGTCTGCAATTTAGGCACACATCAAAAAAAAAATAGAATGAATTTAAAAATATATTAAGGAGTAGAAAGTTAAATATGTGATGAAATGAGTTCAATAAAGTGGTAACTGCAGAATGTAGGTGGTGGGTACAAAATTTGTTAACTTTAAAACTGTTTCATATTGTTATCTGCTTGAATAAAACTTTGGTAGATTAATTCAAATCAAATTGATGTAATGCAGAAGTAACTGAAGAGCAGCAAAGAGGATCCATTTACAGGTGAATCTTCTAAATTAATTTCTTATTCCTCCTTCTCTTCTTTTTCCTCCATCTCCCTCCTCTTCTTTTATAGTGTAGCTTTTTATTGAACATGTTAAGCAGTTTGGTTTAAAAGTCCAAAGCCAATATAATCATCACACTCCTCAGATTCTTCTTTGATTGTACTTTGTGCTCCTGAGCAATAGTGGTGTGGATGAGACCTACTGTTGGTGTGGCACTAGGTGCTGAAACAGGTTCACCAGTCCCTACAGTAGACAAGGCCCCTAATATGACTTTGGCCAGGGCCTTTGCAAACATGCCAGGCAAAAACATCCAACATTTACACCAGCTGCTTTAATGAGGGTATTGACCTTATCCCCCCGGACATTTGCTTTGCCATCATGCAAAATGAGGATAACGTACAAATAGGTGAGCTCAGACACCTATGCCTCATTCAGGCAAGTGCTGGGCTAGCATTCACAGGCACAGTGCCAGTAATTAGATGAAGTGAGGACTTCACTCCAATGTGTCCTTAGCTGCCTCAGAATGACTGTGTATCTTGGCAGTAGGTGAGGAAAGTACTTAAGTTCTCAAAACAATAATAACACAGTGTGAAGTTTAAAAATGTTTGTAGAATTGTAATATAAGACAAGAAGAGTACAAAAGGATGGGAAATAAATTGAGTTGAAGATTTCCAGATTCTTGCACTGCCTGGAAAAGTATAAAAAGTTTAAATTTGACATGGACACTAGTAAAACTGAAACATAAGCTCTAATACTTAAGTAATAAAATATGAATGAAAGAAAAATATATGAAAAGTTAATAGAAGGCACAATAAAACAATAAAGAAGATTGATTTAAAAAGATAAAAATGAAAACAGAAACAAAAGCAAGTAAGAGGAAAGAAAACACACAGATGTAAAATACAATACACATTAGCAAATGTGAATGCATATAAGGTTACTTTGTGGTAAGTGTAAATAGATTAAATACTACAATTAAAACACAAATACTGCTAGACTAAAGAACAAAGTCCAACTACATGCTGGTTATCTGCAACTCATCTTTAATACAAGGATGCATAAAATTTGAAGGCAAGAGAATATTTAAAGATATAGCATTCAAACACTGACCAAATAGAGTCAGTGAAGTTGTACTGATGCTCTTCAAAGTACATTTAAGATGTAAGTAGAGATAAAAACAGGAATTTCAAAATATTAAATGAATTTATTAGGAGGAAATAACAAACTTAAATTTCTATACATTTAGTATCATAGCTTTGAAATATACACAGCAAAATCTGTTAGCAGTAAGAAGATAAATACATCCACAGCTACACCAATTGTAGTATATACATCTCTGTCAGTAACTGATAGAAGAAGCAAATAAAAAGGACAGAAGTTTTGAATTTAAGAAATACTAGTAAATCTTAAAGTTATTTATAAGTACAGAATTCAAGAATATTTGATAATTGTTTTATCAACAATGCACAGGTGTGCTGCTAAGAGTCAGAATGTTCTATAATTGTGAGATTTCTTTGTTTATGGAATTTCTTTATCAAAGACCCTAGATTTACAAAAAACTAGGATATGTTCTCAAAGATAGCTGTTGAGTCTTGCACATCAATCTTCTGCAAGGGACAGTACTTGGCTCTATTTTAAATCATTTACAAAATCTATCAGTAATTGATTAATTACCTTATAGTCAATTTTCTATCAATACAGTTCCACTTCCATAAACTGTGCAGATATTATGACAATTGATTGATAGAATGGAAGCTCCTTATTTTGTATGTCAAGGATGGCTTGACCACAAAGCGTTTACAATTTACCCAATATTAGCTACCAGTGTTTCCCAATAAAATAGGAATATTGTGAATATTTAAAAATGTACTCACAGCCTCTATGTGGCAGATAGCCTGTTGGTGAACACCAGAGGGATAAATAATCTTTAATAGCCACAGAGAACATTAAATGACTGAACAACTATGTAAAGGAGTGCAACTTTTAGTATAGTAGTCATAATGGACATTTAGTAAAAATATGTTGATTGAATCAATTATTGCTTATTAGAGTCTGCTTTATGAGCATTAGTTGAACAAAATTGGATTGGACAAAATGAAGAATGCTCATCTGGCTTTTACAGGGATGAGTGCATATGTCTTAGTGGAAGTTTTTACTTTGGACCATACATGAAGATTTTTGAAGCCCTAGGAGAAAAATACAAACTGAAATCCCTTATGCTGGAACACTGATTGATTCTTTTTATTTTCAACAATTATTTACTTACTGCATATTTTGTATCAGAGTGCGAAGAATCAAGAAACCAGCGATAGAGATTGACAAACCTCTAGCTCCCTAGTCTTTGGAAATTCACAATTTTGTTAGAGAGATCAAGATAGAAAGAACACAAATCAAAAACCAAACTATCTCAACTTACAACATGATTAAGTAATTAGTTGTGTTTATAATGAGGGCTACAAAGAAATGTAGGGTTCTGTAAGGTATTACAAGAACGGTTCCTGTTCTGATCTTGGTGTTGGTTGCAATGAGTGGGACAGAGTGTCTGAGCTATGCATGGATGTGGGCAGATATCCAAACTAAGAGAATAGTCAATGTGTCAAAGAGTTACTCTGTCATTAAAGGATATAGTGTGCCTAATTAATGTAGATGCCAAGTGCTTCTTAAGAAGGAGTTGGTGATGAAGAGTGGAGTAGAGGACTGTGTACATATCATACAAAGCTTTTAGGAGATGTTAAGGATTTTCTTCTTTATCCTCCAAAGAATTTTAAGCAAGTGAAAGAAAGAAAATAAATATTATTCCAGATTGACCCAAGGTAAGACTATATGCATGAAGGCTATGGAGAAAGATTGGCCATAGTCCTGAAGAACCAGTCTAATGGCCTGAACTAGAATGACAAAGTGGAAACCAGGAACAGTGGTTTTGTTCAGGAAACACTTACTTTTTAAAATAGGAAACCAACCACCACCACCACCACCACCACCACAAAAAAAAGCTCTGGTACTTGTTGGATATGAGGGGTGAGAACATAGCTGATGTCAGGCCCCCAGTTTTTCTAGGGGAAAACAAAGTGGTGGAGTTCTTCTTTGAGAATTTAAGCAGTGGAAAAGCAAGAAGATGATGATGTTCAGTGAGGGGTGCCTGTCTCATTTCCAGAAATGTTGGAAATTGCGTATTAGTCTAAAATTCAAAAGAAAGATGTTGCTAAGTTGACAATTAGAGGGCATTGCCTAGAGAACAAACAGAAGTAAGTTTAGTTCCAAACTTTCAAGAATTTTATTATTAAAGACAATATGAAAAGGGTTAACCAGTAGACACAGAAAGTGGATGTATGTAATAGGAAAACCTACAGATGTGGTTTATCTAAGGCAAGGAGAGAGTGCTTTGAGTGTAAGTGTTAAATGCTATTATGCAGATGGAATCTTCTCATTGTAATGTAGAAGGTTTGTTTAGTGTTCTCTTTGAAATGCTAATGTTACCTGTCTCTGCTTAAGAGTGATGGTCTAGTTACTGCAGGTGATAGGAAATAATACTTGAGAACTGGTGACTTCCTTTCACTAACAGTGCACAATGCCAAATTTATTCTAGAGTAACATTTATCTCTTGAATGGTATAATTTAGGATGTCTTCATTTAATTCACTGCTAATGTTGTATTAGAAGTTAATATGACTTGTCAGTGCATTATTATATTCACTTTGAAAAGAATTTTTTGTGACATTAAGTATGAGCATCTGAAAGTCTGAGTGTGTTGAAACCACGCATAAATGTATTATACCATCAGTTACTTATGTAGGAAATTCTCACTCTCCCATTCAGCAAACATTTCTTAATTGCCTAATATACACCAGCAGTTACTAAATGTTGGGAATGTTAAAAAAGAAAAAAAGAAAGAAAGGAAGAAAAGTCTTGAAACACAGCTTTTATAAATCTTTGCATGCTTGGGGAAATTTGTATGTCAGGGGGAGGAGCAGGTGAGCCTGATGAGATGTGTCAGGGCTGGATTGGAAAGTGTTTTCACCATAGAGACTAAAAGAACAGTTTAGGGTAACCAAGTATTCATTGAAGAAAAGGTCTGTGTAGAAAATTTCTAGCTAAGAAATCAAATAGAAAAACAAAATATCATAATTAGTATATCCAGACAATAAACAGTCACTTAAAATAGACAAGTCGTTCTTGTATTTCCCTTGATGCCAGTATAGGATGACCTGGGAAATTTCCTTGCATAAAATATTAAATCAAAAGCACATTGGTTCTCTAGATCTAACAACAATTTATAGAAGTACATAGAGAACACATGAGTTAAGTGATACTTTGGTGTAATAGGGCAGCTTTTCTGGGAGTTGTACTTTGTTTCACCTCCCTTTGCCCTTCCCTAATTCTTTTGTTAGGTTAATATCACCTCTGTTTTACCCAGCAGTCTAAATTCCAAAGAGAAGCCCCACCTAAATGGTTAAGATGTTAACTGCTAAATATTCTTTCTCTATATTTACAGAACCCAGAATATCAGAAGACACTGGTAAGGTGCCTCCTTAATCTTTAGTTACATTAACTAACACAAAGTATGAAAATTTCTGTGAGGATTAACTTGTCAAAACGTTGAAGAAAGGGTGGCAGGACACTCCCTATATGAAAAGGACTCTGCGCGACATGTAGTCTTTCTCCGCTGCTTCTTCTTTCTCACCCTATAAAAGCCCTTTACACCCCTAGAATCCCTCAAGATGGAGTTTTGTATGTGATGCAATGACACCAAGCTGGTCATTGTAAAGAAATATTATCACAATCTTCTCCTATTCACAAAATAATTCTGGCCACCAAGTGTGTGGGCTTATTTTTTCCACAAGCAATTCTCCAATTCTCAGTGGACACAAACTTGATGTCTTATAATTTAACTCAATTCTAAGACTATCTATTTGATGATAGCATCAGATCCCGCAGGTTAAGGGATAATTTTACAGAACTGCCACCAACTTAAGCTGCCGATCCTCAAGGCCAACTTGCCACCTGTGCTTCTTGCTGACTGGCTATAAATGGAAGGTTCCCACAATGTCCTTTTGAGTTGTTTGAACAGATCTCAGGAAACGAGTTTACTTACAAGACTACTTATTTACTAGAAAAGGACAATATTTAGGTTCAGCCAGATGGAAGAATTATAGAGGACAAGGTATGGAGAAAGGGATGTGGACTTTGCATGCCCTCTCCAGGTGTGCCACCCTTTGAAAAACCTTCATGTGTTCAGCAACCTAGAAGCTCTCTTCCACCCTTCTGCGTTTTCATGGAGGCTTCAGTACATAGTAATGAGTGGTTAAATCCTGGACCATTGGTGAGCAAGTCAGAGTCTTCTCTCTGACTCTGAAGGTCAGAGAATGAGGTTGAACGTTCCAACTCTCTAATAACCTAGTTGGTCCCTTTGGCAACCAGTGGCCCAATGTGTGGTTCTCTAGTGGCTTTCTAAAAGACATGTCATTAACAAAAACTCAGATGTGGTTGAAAGGGCTTGTTATAAATAATAAAAGATGCTCCAATCTCTTTTATGCCTCTTATCACTTAAGAAATTCCTGCAGTTTTGAGTTTTGGGAGCTCTGAACCAGGAATGGGCAAAGACAAAAATATCTATTTCTCACAAGTCATAATATCACAAATTTGAGCTGTTGAATTATTTTCATTTCTTTTCTATAGTTCTGAGAATTTCCATAATAAAAGTAAAAAGTAAATGTTCTTAATCAAAGGAAGGTAATGCAAGAATGGGGGGAAACAATTTCTGATAGTAGAAAACAAACTATTTAAGTGGCTATTGCAAAATATGAATAGAATTAAAGCAAAGTTTTGATGATGCATGTGGTGATGAGAAAGAGTTTGGAGTAGTTTCAGTTAGAATCACTTAGATGGAATTGCTGAGAGAACTCTAGGGTTTAAATCTTGAGCAATTTGATGATGAGATTAATCAAACAATGTGAAAAAGAAGCAAATGTTCCAGGATGTATAATGAGATCCTTTTATTAATATAATAAGTCTGAGATTGTGGTAAGCTATTGAGGGAGAGTTTTCCAATAGAAGTTACTGATATAAGACCCAAACTGAAGAAAGTTATGGAAGTTTAATCACCCCCCAGCCAACACACTTTTGGAGGAAAGTCCCTTGTTAGGAGGCAAGGTGGGAACAAAATACCAAGAGCTAGGCCAAGAGAGGAAGGAGGGACCAACCTCAGGAGATGTTCCTGTCTGTGCAAAATTTAAACCAAGGAACAGACAACCAATCAGTAAGGGCCACAAGAAAGAGAGACAGTCAATCAAAAGTGGCATAACCCATATATAAAGCCTAATCTTAACCCTGTCTCAGCAGCTATGCTCTTTTGCACAGCAGCCTGCCATTGTCTCACCTTTTAATGGCATCCTAATCTTTGCTTTATCCTACTTTTCCCCTTGTAAACTTGCAGCTCCTTGAATTCACACAACTCTTTCCCTCTCTCTTGCTCTCTCTCTCCAACACCTTCACTGAATAGATACCAGTTATTTTTCTTTTTCTTCCTGAAATTGCTCTGTTGGTGAAGTGGTTCTATAAAATAACAGAATTTGGTGAGCACTTTGAGGAAAAAAATTAGAGTAAGAGATGACAAAAGCTGCAATTTTGTTTTCAAACCAGGTTTGTTTAGTCCACCATGCAGTGTTGTCTATCACTGAAGTGATGAACTTAATAAGTTTATTCACCAGCTGGACAAACATGAGGAGGAGCCCCCAGACTCAAACCTGCTTCATTAGGATAGGGCTTAGGGTATTGTAGAATGAAGAAATATGGTGGCCTGACATATAGGAAAAGATTATTTGCCACAAGAAAAGGTAAAATAATCCGTAGTCTGTGGTCATGTGTGAATAAACTTCATGACTCTTCTTAGGATGCATACTCTGCTCAGGAAACCTGATTTGAGGATGGGGTTTTCTGACCTCTGACATAAAATGCTATCTGCTGGACCCTTGTGCAGGCCAAAGACAAAGAATTGATGGCTTTAAGCAGTTTGAGGTAGACAAAGGTGATCTCCAACTCCTTATAAGCCAATAAAGCAATCGTTACCAAGATGACCTGCATCACAGCTCTTATCTATAGTGAAGCTAGCAGGGGTCTTTTTCCTTACCATTTAGTTAAGCCAGCTAGTTCCAAAACCGTGAAAGCAAGTAACTAACAGCAAGTGATGCTACAGGTTTTCCCTGACTTTTTAAAATAAGAATGTGCTCTTTGAGTCTTAAACGTCAACTAGGGAGGGATAATGGCTCAAGTCTCTTCTTAGAGAAAAAAAAATTGATTTCATTATGAGGATTCAGTTACAATTTCTTCTGTATCTTTATCCAAGCAACAACAAAATTTGTTACTCATCAATGCTTTGGGGTTAGGTCTGTGTGAGAGGTTTTTTTGGGGGGGCAACCTTGTAACTAAGTTAGTTTTAGAATGGCAATTGGGTGCTTCATCACAGAGCCTAACAGTGCATTATGAGCAAAAATGTGGCTTTAGATTGAAAAGGTGATAAATGGAGGAAAATCCTGTGAAATAAAGACTCTTCCTGTGTGTGAGGTTTTTTGGGAGCTTTCCTTCTTTCCCCTTCCTTCCTTCCTTTCCTATTTTTTTAAATCATAGTGTGAGACCAGCTTTAGAGATAAAGATTAGTGACATTAGGATTCTTTTTTACATTGGAACTCAAATACTAGTTGCTTTTATAGGGAATTATTGAAAGGAGTAGGATATGCATTTATATAGCAAGCGTTTTCTTTTTTTTTTCTTTGTACTGAATTTCAGCCTCCCATTTTTATTGACTATGTTTATTTGCTATAAAGAAGAAGGTAGAGTTTCCATCAAATTTTACACACTTAAAAAAGCACGTAGCCCAGTAATAAGAAATAAATGTGGTAGTTTTATAACACTTCTAGTAGAAATTAGGAAATGTCCTTCAAATATTCCATAGAAGCACCAAAGAAGGGACTTGTGTGGACAGTTGTGTTCTAGAGACTGTGTTCATGCAAAGGAAAAAAGAAAGAGTGATGGTCATGATTGCAATAATTGTGAAACATACCTGCTTTGTAGATCACAATAAAAATGAATATACTTGATACAGCCAGTGCTTGGTAAATATCATCATAGCTATCATTGTTACCTTTGTCGTAAATCACGAGAGAAAAAAAAAGACACATGGAAACACCATATGGACAGGAGCAGCCTCACTGGCCCAAGCTTACTGTGCTATGTTGGAATGTTCCAGGGTATTGGGTAGGATGTGCTGCCTTTCAGCCACCTTCCCTCAGATTGACAGCTGTGGCTTCTACCTCCTGCAATTAGATGCCTTTAGTTATCTCCAGTGGGGCTGAGGGACCAGGATGACCCCATAATGTTGACAGAAATTCTCTTTAAAAAGAACAATTTTGGGCACAAGGACAGATAATCTGGTATGGAAGCAGAAATGAAACAGCCTGCAAATATATCAAGAAGGGACAGAGAAAGGTTCAAAGAATGGGGAAGGACATATTTGAGCCTGAATTGGGTCTGATTAATTCTGAAGAGGCACAGCCCCTTTTGTCATGGAGCAGAGTTATTTGAGATAGACTTGGGTGATAGTAAGGAAGGAGATCATTACTTCCCATAATTAAAGTATGGGAAGACTGACATATTTCTACAGTGAAAAAGAAATCAGGGTTTCACAATGCATTGCCCTGAAAGAGCTAATATAGATGTTGTGACGCCTTGTTCTTACAGTGGCATTTTCAGTAACAATGGATGATCTCCAGATTGTAAACTATGAGGAGATGGGACTCGTGGGTGCCTTTGTATCTCCCCAAAGTTTCCAATACAGGCATGAATATAATGCACAAAGATTTTAAAATAATGAAAGAGAATGCTGAGGTGAAAGGAAATTAGATTGGAAACTATTTCTAGATATGGCTCTGCCACGAGCCAGCACTTTGAAATAGGGAAAGTTCCCTTATTTGTAAAATGATGCAATAGGGTCAGATCTTTTCTAAGTTTAATTTTATATTCTAAGAAGAATTAATTTTAAATTAGAAGTAAATAAAGCCTGGTGTAGACACACAAATACACACACAAACGTGCGTACACACACGAACACAATGAAACCAAACAAAACATCAAACTTAGAGTACACTTCCCTATGAAAATGAGCTACTTTAAATAAAGTGTTTTTAAATCAGCATTATAAACAATGTATTTTCTCCAGTGGATGCTGCATGGCTTCACTTAGATCCCATCTTCTTGCTGTACCACTTATCCTTAATTGTTTAGACTGTCTTTTGGTAATACCTCACTGCTGGTCCCTTCTTGGGTATAGGAAATGACCCTCCCAAGGTCAGACTTTCTCCTCTTTCTCTCTGATGATAGAAGGAATCTTTTTCTCTCATAAATGTTCTGGAAGCAAATATCACCAAAATGGGTTTTGTTCATCTGTTTGCTATAGTTTAATTTATTTTTATGTTTTTCAGAATGAAAAGTTTTCTTAACTATAGGGTAAAAGAGAAGAGGTAAAGCAAAATCAAATTTTTAAAGGAGGCAGATCAATACTTATAAACATATTTAAAATGTTTTAATATAACATTTTTTATGTGTGGATATTTCATAACAGATGTAATTTTAGTCATTGTTCAAGTTTTTAAATTTTTTTTCAAATTATTAGATAATAGTGTAATATTTCATGAAGTAGGATTAATTTCATTATAGTAGTAATAAACTTTTAGTACAGACTTGAAGTCAATTGAGAAAACAAGCTCTTTTAATTTTGGTTATTATCTTTATTTGTTTTCTATTTTGGCCACTTAAATACAAATACATCTACTATTATTGAATTTTTATTTCCAAAGACTTCAAAACTTCTGAAAATTCTAGTTGTATCACTATAACAATCAGAAAACTATTTTCATGATGCAAGGAAATTTGGCCTCCCTGGTGAAACAAGGGTATGGAGAACAGAACCAGTAAACGTTGAAAGCACCTAGTGGAAACCCTTCTTGCATCTTCTGTGGGATGCTTTTCTATTACCTTCAAGACCAAGTTCATATCATCCCTTTCTCTTTTCACCTTCGGCCTCATTACTTCTCCATGTTAGCTCTATTTTTCTCTATGAAAAATTTAAAAAGAGAGATGTTACCACTGTTACCTTCTTTTATGCATGATTTTGTGTAACTGAGGCCTTCAAGGGCAAAGTTATTGAGGTAGATTTGGGTGATAGCTAGGAAGGAGAACATGATTGTAATTGACTTCATAATTAAAATATGGGAAGAGTGGCACATCTCTACAGGGAGAAAGAGATTGGGAATGAAGAAGTAGGAGACTTATCAGTGTACAACTAGAATTGCTCAGGAAACTAAGTACTCCAATTCTTTGCATTCTTTGAAATGGCTACTGATGCTTTCCTTCAACTGAACAAATGATTTTTTTCTCTATCCACATTATACAGGAGATCTGAGCTTCCTTTCTTTCCTTCCCACAGATTGCTGATCAAGACGGTAGAAAGTTAAGTGCAGATCATGGCTACATTCAACTTGTTGCACTAGGAACACCTTCTGTTTCTCACACCCACGTTGCTTTCATGACCTATTGAAAATCTAACAAATTTTCAGCAAAATTGTTTGTATAATTTGAGTTTATTGCCAAGGGCACAGGAAGAGAATGACTAGGAAAAAAACCCCATATATTCCAAGCTTAACACATCAAAAATCTTGGTTTATAGTCATTCATTTGTATTATAATAATTTTGTGTGTGGTGCGGGGACTGAACCCAGGGCTTTATGCATCCTATGCACATTGTCTAGCACTGAACTCCTCCAGGCCACCATTATTCATTTGGGTATCAAAGTTATACTCAAAAGCATATGGATATATACTTTACATTGAAAAGTCCCAGAATTTTCTATCATGTTTCTAGGTAGTAATTTGTTCATTCCATAGAAGTTTTCCCTAAATATTTGTTCTGCATGAGCAATCCCAAGTCACACAGTTGGAAGTAGAGGGCAGGTGGTTACTCTGCTGTTTTAAGAAATATGTTTGCCAAAATTCTATTTTGACCCAGTCTTGCTGTGAGGATCTCTATCATAATTTGCTGTCTTTTAACCTTATCTCTGGCTTTGGTGGATAATGTGGTACTGAGGGAGGTCAGCTTTTAACAACGCACCCTATTATGAATAACCAAGTGTACTCTGTGTGCCGAAAGCTATTAAGGATGACTAATCTTGACATCCGAAGATCATTGCTAAAACACCCCAAATTCATTGAATGGACAGGGTGCACTTGTATACTTACTGATCAAATCCAGGAAGTAAGTCACATTTTCTTTTCCTGCAAAATGTCTAACTCTTTATTGTGATTCCAAATTACAGGTCCAACAGCCCCACTCTGGAGAATTCCAGAGAATTGCTCTATTTGTGCACAAAAAGCTGCTTAGAATGAAAGGTTAGTCTTTTCTGTCATAAAAACATTTTATGTGATTGGCAAATCAGAAAATGGTCAATCAGCAGACAGTTATAGAGATGTTTTTCATCACTAGTAGCAGCAGGATGCTAACGGGAGAGTTAAGATGAAAAGGGGAAAAAAATACATTGATTTGTTGACAGAGGCCTAGCAGCTGTCACAGTAAAACATGGTTCTCTTGCACTTAATCAATGTCAGTCCCCAACCCAATCGTTTTGTAGCCCAGATGAGAAGCAATCAAGAGGAACACGTTCATAAGCATGAAGCTTGCTAGATGGGGTTCAATGAAGTGTGTCTTCAAGCTTAGGCACTCAGAATGTGATGAACGACCCAAGCTAATCAGAAACTCTTAACCCTTTGAAAGGAGGCAGCAATTACTCCCTTGTTTCTTTCTGTTTTGCTTTTCTTAAGGTATAAAATACACTTTTTGCTTCATCTAAAATTTTTAAGACACCTTGTCTGTTTTGACATGCAATTCTTTTCTCTCTGGATAAACTGAAGCCCTCTCAATGTGTAGGGCTCTATTTTCAATGCGTCTCATTTCACAGACAAGACAGGAACAATGACAAACTTTACTACTGATTCATCACTCTTTCTTTCTGTGAGAATACTTACCTCAGCAAGCAATGCCTTTGTTATTGTCACATCTGGCCAAGGATAATGGTTTGGGAAACTGGCCTCCCTGCAAATCAAGGCCACCTTATGATCCTTCATCATATTTCCTGTAGAATGAGGTTTGAGTCTGTGCAAGCTTCCTTTTCTGATCACTAGCAAGGAAGATGCTCTAAGGAACAGAATGCCATCCACAGAGAAATGTCCAGCAACACTGTCTCCCAGCTTGGATGGGCGCTTGGATGTTCACACCATCATATCCATGATGCAGGAGACTGTGACATCTGAGCACACATTCAGCTTTCACAGAAACAGGATTTGTAAGTTAGCAGGCTATGAACTACTTGGGGAGAAACAAAACCACAAAAACCCTGCTTCCTCGCTCATTGCAAAGCATGAAAGGCAGAAAAGTGTGTTTTCTCTCTATATATTGTTTTTCATTTTAGTTTCTCGCAGAAATAATCTGTAAACTAAGGGCAAGAGACAGACAAGAAAGAGGAGAGTAGAGAGCGGACAGTCTCCTGTGTGTCACAGAGTTTTCACATCCCATATGGAAGAGATCGGGCCCTTTCCCAGCTGCCCACAGTCTTGTAGAATTCAGCTTTTGCATTCAGCTGTACTTGGGGCAGCTGCGACCTGTAGTTTGCTTAGGACTAGGATTGTATATATCATTACATCCTGTAAAGGTCCCACAAACTTTGGGTAGAGTAACACAACAGGGTGACTACATCCTCAATTTGCCAGTATCACCAAAGGTGACTCTGCAACCTGGAAAAAGAAACTCTCCATCCATTAACAAACTGTAATCAATAAACAGTTTCTGGCCATCTAAAATTGATACATTGCTGAGATGTGAGGGGGGATATGCACACATGCACACACACATGCACACATGCAACACACATGCACACACACACACACAAATGCATACGCACACACAACACACACAGACACATGCAAACACATATGCAAACACACACGCACACACGTGCACACGCACACATATATGTGCATGCACACAAGCAGATGCAGACACATGCACACACGCACACATGCCCACACATGTGTGTGCACACACACACACACACATCCACACACAAGTGCAAAAGTAGCCACTTTCTGGAAGGATGGCAGTCTGACTTCTGATTTACAAACTCTGAGCTGTTCATTTATATTCCTAGGGACTGATTACCCAAGTGACATTAAACAGCCTCCTTATGGGACTAGCTAGCGTGGTTGCTTTACATTTGTAATCTCAGCTTCTCAGGAGGCAGAGATTGGGAGAATTGTGGTTTGAGGATAGCCTGAGCAGAAAGCTAATAAGACCCCATCTCAACTAGCGAGCTGGATGTGGTGGTCACATCTGTAATCTTCACTATGTGGGAAGTGGAGGTAGGAGGATCTCAGTTAAGGGGGACTGGGGCACAAACTCAAAACCCTATCTGAAAATTAACAAAAAATCAAAAAGTGCAGAGGCATGGCTCAAGTGGCAGAAACGGACTCAAAAAAAAAAAAAAGAGTCTTCTTATATATTAGTTGCATCTATTTGTTCATATTTCTTGTTTTATATTTTTACTTAAGGGAAATGGGTCCCAAATGTTCTCAATGGACAGCAATTTTGTCCATTTACACATGAAAGCATCCAAAATTAGCCAATTTGAAGGGAGAGAGGCTGGAAGACCCATTGTGTCTACAGAGAGAGCATGGTCCTCGTACTAATGGTAGAAAGGATAAGAAATCAGGTTTCCCAAATCTTCCCGTATGTGTTATTAAAAGGAAGCCTTCCGCACAGGTTTTTAGTTATCTAGACACCTCTACGTGCAAAGCACTTGGAAGGCAGTTCTGGATGTTACTTAATCAATGGAAAGCACGATTCATCGCATTTCAATAACACAGAAGGATCGATGCGCAGGAGTGACGAGTGAGTAAGTGACCGTGCCGGTAGTGGCAGGAATGCCGGCGCAGGTGCTGCTGTGATCTGCACGTGGAAATCAACCTGTGAGGCACATTTGTCAGAAAATTGTAGTGCAGAGCCTTATTTATTTCTTTCCTTCACTTGTCATCTATCTTTTCTTTATGTTTAATTACAGCCCAAGTTATGTTTAGAAGGCAAAGGTAAAGTGTTTAGAAAAGCAGCGTTTTGTTCTGTTAAAACAAGTGCGTTCCTACTTTCATTGCTTTTTCACTAGTCCTTTTTTTATTGTTGTGCTAGGGGTACTTTGTGACATTCACAAAACTCTTCCAATGTATCACTGTTGAATTCACCCCCTCCATCATCCATTCTCCTTTATCCTGCTTTCCCTCATTCCTGGAATGGTTTCAATTTTATTCTTAATTAAAATTTCTATGTTATTTCACTGTAAATAGTCTTCACATTTAGCATTGAATATTACATGGTCTTAGTTTGTGGTTTCATTTATAATTACTACATAACAAAATTGAACTCTGAAATATTTCAGAATGTAATTTTCGAATCTGTTCAGGCCAAATAAGAATTCATTTATGAGTTATTTTATCAGTAGATAATGAAATGAAAAGAAAATAGGAGTTTCAAACCTAAAAGGAACAGAAATAAGGGTTTCATGTACATCCTTGTAATATATAATTAAAATACATTTTTAGAATTATTTGGCAACAATTCCCTCAAAGATTGAGCATATTATGTTTTCAGAAAATCAGAATTCATTTTGCTGTTTTTCCTTTCATGCTTGATATACTTCCTTGTAGGCAAGAGGAATGTACTTTATCTTATTGCATCTTTTTTAGAGTTAAGAGTACAAGTGTTGTATGAGTGGCATGATAATCTCAAATCAATTTGGGCTACCCTTTCCCTCTCCTGCACCCCAGAGCTAGTCCTTAAACTATATAAAGCAAGGTCTGAAGTCCATTTAGGATTATTTTATATCAGCTATGCATACCCTCTGTTGCCATAGGATATGGAACCTGACTGCAAATTAGAGTACATGGATTTATTAGTGTATTGTGGTTAAGGTAGCAAATTAACCACAAACTCAGTGGCTTAAATAATAAACTTCATTCTCTTACAATTCTGAGATCTGAGTCTGCAATCAGAGTGTGTTGGGAAGGCCAGGCTCCCTGTAAAGGCTCCAGGAAAGAGTCCTTCTTTGCCTCTTCCATCTTCTGGTGATTCCAAGTATTCTTGGTTTTAAAGATGCTGTTCCTTCCATCAGTCTGCATGCATCCTTCTCCTCTTTTCTGTGTCTGTCCTTTGTTGCCTCTAATAAAGACTCTTGTCACTGGATTTAGCTCTCAGCAGGATAAGACAAGATAATCTCATCTCAAGATCCTTAACTTAGTTCAAGCTCCAAAATACCCTTTCTCCAAAAAAGGTAACAATCACAGGTGTCAGGAATTAAGGCAGGAGCATGTCTTCTGGGCCCACCATTTAGCCATTTATAGTGGCTTAGGTGCAACTAAATCATAATGGCTGCTGTGAAACATAACTGAGTTTTGACTCTGGCACATTTCAAATATTTGAATTTGGCCATCTTGTCCCAGCAATACTCCAGCTTGTCTGTGTCCTCTCACCAAGCCCCAACCCTTTCTACAATAGCTAGAATCATGCCTACTGCATAGTATGTATGCAAGAAGTAGTTATTAAGTGAATGAATAAATGAGACTTTCTTTCTTATTAAGGAAGCAATATATGGCTTTGAAATAATTCCAAATGATGTTAAATTGGGTGAAGTTTAATCTAAACATGTCTCTAAACTTGGTGATAAACTTTAGCCCAAAGTGCCCTCTATACATAGTGAACCATAAATGAGCTTGAGGTGCAAACTGTAACCTACTCCAAGAATATGTCCTTGTAACCAAGCAATTATTGTGATTATTCCAAGTTAAGCAATTACAGCAATGGAACTTCTAACCAGTAACAGGCTGAAAGCTGCCACATGGCAATAGGAGGCAAATGCCAACTGAGCCAATGAGATTTGGTTGTACACTTCACTTCTTTTTCTCCTACTGTTAAGTCTAGCTTCCACATGGATGGGATGTGGAAGTCGGAACCATTTTCATTCTGGAATACTATTCCATTCTAAAATCGTGATCAAAGCCAATTAAGAACAACAAAACTATATTGCTATAGCTTTGTCTTTTAAAAATTGTGTTTTGAAAATTCTTTTAGGGATACCTGAATAGTTAGCATTCCACTTTAACACTCAATCAATGATATGCCCTACCAAATGAAGCTCACTCATAGAAATATGAAATCAATGAATCTTTTGGACTGGGAGAGTGGCACGCTAAATCCACTTGCAATGATTATCACATGAAAACGATATGACATTTAGAATCTACTAAATTAGCTACAATGAGGCTGCATGAGAGGGGTTTGAGACAAACTGGGCATCATTAGCGAAGGCCATATGGAACTTGGCAAGGGTTCTGTCTGTAGAAAGCTGATAATTTGATTCTATGATTAGGTGGATTATATTGTTTAGCTTCCATTTTGTAAAAAGGAAAGTAAGTTTGATTTTTCTCCTTTTTCATTATAAAGATATTATTAAAATATATACAGAAATGTAAGAAAAAATTTTCTATAACTTCATAACCCATAGATAAATTTGTTCATATCTGCTATGGTTTGAAAATATATGTTCTTCCAAAATTCACCTACTGGAACTTAAACCCCAAGGTGATGATATTAAGATGTGGACCTTTTGTGAAGTGATTCAGGGAATGGATTAGTGCTCTTATAAAGGAGGTGAAAGGGAGTTCTGTAAGATTCTTTCTCCCCTTTTGCATTTCTGTCCCCTTTGCCATGTGAACACACATAGAAGGTGCCTTCTGTGAGAAGGGTCACCAGACCCTAACTTGCTGAGCCCTTGATCTTGAATGTTACAGCCTCCAGAAATGTGAGACATACATTTCTGTTTGTAAATTACTCAGTCTCAGGTGTTCTGTAATAGAAGCCCAAATGAACTAAGATAATACCCAAGAGTAGTTAATAAAGGTGACTGAAGGTTGCTGATCTGAAGGGAAAGTTGGATTTACAGTGAAGAAGAGAACTGAGTCTACCTTAAACTGCAAAAATGGGGCTAACTATAAGTGGTAATGAGTCAAAATGAGTTCTGAGATCAAAAGCCAGAGAGACTAGACAGAAACCAGGAACTCTGATGCAAGATGAGGTAGATCAAGTGGTTTATAAAGTTTGCTTTTGGATGGTGCCAGCAGACTGACATGTTTACAGATCTGGTATGTCAGGATTGCTGAGAAGCACGAAGGCAACATAAGATTCGGGGAAAAGCAATAGGGCCGTAGGAGGAAGACTCCTTTATGTGAAGCCCTTACAGAGTAGCAATTTAATCAAGCTGAGATTAGCAAGGCAATTCATTATCACAACAGTAATTTCCGTACCAGAATGCCTTTTTATTACTTTTTTACCTAAAAAGGTTTGGAGCATCTTTCCAAACCAGTACTGTGTGTATATTGTGTGTGTTTGTTGTGTTAGCTCAGGGCTGGCTTTCCTATCTAAGGCAGTGAATTTTCTCCAGAGAAAATGGGATTTAAGTTTGAGTTGATTCTGTTGTACACCCAGGGCTAAGAGCTACTTTTCTGGGGTAGCTAATTCCAGAGGACTTTTGCATTCTAAGAGATAGCAGTTCTCTCTGACAGAAGTGTGGGTTTATTTGAACAGCAGGATGTAATTGTCATTGTTAGAAACAGTCACGGTCACTGGGGTTAGGCTCAGTTTGCAGGTGCCATATTGGGAGTGGGCCATACTTGAGATTTGAACTCAGGACTACAAAACATGGGGCTAGTGAGACAGAACAGAACAGTCGTACACAACAGGAGTTAGGAACAGTGGTAGTGCTGTGAGCTTCTGTGACAGCCTCAGAAGACTGAGTTCTCTCTGATACAGGACATGACTTCCAGTTCTAGGCTGTTCAGGAAGCAGTTGCTCTTCTCCACTGTTATTGTAGTTCTCACAGGGACAATAACTAGCAGGGCCAGGCCTTGTCAAGGCCAGAACTTTGGCATCTACATCTGGACAGGGCTGGTATGAAGAGAGATATCTGGAACCAGGGTTTGTTCAGCTCCTGTTTTGGTTTAGAGAATTAATGAAGATTTCCATGTGAAGTTTAGGAGATCCAGCCTAGGCCTTAGTTGGCTACTATTTGCAGGGTAGAAAGGCTGCTGAATGCATCACAAAAATAGATATATTTTCAGAAATGGAGCTAAAGCCACCCCTTTCACCTCTAGATCTGGAATGTTTGGTGTCATCTTCAACCCCAGCAACTTCAAACTTTACATCTAGTCAGGCATTTGCTAAACCAAACTTACTTTACAAAATAAGGGAATATGAAGTTTCCATTTGGACGTGTGTGTGTGTGTGTGTGTGTGTGTGCGTGTGTGTGTGTGTGTATTGGGGAGAGGATGAAAAGGTGAAGGGTTCTTGGGGAAATAATAAGATATATAGTGAATGGAAACAGCAAAATCACTATCCTGCCATTAGTTAAAATACAAATAGAAGTTCGGTTAAACCAAGCAATTGAAGGATGATTTCGTATTGTTTAAGATTAAACATAGTTTCTAGTCACTGAATTATAAAAACAATAGTAAGATATATTAGCTAATTCAGAGTTGAGGATTTGTTTTCCTTTTTGTTTGTTTGTTTTTGAGCTGGGAAGCAAATATTAAAGGGGATGTGTCACTTTAAAGGACAGCAGCAGATTTAAGTTGGGACAAGGGAAGGCTGTGAACACTCCTGTGTGCTCTTTAACTGTGCTGAAAAGCAGACAATGACAGGCCCTCAGTAGTGATTGTTGCTGATGGGAGAGGCAGGATCCCCAGGGACTCAGGGCAGACCGGGCCCCTGACACAACTCTTGGCTCGCTGACTTTCAATTCTCACAGGTCAGCTTGGTCTGATCGGTCATCTTCAACTCAGGGTAATAGCAGTAATTTTCACTTCATTCATTTTTGCCTCTTGGCTGGAGATTCTTTAGCACATCACTTAGTGGAGACCTTGGCAAGAAGCCATCAGCTTTTGATGAAAAGAAGACTTTTGATTGTGACTAGCATTTTAAGCTTTCACATCTGCCTTTGACTCAGTTACTTTCTGGGTTATTTTATATGTAACACATTGGAACAAATGAGACTTCCTTTCTCCTTTCTTCCTTCTTCTCTGTCAGGAAATTTTCTAACCATAGAATATCGCAATTAGGGGAGAATAAATTATAACCTATCACAAAAACATCAACTGCCTCATTTTTATGTAGTAACATTCTAAAGCTAAACATGTTCTCCCTGTGGAAAAATCTGAAAATTTAGAAAGCACATTGCCCTGTGGTGAGTATGATCTCTATAAAACATTTCCAATCTGCAGTTCTGTGGGTAAATCTGGTCTCACGGGAACAGGAATACCCTCTTCAATGATTCACACATTTCTCCAAGCAGCTTCTCCAGAACTCAGCCTAAAGACTCAGGATTTTATGGACAATATACTTCAAGCATCAACAACAACAAAGCTTTCCCCAATGATGAGTAATGGCAAAATACTGCAAAAATATCTTCCTGCGTACTCTTTGTTGGGTGCCTTCTCTCAGGTCCACCTCATTCTGAGTCACCAGACTTGGAAACTCTAGTGTAAGCATGAGTTCTTTCTGCCTGAATTTGGGCATTCCTATGGTGAGATGCTCTCCAAAATGGCTCTGACCATTGTAGGGTCTGCTCAACCTCTGTTCTACTCATGGTTCCTTCATCTTGTGCAGATTCTAGTGCAGTATCCCTGGACCTCCTCTTTGCCATCTCTGCTTTAGACTCTCATGATAGTATCTTTAAAAGAACTTTGACTCATTCTACTTTGTTCCTTAAAGCTGTTAAATAACTTCCAGCCTAACCCAGGAATAAAAGCTAATTCTCACACATGGAATGTGAGATTCTCTCAAGTAACTCAAAATGTTTAAAGCACATTTAAAGATATATTAAAATATGCATGTTTGGTGGGACATGCATATTTTAAGTTGACAGAGAGCAAACCTGATGAAAAAAATCCATATATATTTGATCTAACTTTACCTGAATAATTCACTAAAAACCTTATCCATCAGATTAAATGTGTTTTAATAATCTGAGGTAATTGACAGAAAGAATTATGTGGCTCCTAGAAGAAGACTGTGTTGTTCAGAGACTTCTATATAAATATGTTACAGATATTATAGGATTAAATTTTTTTAATTATAAGAAAAATTCATAAAATGTGAAAATTTGCTTTTTAAAAATTTAATAATATATCAATGTACATAATAATCAGAGTAGAGCTACCAAAATTAATGAATGAACAGAGGCAGAAGTAATTACAACTGACATTTCAGCCCAGTCTTGAAGGCCATGCTGAGATCTGCCTGGCAGTTAAGGAGGAAAGAGCAAAAAACATTGCCAGGTGGAGGAAGACAGTGTGGAAAGGCCTTGAGATCTGAGGTTTATTTCAAAAGCATCTATCTTTGCTATAATCACAAGATCTGCTTTCATTTCATAATTAAAATAATCTATTAAATATTTTCATAGCCTTTTGATCACAGTTTCAGAGGAGAATGCTGAGGAAAAAAAGCAAACAATTGACTCATTATCCAGATGGTTTGTGCTAGACAGTTAACTGGTCTGGAGACTTCAGGTTAATTTTCTTTGCAGCTTCATTTTTCTCAGATGCTTCACATGAAAAAAATATTATGTGTGTGTAATGTGTGTGTGTCTTTGTGTGCGTGTGTGTGTGTGTCTGCATGTGTGCCTGTGTGTGTGTGTGTGTGCTTATAGATGTGTTGTTTCTATTGCTAAGATTAGTACAGAGGATTCAGACTGATCCAGTCTGGCATTATAAACATGGGTTTAGGGGTTTTTTTTTAAAGAAAAAATGAAATGAATATCAGCAGCACTCTCATGCTAATGTTTCAAAGATACTTGGTGCTTTGAAGTGAATTGAATGCAGAGTAACATTTCTCAAATCCACTTGACCAGTGCCAGCTCCTCAGGAGGAAAACCAATTGTTCCATCTCAGTGGAAAGAATCCTATCAAGGAAAAGGTATGTCAATAACTCATCTCCAAGGGCCCCTTTTATGTCTGCTTCAAACTTCTCCAAAGCTGATGCACTGTCATTTCTTCCAGCTTAATTTTGCCCTTGCTCTGTAGATAAATGATAAATTTGTGTCTCTAATTCTATCAGTTAGCAAGCATGCACATAGCTCCTAAGCTATGTAAAGAAAGAGAAAAAATCCATTTGAAAAACACAGAAGTTGGCTACAACACCCTTTACCTAACAAGCTTTAAATATGCAGACCTGTCTTTTATAAAAGAAAGGGGGTCACTGAACAGTCTTAGAATTGAAAAGCACACTAGCCTCACAGAATTGCTCATTTTCCTCAGGAAATAACAAGAAAGGTGAAAATGAAGACCTCATCCAAATGCTAACCCACTCAAATGAAGTGTGAATGCCAATCAATGTTAGCAGTGGTCTGGCAGCCTTGGTTCCAAACAGCAAGTTGAGACAGCAAGTGGATGAGTGTCTCTGCCAGCTCTGTTCTGCCTGCTCGCCTTGCTTGGCGCTGGGATGCAGTTGGTGTGCACATGGAGCAAAAAGCCTGTCTTGTATCTATAATGAGAGGCAGATTCTGCACTAATTATTCTGGCAGCAAGCTTGCGCAAAAGTGACGTACAGCATTTGTGCAAAGGTCTGCTTTTTATTGGATTGCTCCTTTTCCATTTTGTGAGTCATGAGTGAGGAACATGTGGAAAACTTGAAAATTAATGGTTAAGTAAAAAATGCACACACAAAAAGCAATCCTTTTTATTTATACTAGATTTACTTACCTTTTATTTTAAAGGCCAAGTACTCTTAATCCTTCTTTCATTTTCTCTGGAAAGACTGGCCTAAAATTTTTGTGTTTGCAAGTTTTATTAAATTCCATACATGATGTTGTAATTTTATTAACCAAACCAAAAGAAGCTTAGAAAATGTAGAGTTACATTTATAATCGTTAATACTATAAACAAACCCACTCAGATTTAGTAAGTTTTGCCAATGCTAATCCAGAACAAGACATCTTAGAAAAATCTCTTCAAAGTCAACAAACATCACATCCTAATGTAATGCTGCTCTATTAATACAATACTTCAAAGTTGAAAGGGTGAAAAATCTTAACAGACATGCTTTTAAGTTTTCATGAAAAGCAAAAATTAAGTCTGTTGTGAAGCCAATGTCAGTCTTGATGAAATTCAAAATTGGCTAAACATTTGAATTAAATTTGTAGGGGTGGCACCTTCCTTCACTATTTGACTAAGCTTTAAGGGATGAGAAAAACAAAGTAGTGACAATGTCACAACAAGGGCAACACAAAATAGAACGGAAAGCACATTTTGAATAACCTTATTGGAATTTAAATAATCCAAATCTCAAACATCCCAAGATTTTTCTTTTGTAAAACTCAAAATGCAAGTAGACAAGAGGAAAATTAAAAATGGAATTTTTACTTTAAAAATAATACTATTCCTTACCTATAAATTAGACATTCAATAACAATGACCATTAAAACAAAAATTTCTTTAGAGTGAGAAAAAGCTGTCATGAAGCTCATGAAGTTATTTTTCTTTTTTATTGAAGTGTTACCACTGCTAATAGATTAAAAACAGTTAAAAATATACAAGGGAAAGTAAAAAAAGAAATAAGAGAAAACCCATTATCCATAATAAATCCTTGCCAAAATGCTTTATAAATTCAAAAGCCCCTGGTTGGTATGTTAGTTGGGTGTTTCAATGTGTATTACCAATATTTATGCATTTGTCACTTTCTACCAGAAAGCCTTCTTTGCAGCAAGAAGTGGCCATGTGAGTCAGTTCAGGCCAACGAAACATAAATAAATATCTGTTGGGAAATTTCTGGAAAAAAATTTGCATTTAAGGCAAGGGATAAAAGTTGCAGTCATATCTTTTCTCTTTCCTTTGTTATACCTTGAAAGTGCCTACGATGTTTGGAGCTGGGGTGACATCTTGTGACCTTTCAGGGAAGGTAGGTGTAGAGCTTTGAGACATCATCCCTGATAGATAGCTTTGAGTTGCTGAATTGTTGCCTGCTGTCTCAGACCTCTATATTATTATTCATACAAGAAAAACAAATGCTTAGTCATTTTAAACAATTGAGACAGATTGTCTGTTAGTTGTGTCAAAAAATTGATGAACCGATCAACATAACAAAATTGTATTCTGGGGTCATTAGAAAAGGATAAATTCCATACTGCTTGTAGCCCTGTTCCCTGAGTTTGGAATCAACTGAGTCATAGAATTCATACAGAAGCAAAAATATTAACATTATATCAAATTGTATATTGAAGGATATGGATTTTGTTTGGATGAAACTATCTCACACAGAAAGAGAGGAGAGGGCTGAAATATGAGCACTTAGTTTTTTTCTTTCAGACTAACCAGTCAAAAACCAGCAACCATCTGTGAATACAATCCTGACCACTTCCATCTATAATCCTTAATATCAAGAGCTTTTCCATTTTAGATTCTCTTGGGTCCCTTTGTGACCATTTCTGATTTGTCTCCAAAAAGCCTTAACAAGGATCAAGCACAGTGTGCAGTTACATTAATTCCAACTTCTATGACAACAACCAACGTATGTTCAGCCACATTGTCTAATAAAGCCCATTCAAAGTTCTGTACTGAGATTAAAACAATGTAAATAAAATCCAATAATCTAGAGATGTTTCAAATTTTAGTATGAATCTCATTTTGTTATAAAAAATCCAGAGAGGAATTAACAGATTACATTTCTGTGGAGTTGAAGTCCTGTTCTCTATTGATAATCCACAATCAAATCTTCTTAGCCCAGGTGAGTTAAAAGCTCAAAGCCCAAAGAAATTAATATCTTCTCAAATCTATATTTTTTATTTAGATTCAGTCAAAGAGTTCCCAATAATTGCAATTGTTTAGAAGGTTTTTAAATTCTGCTATTTTTGTCAGAGACTCAAAAGTTGTGTTACTTTCATGCAAACTTCTTATGTGTTCATGTTTAAAGAACTTGAAATCTATTAGGCTGTATGAGATTTTCATACTACCATCCCTGTTGCCTCTGAAATGAATCTTCAGCCGGAAGGCTGTTATCTTCACCAAAATTGATTCTGGAACTTAGCAGTTAATAGTCGCCAAAGACAAAGGGGCTGGCACAGTGACTTGAGCCTATAATCCTAGCTCTGTTACCTGGCAGGATCGGGAGGATCCTGGTTCAAGGCCAGCATTAGCAAAACGTTCAGGAGACCCCTCCCCTTACCATCTCAACCAAGGGCTAGATCCCTATCCCAGCTATATTGGAAAGCACAAATAGAGGGACTGCCATTCAGACTGGCCTGGGCATAAAGTGAGACTCTATCTTAAAAACAACCAAAGCAAAAAGGGTTGGTAGAGTGGCTCAAGTCGTAGCATGCCTGCCTAGCAAGCATGAAGCCCTGAGCTCAACACCCAGTACTGCCAAGCAAAATCCGCCAAAGATAGGGCTGAGAATGTAACTCAGTGATACAGCTTTTGCCTGTTAGGCACAACACCCTGGGTTTGATCCCTAGTATGAAAAAAAAAGAAAGATAGAAAAGAAAAATAATTGCCAAAGACTATATTAAAGACTCAGTGTACTCAGTGTTACCTGAGAGAAGGAAAACAGATGACAAAAAAGTTGTCTTGTGAAGAAAATAGTCAGTCTAGACCAAACTCTGACTTGTGAACTCAAAACAAATCAAATCAAATCTCTCAATAGGAGAGGTTCTGGTGCCAAAGGCTGAAAATATTGGAGTAGAGAGGATTTAAGTTATACATCTTTCCCTTCCTGTAAAAATGGCATTTGGGAAATTCTTTTCTTTTTCTTTTGTAGTTATACCAAATTACTTTTTTTTTCTTTATTGTTGTGCTGGGTGGAGGTACATTGTAGCATTTACAAAGGTTCTTACAATGCATCAAATATATCATACTTGAATTCACCCCCTCTACCTCTCTACCTCTCTCTTTCATCTCCCCACACCTGATTCCTGGAACAGTTTCAACAAGTATCATTTTTGCATTTATGTACATGTGTACACATTATTTGCACTGTATTCACCCTCCTACCTCTTTCCCAGCCACCTCCCCACCATCCACTGGTGCCAACACTCCCTCCCCTCTCTCCCTCCCAGTGGAAATTTAATGCCATCTTACCAGTTTTTAACCTTGGTTTCACTTTCATCTAACCTAATATATTAAAAACAATACATTTTCATTTATCTTTATTTCTTGTATTTCTGTGCATTTTTAGGATGACGTCTGAACACCGCCAATGATAGCTACACCACATCTTATCTACAGGAATTTCTGGAAATTCCTGAGTCTGGAAACCTTAGTCAGGTTTCTCCTACATATCTTCAGTTAAGTACAGTAGTACTCTTTGCATAAATTCCTGATGAGCTGCTCTTGAAAATTTTTGCCCCAGAAACTTTGTGAGGTTCAGAAATGCCCGTTTAGATAGTTTCTGACTTACAATGGTTCGACTCGTGATGTTTTCACTTTACAATGGTACAAAAGTGATTCACATTCATTAGAAACCACACTTTAAAATTTGAATGTTGATCCTTCCTTGGGTTAGTGATAGGTGGTGTGGTTCACCCCTGGAGATACTAGCAGTGGCCATGAAGACAACCACAAGATTATAAGGACAAGCATTGTACTGTGTTGGCATGCTTGGATATTGTGTTTTGTATTTTCTCATCCTATCATATCTTCAATAAGTTTGTGTTAGATGGTTTTGTTCAACTGTAGGCTAATATAAGTGTTCTGAGCATGTTTAAGACAGGCTAGGCAAAGCTATGTTGGTCAGTAGGTCAGTTGTGTTAAATGCATTTTTGACTTGTGATATTTTTAACTTACAATGGGTTGATCAGGATGTAATCTTCTGGTAAGTCAAGGAACACTTGTTCTAATTCCCATAGCCTTCCTTACCCTCTCATTCCCTCACATCTGTTGGAGTTTGTAACATGTTCATGGCTTCCTTTGGTTTCTTTCTCTATCTCAAGTAAGGTTAGCACTGCTCTTTCTTCCTTCCTTTCTTCTGCTTTGAGTCCAATCCTTTATTGATTTAACACACTTTTCAGTGTTTTATCCTGATGTGAAGGAAACTACAGAAGTACAGGCATCCTAAACAAAACTTTCTCCACCGTCCTCTCTTTTATTTCGTTGCCTAGAACCTAACTTTCCTTCAGAACAATGACCAGATGGCTTGTACATTAAATTGTCTCATCTTTTTGGTTCTATTTTATTCTACATTCCTTAGACACAAGAGTCTCAAGAGTGAGAGGATACTTTTGACTCCACTTACAACAAATGCATCTTTTTACATAGAACGCATAGAACTCACTGTGAATTTCACCTAACTTTACAGATCTCAGTTCTGCCCAATCACTGCTACAAACTTACCCAGTTCTCTACTTTCAAAAGATAGACTCCTAGTAGTTCTCACTAAGATTTAAATATACAACTCTAGAAGGGATATCTTCTTGAATTCTAGCTTCTACTGAGTGAGCGATTTTAGTCTGCTGTCTAAAATCCTGGCACTCTTATTGTGCCATATCTCTTTAGCCTAAAAATACTTTCCCTGGTGGAGTGGGTGGTAAGGGAGGGGGTGGGGTCAGGGGGGAGAAATAAACCAAGCCTTGTATGCACATATGAATAATAAAACAAAAATGAAAAAAAAAAATTAACACAGTGGACTATTTCATTTAAAAAAAAAATTTAAAAAAAGGAAATAAGTATTATATCATACATATGTATGAAAAATGTCACAATGAAACCCATTACTTTATGTAATTAATATACACTAATTTCAAAAAAAAAAAATACTTTCCCTCTTCTAATGACCACTTTGAAGTTCACATATATTGTATATCTCTTTTCGACAATTATGTACCTCTGAATATATAAGAAGAAAGGAATTATCTTTTACTGGTTTAATCTGTGTTTGACATCATTTAAAAAAATTGTCTCACTGTTTTGAACGTAAAACTAGATGCATTTTCTAAACCTTTTTTGTGTTGATAGGATTGGGATTTGAACTCAGGGCTTTGTGCTTCCAGAGTAGGTGTTCTACTGCTTGAGCCACATCTCAGTCCATTTTGCTCTGGTTATTTTGGAGGCGGGGGTCTCATGAACTATTTGCCCAAATTGTCCTCAAACAACAATCCTCCCAAGTAATTAGGATTAGATGTGTGAGCCACTTGTGCTTAGGTCCAAACCATTTTTTCTTTTCAGATTTTTTTTCAGTACTGAGGTTTGAACTCAGGTCTCATACTTCCTAGACAGAGGTATTACCACTTGAGCCATATTTCAGTCCTTTAGTTTATTTTTCTCA
Source organism: Castor canadensis (assembly GCF_047511655.1). NCBI lineage: Eukaryota > Metazoa > Chordata > Mammalia > Rodentia > Castoridae > Castor > Castor canadensis. Next base: position 83,562,817 of record NC_133398.1, on the reverse strand, counting down.
TTGGGTCTCATGCTTTTTGCCTGGGACAGGCCTTGGACCAAGATTGTCCTACATATGCCTCTGCATAGCTGGGCTTATAAGTGTGCACCACCATGCTTGGCCTTTTTTTGGATCTTAAATCATTAAAATTTTTGAGTAAATTTGATTTTGAAGAACCATTTCATGGATATATCACTTTAAATTGTTCTTTGGTTTTCTTCTTTTTTGGTCCATGTTAGAACATTGTTTTTCATTTGCTTATTAATAAAATAGCCCTTCAGGACTGGGTTTCTAGAAATTTTAATCAGCGTTTTTGCTTTACTGATTCCAATGCTGATTAAGCATTATGTGAAATCTTGTAATTATTAATAGTCTTACCTAGTTTTCAACATATAAATGAAGAACAGAATTTAAAGCACTTCTGCCATATTCTAATTCCACTAATTTATAGCCCAGGATGTGGTCCATTATGGTGAATGTTCCATGTGAATTTGAGATGAATGTGCATTCTGTCATTGGATAGATTATTCTCTAAACGTAAGACCAAGTTGATTGAGACTGTTATTCAGGCCAACTCATCCTTGACTATTTTTCCAGCTCTTGGCTTTATCCTGCTTTTTTTTTTTGCCGAAATCACCAATTGTATGAGTGCATTGCTTTTTCTGTTTGCAATTCTGCCTGTTTTTCCTGAAGTTTTTTGATACTTTGTGGCTAGGTCCATGCACATTGAGTATTTTTTGTCTTTTTAGAAAATCAAGCCATTTATTATTTCATAATGTCTCTTTTTGTCCTATAGTTTTCCTTCTGAAGTCTGTTTTGTCTGAAATTAGTATAGATTCTCCAGTTGTCTTTTGATTAGTGTTAAAGTAACATATCAGTGTCCATCCTTTTAATCTTAAACTGAGTCTTTATATTTTAGCAATTTTCTTATAGACAATATACATATTGTATATTGGGTCTGTTTGTTTCTGTCTACCCTGATAATCTTTGTCATTTAATTTGTGTATTTAGAAATTCACTTAAGAGGGAAGAAGGAAGGAAAATATGAAAGCATTTCATGTATTTTTATATCTCAATTAGTAGAATTATAAAATAAAATGTAGAAGCACTGATTGGATGGGAATCATCTATCTAGACAGCAAATATCTAGTTACAAAAAAGCAAGGTGGAATTTATGATTGTCTGAGACTCTGAAGGCTAAATATTGGTATAAATTTTTTAAATCATTCTAGGAATCAAAAAAGTTTCTCCATCATACACAAAACCCAAAATCTCAAGTCATGCACTTGTTATGCATCACAAAAATTTTCTAAAACTCACTTGGGTACTTATTATAGTCATAGCTCTTTTGTAATTTTTTATGAAACAATCAACTAACTATTCAAGCAGAAGAATAAACATAGCAATAAACATATTTAAAATTTCTAAAAGACACAGGACTTAATTTACTTTAACATAATCCTATACTAGTGTTTATACCTTCTCTGAGGGGAACATAACAGAGGCTATTTAAATGTGTTAAGTTAATTATGTCAATCTTTTAAAATATAAATAAAAATAAATAACCATAGTACCATTCATTGTGTCAAGATCTATAAAATTACTTTGTAAATTATTCTAATAATTTGTGGGAATTATTTCCTAACTTGAGAAATATACATTTTAAATAGAATATTTGTATCTTATTCATTTTCCAGATATATAAAGGAATTTCCTTTATATCATAACACAAGTTTCTATTTACCATAAACTAGAATTGCAGTACTATTTCTAATTTCCTTTTCTTACCTACCGTTTTTTGTGTAAGTCTAAAGACCATGTCTACAACTGACCATTGCAGAAGGCATATAACTAGCAACAAAATGGAAGATCTAGCTTGAGACACTCATTCATTAGTTCAAATGCTTTTCATAAATATTTATGGAGCCCTTACCTTGTGTCCGGCAGCATGCTCCATCCTACATTGCTGAATTAGAAAATAATTTTCATCATCACTAGAGCTTATATTTCAGTAGGGTAATACATGAAAAATGTGCAAGTAAGTAAGTAAATAAATATATATTCAAGTAGTGCTCATTGCTTTGGAATGATAATAGGGACTGACCAAGGGACATGTGAGATTGGTGGGACAGAAAATGTCTCTTAAAAGAAGTGACATTTAAAAGGAGACCTTAATGGCCAGAAGGAGTCAGACATATGAACAACAGAGGGAAAAGCATTCCAGGAAGACAATAAAAGTTCACCTTGATACAGATTAAGGTAGTAATGAGCTTGTTGTCTCTTGAAGAGAAGAAAGAAGTTAGATTGTCACTGAGGGGACCGAAAAGGAAGAGATTGATAACACATGAGTTAGATAGTTCGTAGGGATGGATCTTGCAGAACTCTCAGACATGGCTAAGGGGTTCTGGTTTTATTCTAATGCATTTGTGAACCATTGGAGAGTTTGCATCAAGAAGTGAAATGATAGCAATTATATTCTAAAGGTTAAATATAGTGAGCTGGGTATGGTGGTACATACCTATAACACCAGCACTTGGGAATTGAAGGCCAGAGGATTTTGAGTTCAAGGCTAACCTGGACTACAAATCAAGACACAACCTCAGGGGGAAAAAAGATGCATAGAAAGTTGATTGGGGAGGATGAGAGTGGAAGAAGAGATATTAGTTTAAGGCCATTTTACTGCTCCAAACAAGAGATGATGGTTTGTGGGTAATGGCATGGAGAGAAGTAGAGAGATTATGAGAGCTTTAAGCAGTAGAATCAAAAAAACTTAAAGGTGGATAGGCTTTAGGAGATAAAAGAGTGAGAGGAATTGATAAGCTTCTGCATTAAGCAACGGCCTGGGTGGTGGTGCCATTTACAGTAACTGAAAGAGGAGCAGGTTGGGGATCTGAAAATGAGGAAGTCTTTTTCACCTGTTAAGTTTGAAACACCTATTTGTTAGTCAGGCAGAGATAGTTAAATAGGCAATTGAATATATAAATCTAGAGTTAGGAAAGATTCTGAGTTAGAGAAATAACCTTTCAAGCTATGGGGCTGAATAGAATTCCTAGGAGCAAAGGGAGACAGAGTAGGGTCTGTGATGCACTTAAATGTTCAGCAGAAAAGAACCCAGTTGCTACATGCCCAGTTCCTGGCCTAATTCTCCTCAGTCACAAATTGTGACTAATATCAATCTAATCATACTCATGTAGCTCAGTTCCAAAGCTGACAAGAACCGATGTGACCGTTATTAATTAGTTCTTGCTTGGGGATAACACTGTACGAGTGTGATTGGGATTATTTTCTCTCTCAAAATTGTTTCATGACTAGCTGTGAAGAGATGAATAGTTCCTTAACAGACTTTATAAGACATGAAATACAGGTTATTCCTCCAATAGTCTCCAAAATGGTTTTACCATATTAGTATCAAGAGCTCATACTTGTCTCCTTCCTAAACTTTCTTCTCCCCTAGCTAGGCTTCATTAATGTTTTCATAACTCCTAGTGTCCTAATCCAATCCAATCAGTTATCCCTTATAGCATTGTGGCCAAGGTCTTTTTTTTTTTTCTTGTACTAGGGTTTGAACTCAGTACTGAGGTTTGACTCAAGGTTTGAGCTTGCTAGACAGGCACTCTACTGCTTGAGCCATGCCTACAGCCCTAGGTCTTTTATTTAGTTACTTATTGGAACTATTACAGGTACTTAATCTGCTTTTGTTGAAAAACGCTGACTCCTTACTTGAGTCCATGAATAAACTAAGAGCAGGATAAAGGTTTGGCAACCCATCCTTTTGCTTTGAGTCATTCTTTCCAGCAGCTGATTTGCACAGGATAGGACTGATGGTGAACATCTTGTGACATGAGGCAAAGGTACCTCCAGCCAGGCAGCAATGACTCTTATTGTCGAAAGACCCTACCTGACCAGTCCTGAGACAATGAGCCATCAGAGTGCCTGTGGTCACCACCTAGGACCACCTGTAGCTGGCACTTCTAACCATCTATAACCACCAAAACGCATTTGTGACTGGAACTGCTTAATAATTACAAATGCTTCTCCTCTAAACTCAATTCTTCCTGCTCTATTTAAACCTAAAGCAAATAAATGCTATCTTGTTTCTCCCCAATGCATGCCAGTGTTGCAGGCATCTCCTTTCTCTGATCTCTGCCATTACTTGTCTCTTTACTGGGATATTGACGTGAGTGGCTGGTCCTGACCAAAGGAACCCAGAAGTTTAGGTGGGCCAACTTCACTTCCATATGTTTACTAATCCCAGGAATCTCTTGCTTCCTAAACAGCTCATTTTCTTCTGTTGATTAGTAGCTCATGGTAGTCTCCTTTCTTCTGGAAAGCAGCACTAACATTATCCTCACTAAGCTATTGGCATCCATGGTCTTGCACAGTTCTTTCCAGAGTGACTAGTTTCAAAGGGACTACTCAAGATCTAGTATAGTTGCATTGGAGAACAAAGATGTCATACTTCTATTTTCTTTTCTTCTTTTGCTTATGCTTGCTAGACATGCTCTACCACTTGAGCCACTCCACTAGCTCTCACTTTTATTTTCAAATCTTTCTTTACTGAACAGTTTCCAACACAAAGCCCAGAATCCATGGTTCTTGCTGAGAAACATTCATTCACTTCTTTGAGGGAAAGTCCTTAGGATCCTGGAAATTGTAGTCAGCACTGAGATCAAGATCAGTTGTGATCCTCTTCTGTGACTTCTTTTTCCACAAGCATAGCAAAAATAAAAATTTCTACTATAAGAATTACTTCAGGTAATGTGTTCTCCCATGTGTAGAATGTATTAGACCCCATGCATGAGCATATGTTCTTAAATAAATGGGATCTGTTAGAGATTTCCAAACTTTTTGGGTTCTTATCACCCTTGCTATTTCAGTAATTTTTTTTTCACAACATTCCTAGCTCATAAGAAATACCCAGCTGTGTGTGACTGCACATGCCTGTAATTACAGCACTCAGAAGGACTGCAAGTTCAAGATCAGCCTAAACTACATAGGGAGACCCAGTCTAAAAGGGGAGGAAGGTGGGAGGAGGGAGGGAGGTAGGAAAGGAAAGAGAGACTTAATCATTCTGTTTGTTAAATAGTTAATTTCAAGCAACTTAATATTCATAGTTTGTGTGTTGTTCAATTGCTGAGTTTTTCTTTAAAATTTAAAATGTCCTGCAGCACCTCTGTGAGTTGGCTGTGGCTGCCTGGGGTGACTTGGTGCTCAGATGGGAACTATTGGGCTATGTGTTAGCTAAAACAATGTCAAGCCTGACACTGCAAAGCATCCCTTATGGAAAAGGTTGTCCATATCTACCAGTCTACCGCACTCCTTAGCAGAAATCTAGGCTTGAATACTTGAGAAATTGTACATGATGATCTTAAGATTCCCAATTTCCAGCAAATATGAAACAAATGGCAGGAAACTTAGTCTTTTCTGAAAGGACTGGAGGAATTAGTGCAACCATTCACTGTTTATTATTGGTAGCAGTAGTGTACAAAATGAGGCATGCTTATGTGAACGTGCATGTTCCTCCAACTCAATGTCAGCCTGAGTATTTATAAAATGTAATAAAGAGCTTTGCCCTGGCTAGGGTGAATAACACATGTTTAGCATTTGTGGCCATCCTCTGATCCATCCTACATGTGAATGCTTGCCTGCATTTGATCAGGTTCTCCCATCATTAACAGCCTATAAAAAGGCACAAGACCATAGAAAAAATATTTCTGCATATTTAAAGAAAAAAGTGATGAATGATGCATTTCCCCCAGAATTCAGGTGTTCTTCCTACACAGTCTGCCTGTGAACATTTTACTGCTGGGGCTAACAGCCAAGTTTCCACAAGCAAAACAAGATGTCCCTTTGCTTTCTATCAGAGGATGTAAAATGCTTGCCCTTTCCTGACTGTGCTTGAGATTATTGTGAAGCCCATAAAGTGGGTGTGGATGGAAAGGTCAGGAAACACAACCAGCACAAAAGGCACAGTTATGTTTCATTGCTGGCACATTTAAAATTCTCTTTTGTTTTTTATATGTGACCGTTTTACCCTTTCTCAGATCTGCGTGGAACATATTTATATCTGGCAATACTGGACTATCCTGCCATGGAGATTAAAAGAATGTCTGAGTTCTGAGTGTGACTACTTAATTGACTGCCTGGCACTTTGAAACATATTACTGGGTTGTCTTCTGCCCTGAAGTCTAACCTCAGAATGACCACCCACAGTCTGTCCCACACATGAGGTTAGGGGCAAACACATTTATTTATTTAGTTTTTGAGAATCGGTTAAAATATGTACACCAGATGATCTTCCAGTCAGGAAAATATATTTCAATTAGAAATGATGTATCTAGCATTTGATGAGAATCAGGGTAAAGAGAGAAGGAAACAAGGGATTGGCCCAGATTGTACGTTTCAACCCAATGTTGCACAAACAAAGGGTGTTCGTGTCTATTACACAAACACAGGGCACTCATGTCTATTACAGAGTTTGCATTTCTGTGTTTCATTTTGACTTTATACAAGACTACGTGGAGTGAAGCCAGATCTATTATTTCTTTCATGTCTAGGACGTAAGCATGCATACCATACTGCCTGAGGATATCAATCAACATGTGTTGGATATTCAGTAAAAATTTACTGACTCAGACCATGAAAGCATTTCCACTCACTTCCTCTCTGGAGCAGGTCTTCCCAGGCAGGCAAGTGGGTAATGATGGAGGCTGGTGAGGTCTGGGAATTACTTCTAAGTAATTGGGAGCACTGGGAACCAAATATCAAAATCAAAAGACCATAGGGAAAAACTGAGGGTGAACATAACAGCTGACAGAAGCTGGGTTCCATACTCTGGTTGGTGACATATTAAGAAAGCAACCCAAAGTGGAGGGAGGAGAGTTGTAAACCCATGGTGTTGTGTAGTTTTTATGTACGGTTCCTTTTTTTGTTTGGTTGTGGGGGAAGCAGTAGATGAAATGTGATATGGAGGTGACAACTACCATTTGCCTATGTTTTGCAACTACAATTACTGTCCATCTGATTTGCTATTTACTTTTTCAGGTATGATTTTAAACTAATAACATGATTTATTGAAATTTAAGAATTTAAAGTATGAGAATTAGGGAGTGTACTAAACACAAAGGCATAATAGTAATTATTATCTATTGAGTGAATACTATGTACAAAGCATTGGACAAAGTATTTTATATGCATTTTCTAATGTTTTGACAGAATGTTTGATTATAACAGATTTTATTATTGGTATTATGGCTATCCTCTTCAGAAATAAGTAAACTGAATCATAAGAGATTTTTGTAGCTTGACCATGGATATAAAATTAGTAAGAGTCATAAGACAAAATAATGTTAGACTATCAGCTGTTAGACCAACTCTGACACTTCTACACTGGGCAATCTGCCTTGGAGAACACAATCTAAACACAGACACAAAACATAATCATGTGAGAAGAAACAAGGAAGATTTTTCGTGCAGCATATGAATGAGGAGAAATGAATATGCTGCAGAGATAAGAGAGGAGTGATGAGATTCCTTAAAGATTTTAGCGGTATGGAAAATACAGGAGAATGAATTTAACATGAAAGGCCAACCTGTAAAAGAGAGAATAAATAAAACAGTGACAATGAATGCTAATTTAAAATTTTCGCTTTAATTATTTTAGTAAAGCAAAATGTCTGAGTCAAAACTCAACAGATGCAAGTGTATAGGAATACCCTTGTATTATGTATTCAAAATTTATTTTTTCTAGATTGGTGGGGAATCAGTGAAGCCTTAAGACATTGACTTTGGCATGGACAAGTAGTTTATAAACACTTTCTTAGGTATACCTCAGTTCTTGTAAGAGTTATTTGTGTGAAATTTGTGATGAATCACTTTAGACCAAATACTTTTTTATGCTTTCTTTCTTTTTTCTTGACTATAATGCTAATGTGCAATAGAGCCAAAATGTATTCCTTTCTCTGAAACTTTGTACCCCTTGACTAATAACTCTCTCTTCCCTTCCCTCACCCACCAGCTGGTGGACACAGAAAGACAAATACCACATGATCTCGCTTACATGTACATTCGATTTAAAATTTTCTAGAGAAAATGAGCATGTAAACAGAACCAAAAGGGGGAATTTCTTGACTCCTTCTGAAAAGAAATTGCTTTCAAATACTTTGGAAGAACTAAGTTTGATGAATAATTCTTCGTCCTTATTGAAACAGCCTCAAAATTCTTAGTTGCCTCTTTTCCAAAGATGTCTTTACCTATATATATGTATATATATAATCTGAATGATTATGTTTTCAGATTCTTCTTGTCTTGGTGTGTCTGGCTTGCTGACCTTTGTGTGGGCTTTAGTATAATTTCTGTGTGTGTTATGATGGAGGCAGGAGAGACAGCCCTGTCCCTGAGAACAATAAAGCATCAGCCACTGTGGGGAGAGCTGACAGTGAAAATGCAGACCCTCTGTATTCTTGAGGGTGGCCTTAGCTGCCCACACTGCAAAGAAACACACCTGCAGTATAGTTTACTTGCACTGGAGATCCATATGCATGTCTCCATTTCAGTTAGGGTATGATGAAACACATCTAAGGAATCACTATAGATTGAGACGAGAGTGAAATGGTAAAATGATGTAACTGGTTTTGATACTGCAGAATCTTCCCCCGACATGACTAGCAAGAATACAGAAGCTTGTAAGTCAAAGCTTTGGGGTTTGTGGAACATGCCAAAAGTACTTCTGGAGAGAGCTACAGGGTCTGTCTACTCCACATGAAAGAATTCTCTTATCTTCTATTGAAAAAATGAGAATAACAAGGACTTCTCATAAAGGGGTGTAATAAGACTAGCAAAGTGCTTGGAACCAGAAAGAGGTATGTTCAAAGCTCAATGGCTGCTAATATGTGTCTTGTCTGAATCTGAATCTCCTCATCCACATACTAGGGATATACAGGAATGCCAACTCTACAGCTTTGTAAGCACATGTGGGGTACTGCATTCATGGAACCTCACTCAGAGTTGGCATTCAGTCAATTTCATTTCCCAAATGCTTGCATTGGACATGGGAAATCAGTGCTTGCAGGAAATGTAAGGCCCTTCCTTTATCTCTTGCAACTCAGCTTCAGATTCTGGAAATGTTGTGAGGGGAAGTTAAGCCTGTAGATGTTGGAGGTGGTTTGGGATCTGTTTTCTTAAACTCCCCCTCATGTTTCTTCTTTCTGCCCATTCCTCTTCCCAGGCACATGGATACAAAGTGCTCAGTCTTTTGAGGGTGAGAATGCAGTCTCTTCCAGCTGTTGACCCAAATTCTTAGTCATTTATGCTGCTGTAACAAAATGCCTGAGACTAGATACTTTATAAACAACAGAAATTAACTTCTCACAATTTTGAATGATGGGAAGTCCAAATCAGGGAGAAAGACAGTGTTTCACAGATGACAACATTTAGTCATCCACACATGACAGAAGGGACTCAGGCCAAAGGGCCAAATACTATGCAGAGTCCCTTAAATAAAGACCTTAATCATATTCATGAAAGAGGTTGTGTTAGAGATTATGTTTCAGCACTAATTTTGGAGGGGATGCAAACATTCAAAACTTCCCAAACTACTTTCTCATCAAAAAGCTTATTTGTCTCTGAAGATTCTTATTCCATGATAGAAAATTGTCAGGGATGTGGTGTGTGAATATTAAGAGATGAACTCTCTGCAACCTCTGTAAGGGGTTTCCAGTGCCCAATGTCCTCTAACAAAAAAAGAGAATGCGGTGTGGGGGTGGGAAGGGCTTTCTGTCGCAAAGAGTTCTTGAGGGCTGGAGGTGTGGCTCCAGTAATACAGTGCCTGCTTTTTGAGGCCCACTTTGCAAAGCACAAGTCCCTGAGTTCAAACTCTAGTCCCCAGAAAAACAAAAACAAGAAAAGCAAAGAACTCAGGAGCATCTTTCAACATTCCCCAGTACCAAATCGCTACAAAATTCTGGTATGATTGATTTTTTATTCGTGTTATTTTTTGCATTTTATGTACAATTATTAATTATTCATAATCAGTACTTTGTAATGTCACTGCTCGACAGACTGTACACACCTCCCCTAAAATACATATACATAATGAGAAAATGTTCTCTTGTGAAATTTGAATGTCTTTGAGATTCTGAGGGTTAGTGTCTGTAATCACTTAGTGATTGAGTTTTTATGTTCTTGACATTTTTCTAAATGAATTCTTCTTTGCTGTCAAAACTGGAGCTCGCTTGTCTTTCTATGTCTTGGGTTAAATGTTAAGGGGAGAACATCATCCAGGAAAATCCCTTTGGTCTTGTAGCAAATCCTAGGCAATAGTAAGGAGGCGATTGTGAGATTGTGAGTGGGGCTGCCAGACATGGTCAGCCTGCTGTGATCATCGGATCGCTGTTAATGGTTCAAAGCATCCAGTATTTGAAGCTGACTCAACCATTCTCCATGGCCACCCAGGCAGTTTCCTTGAGTATATTTAAAAAAAAAAAGGATCCAGACAGCAGCTGCAGAAAATTTGGGGACCCTTTTCCCTTTGAGTGAGAATTTCCAGAAAGAAAAACAAATAAAATGTCAGGGTTTGTTCATCTGGTTGGCAAGGGAAGCTCTTCCCCTCCTCTGGAGGAGGTCAAGTTGAGGAATGTTGTGGTTTCTGGGATTCAAAGCCAGAGACACAGCACAACACACACCTTATTTGAGAGCGATTCACATACATTTTCATAAGGCATGGACCAGAAAGCAAGCTTTGTTTTCAAACTGTGTTTTCTTGGCACTAGTTACAGCAATTTGGTGTGTGGTTCATTGTCAAAGTGCTGTGGGTGGCAAAAGCATCGACTAAATGTGCATGAAATATTTAAATTGGGTGGTTTGTTGGAGCCATTTACTCTATTCCCAACACCTGTACTCCGGTGACAACAATTAAGCCTCTTGTCAGGTAATAATCTGTATTGCTGGATGTCAGAGCTGGCAGAAACCTGATTGAGCAAACGTTTTCTGTGTTGGGCCAGACAGTAAATATTTTAAACTCTACAGGACATAGAGTCTCTGTCAAAACTACTCAATTCTATCCAACTCTGCCATTGTAGAACAAAACCTACCATGCATAAACAAGTAAGTGTGGTTGTGCTCCAGTAAAACTTTATACAAACAATTGATTGGCTGGATTTGGCCCACTGGTTGAAGTTTAGGTTTCTCTTGGTTTAGTCTGTTGCTTTATCTTACAGATTAGGAAACCAAAACCCGCAGAGGTCAAGAGTTTGTCCCTACGTATTGGCCAGTTAGTGACAGGACACAGCATATCAAAATTCCATGCTATATTTTTTCATCATTTTAAAATGCAGAAAAAAGCCCCCCAGTTGCTGCAGAAGTTTCAAGAAGTAGACAATATTCTCTTCTCAATTTATTTTTTTAGCTGAAGTGAACATCTCAGCTTGGGAATGCTACAGCCCTTTGAATTTTAATGCATTAAAACTGTGATGGACTAGATAGATATATCCATGGAAAATGTGTGCATTTGAAAAGTTGAATTTGTTGATAGACATCATTTCTAATAGAGGAAGAACAAAGGTTTATTTCCATGCTCAGAACATGCTCAGTCTTGGTTCTCCAGCACTTCCCTTGCTGGTCTCTGCATTAGTTCTGCCAGCCCCTAAACTTCCCTGAGAGGCTGTTGTGCTCTGTGAAGCCCCAGCTCCGAGTGGTTTCACCTTCTCTCTAACTCATTTCATGCTTGTTCTTTATGGTATTGTATTCCTCTTGTGAGGTTATATCCTACCTTATTCATTGAAATTATCTTTGGTAATGGTTAATTAGGCAAAAAGAAGATTAAAAAGAAGACAAAAGATAATCTTCAATGAAAGAGAGAGATTAGTGGGGAGACCATCACCCAATATCTTTCCTCTCTGTTAAGGAGGGTCAAGAAGTGAGAGATGGCACCTGGGACACAGTTACACTATGATGAGTTCTAGTTCAATCTCGTCTTATGGAATGCTAATGTGTTATAAACCTCTGAGGTGTGGCGGAATGAAGGGCTCCCTTGTAATGCACAAGGGCATCTTCCTCTCTGGTTTCAGAAAGTTCACTGAAAGGTTATTCTTCCATGGCTGACGCTATGGGTCATTAATTTTGAAATAAAATGAACCTCTGATGCTTGAAAAAGAGGATTCCTTTTTTTAAAAAAAATTGGTAAATGATGGGTTAAACAAGACTGTAGGTTTCTCATCTCAGGACTTCTCAAATCCTTTGATGGGTAGTTGATGTACACTGTGACTCTCTCAGACAAGAGAATGTACAATGCTTTCCTAATACAATGGATTGTTGAATCACTTTATGGAGCACCTAATGGTGCAAATATCCCTGAGGACAAATTGAGGAATGCTGAAATTTTCTGAATCATTCAGCATTGGTGAGTCACTTTCTCCATGGTAGACCCAACTTGTGTGTCCTTCTCCAGAGGGAGTCTTGGGATTGCTGAAGAGGAAGTATGATATTTACCAAAGTCCAATAGATGATTGGCAATTGTTCAACAAGCCAGTGTGCACTGTGACAAAATCATGTTTCATGTACGCCTTCCCCAAATATTCTTCCATTCTTCTCAAGTAGTTCTTTCTCTGTACAATGTCTACTTACTCCTTATTCCCTCATCTTTATACACACAAATGCATACTTAAGTGGTCATCATTTCCTTGGTGATCCACAGAGGTCTCATGCTTCTCACTGGATTTTAAATCATGAAACAGTCTGAAGTTGCCTCAGGAAAAATTGTTTAGCTGCTGAGCAAAGCTACAGCATTCCCACAGTACTCCTGCTGGAGGACATTTGCCCAGCTTTTCTCCCCTACTCCTTCCCATCACACCTGGCACTCCTGGCTTCACTTTAATTTTCTTTTATTCTTGCCACTTATTAACATCTAATTCATACCATTTATTATTTTGTGCTAATCAGCCTATTTAATGAATTTTGTATTTTGACAATGGAATGTTTAATTTCTTAATTCTCTAATTGGTTCTTTTTTTCATATTAGCTTGACTTTGTTTGATGAATGTAAAATACTTTTAAAGTCCCTTATTTGAAGGAGAATGAAATTTTGTTATTTGCAATTACGAGGATGGAACTGGAGAACACTATCTTAATTGAAAATTAGCCAGGTTCAGAAGGCCAAAGGTCGCATGTTTTCTCTCTATGTGGAATATAGACCCAATACAAATACAAATGATATTATAAAATATGGGTCACACCATGGAAAGGTCACTAATGAGAGGAGGGTAAAAGAAGGTAGTTAAGAAGGTGAATATGGCGATGTACTTCCCATAAAGGAGTAAATATAGAATTTTAAAACTGTTGAAATCACCATAAGGAGACTAAGGCAGACAGGGGAAAAATGGAGTAAATGAACAAATCCAAGTTATAATACATATATACATGCAAATGTCACAATGAAACATTCTGTATAGCTATCTTAAACAAAAAAAAGGTCTTTTCTTCAAAAATGGAGAATAGAAAGGTAAAACAGGTCCTGTCTGGGGAGTTGGTACTAGTGGAAGGAGAGAACATAAGGAAAGTGTGTAGGAGGGTGAATATGGTGGGAATATTATGTACACACATATATAAATGGAAAAATGAGACCCACTGAAATTATTCCAGAAATGGGGGGGAGACAGGAGAGATAAAGGAGAATGATGGAGGAGTGAATTCAACTATGATATATTGTAAGAACTTTTTTAAATGTAAAAATGTACCTTCAGTTTAGCAATAATATGATAATAAAAAATAATGTCCTTTATTTATCTGTATTCATTTCCCTTACAAACTACTGTTACTTTTTTTTTTTTTGCCTTTTTTACATGAAACTTGCTCTGAAAAGTATAGCTTGAGTATAGCCTTGCTTTTTTCTTGCCAATCTCTGAAGAGAATTTACACAAGGTCAGGGTACATTCCTTTAAAAATTCAGTCTGGGGTCTTTAATTTTCTGAGCTGGGTGACTACATACCTTTTTTTTATTTGGTGGTACTGGAGTTCAAACTCAGGGCCTCACGCTTGCTAAGCAGGTATTACACCATTTGAGCCACTCTATCAGCCTTAAAAATTCTGATATTGATACTAACGATACATTCGTCCAACATCCTGCTGTGGCGTGTGGTAGGTGATTACTGGATTTGTAAAGCTAGATCACGAAAGTCGCATTAATCAGACCATTTCTGGCTCAATAGTTCTCTCTTGCTTTAGATTGCCTTAAACACTCTTAAATGGACTTTGTAGTCGAAGGGATTTCAAATGTCTCAGGAGATCCCTCTGGTAAAACCCATAACTATACATGAGTAGAAACAAAGCTATTTTTGCTTGCCCAGGAGTTTTGTGATTCCATGAAGCTACACAATTTCCTCCGGCTGTGCATCAGGAACTCTGAGGTAGATAGTTGTGTCAAAGCACACATTATTTCCTGCTATCTAACCTGTTCTTTCTATCTAGACCCCTTGGCCTCCCTGTTGTTCCTCCAACATATCAAGCACAAGGTAGTCTGAGAGCCTTTGCACTAGTTATTTTTCTAAGCCTGGAAACCTACCCACCCCCCATACCCACTTGGATTATGTCTTAATTTATTTGGGCTGCTGTAACAAAGTACCATAGACTGAGTAGTTTATAAACCAAAGAATTTATTTTTTACAGTTCTGGAAGTTGAATGATAGTACTTACTGGTAATATAAGTAATTACAACAATTTTTGTTCTTTGACTGACAGTTCCTTAACTGCAATTCCATATTCTAAAGGTCTCTAAAAGCTAAGTCTTTTTTCATAAGTTTGAGATGTCTCACTTGGAAGTAAAACCTGATGAGGTAACATAAGACTATTTAGGCTTTGTATTTTTATAACTTAAGTGTGAATTGAAATTTTGAACGGATAAATCTATAGATTGAATCTTGTATCCCTTTAACTTATATTCTTGGGGTCAAATCTCTCCAACATCAGAAAGGAGCATGGGAGCAATGAAGATTGCTGCTCTAAGTCAAATGGTGTGTTTTTGGTGTAGATGCAATGTTCAAGAATTTAACTAAGAACTACAGATTTCGCATGCTTCATTTGTTTAGAAATTCTCCCCTAGATGACTTCAGTCTGTGATGTGCACATTTCCAAAACCCCGCAGATTCTCATTCTCTCTAATGACTACTAGAGTGCTAATATTGTTTTCCTCCCCTATTCTCACCTGCATGAATACCTTTCAGCTACAAACACATTTTTCCTCTCTCTGACAATGCTTAGTTAATTTTATTGACTAGATAGTATTCTACTTCCCAATAAAACACAATAAATAAATTATTCCCAGATATACACAACTATATAATCTTTTACATCAAGTGTCACTAGCTATATATATATACTATATATATACATATATGTATATACTACATATAACTATGTATATATATGTATGTATATATATGTATATATATTCTATGCATAGATAGCACTTAACCCATTTTATCTATCTTCACGCAATTCACTAACATCTGGAATAATGCCTTAGTCACTTGTCTTCTTCAAATTAGTATAAATAATAGATCTCTTTTTAGAATTTTTTGTTAGCATAAATTAATTTTACAAAGGGGTTTCATTATGATGTTTACATGCATACATATAGGGCTCTTTCTTAAGTCCCCTATCTCCTTCCGCTTACTTGTGAATGCTTTTTAATGGGTTTATCATGGTATTTTCATAAATAAATAAATAAATAAATAAATAAATAAATATATAATGTACTCCCATTATATTCACCCATTATCACCCTCTCTTTACCCCCTCTCACTTATTCCCCCACCAAATAGTCTCCTTCTTACAATCATGTCATATTACTATTTTTTAGGTCTAGATTCTGTGTATAGGCAAAAACATGGGCTATTTGACTTTCTGAGCTTCACTTATCTTGCTTAATATGATAATCTTCAGTTCCATCCATTTTCCTGCAACTGATCTAATTTCATTCTTTTTTGGTGCATAATACCCAGTGTATATATGTACCATATTGTTTTATCCAATCATTGATTATTGGTTACCTAGACTGATTCCACAGCTTGGCAATTCTAAATAGTGCTGCAATAAGCATGGATATACAGATATTTCTATTGCATGATAAACAACAGATTTCTTAAAACATATTTTGAATCTTTCTTTTCTAAACCTTTCAACATTTTGTTATGAATAACTGAGGAGTTAATATAATTGTATATTATATACTTAATTTTATATACATAATTTGATAACTAAATATATACCTTTATAAATATATAACATTTTCCTATAAACACTAGTTGAAATTCATTTGTGCACTTAATGCTACATCTTTGTACAGATCTCAGAATTATGGCTCTTTCAACTTACTGTCTCTCAACAGACAACAGCCCCATCTACTTATTTCAATAGTTTGAGAGCACATCATGGCTAAGTTGTGAAGTGGATGTGGAGGGGAACTCGTTGCTGTTTTTGAAAGTGTCTTTACTTTGGCCACCAATTTTCCAGTTCTGCATTGCTTTATTTGGCCTGAAGGTATAGTTCTAGTTACCAACAAAAGCAGTGACTCCTTCAAATGGAATAAAATGCAATGTGTGATGTTTGATTTATTCATTACTTAAATATTGTATATAATGTGGTAACAAAGGCAGTTTATGTGACTTTAGTGACATTCCAGAATCTCTATTGCTATGAGTTTTTAGGGATATTTTAAAACTAATTCTTTATATCACTCTATTTTATTTTTAGGCAATTTTTAAAATCTTTATTACACCTACAATTTCTTATGTATTACAGCTTTCATTTCTTTTGGAATAATCATGAAGCTGTTTTTATAAAATATATTATGAATATGTTACACCCAGAAATAATCATCAAGTTAACATTAAGTAATCATAATTTCAGATTTCTTTCTATGCATTGTAATAAAAGAAAGCTAGATAGAAATAGTTTTATAAAAATAAGCTAATGTGAGAAATGATGTTTTACAATAAGACTTGCTAATTTTAATTTTACCCAATTTTAGCAAAAGAAATAGAAATATGTAAACTAAATGAACAACTATACTGGTTTTTCATCACAAGGATAATTCGTTTCTAAAAGATCTGAATTAAGAAAAAAGATTATGAGAGAAATTCTATTATTGTGTTGTCAAGTAATTATACCATTTTGTACTGAGTCCCAATATAAGAGTCCTAATTCATGAGCTTTAAAAAAATAAGATAAAGGTATATTTTATATATAACAGCCTCCTACCAACACTATGTATTTTCACATCTACCATGAAAACCATGAGTACTGAATTACCAAATTTTAGATTTTTTTTTTGCTTTAGCTTGTTCAGATTTATTTCATGATTACCAAAAGTCAGATTTCTTTCATGAATAGAAAAGTAAAATTTCCTTCATGAATACCAAAACCACAGGACATTCGTTTTTAGTCACTTTTGTACTTAGACAAGACCTCAACAATACAACACACATGAATATGAGTTGTTAGATTTTATAACTTTTCCTGATCCTTGTCTTGAATGTCTAGATTAGTGGTCTTCAACCTTTGACAGGCACCAGAGTCACCTAGAAGGATTAAAAGTACTGACTCCTGGGCTTTTCCCCTATGAAACTTCTGATTCAGTAGCATTTCTAGCAAGTTCCCTGGAGGTGTCGATGTCATTGGTCTGGGAACTCTACTTTGAGAATCATTGGTTTGTATGCTTCTCCCAATCTTCTGAACTTGGCACTGCCTGAAGCCAAAGAGAAGAAAACACCCCAAGTACCACCACCTTTGGGGTACTGTAAGAGACCTGAGGTCACTTGGTATCACAAAAGCACTCCTTAGTGGAAAATAAGAAATGCAAAAGCCCAGAAAAATACAAGTGTTGAGTAAAATCCTCCTATTGTCTTCTATATTTGTGGGTCAAAACAGAGAGCTAAATTTTTCAAGCTGAATCCTGTCTGTCATAAAAGTTTTCCTTATTCCTTTTATTTTCTTTTTCTTATGACATTGTTAATTTTTTTCTCCATAAGCAGTTGATTCTTTAAAATTTCACAGAACCCTCAGTTATAGTCACAGAATTATTTTTTATCATCTCATTATTTTTCTATTGCTTAATTTTAAAAGACTAGTTAAAAAGAACAAAAAACATAAAGTATTATTAACATTAGAAACATATGTTAAATGCTGTAAAATTCAAAACACCATTCAGAAAATTCATAAGGAAAGACTTTACTTTGGCCTAGGTAGTGTGATTCTCTCAAGATTCTTAAACCCATCACAAACCAGCCACTTCCTCAACAAGCCTCCTCAATTTCTTAAACATAAAAGTAAAAATAAACCTATAGGCCCAATTTTGCATGTTATGATAATTTTACTATCACCACAAAGAAAAAACCCCACCTAATCTACATTAAAAACAATTTCAAATATTTTCTCCCTGTAGTAATCACACAATTTCCTGAAATGAAAAATTTTAAGTTCCCCAGGCTTTTGTGTCATTTGTCTGAATCCTTCATTTCCTACCAATGGTTGTTTTCTTTGATTTAATTCTGGGCAGTTGATGTGACAGTTGTTCCAGGAGGTGGAGGGAACCTGTGCCCAGTGGTTGTTCTGTAGCAGTAGTTATGGCAGATTAACCGGTAGAGGTACTTTTCAGTGAGGTGACAATCAATGAAAGACTTGGAGATCAAGGGAACAGAGTTTAAGTGGATTCTGATAAGAGCTTGGTAAGAGTCTCCAGAAGTGGACAGGAATTGAACTTGTTCCAGCACAGTGGGATTTTATGTTACTATTTCTAGGACTATTCTTACCATTTCTATTTCCCTTTTGGCCAAGTGTAATTGATTAATTTTTTTGTCTGTCCCCAATCTTATTGTAACACCTGTCAGGAGAATGAATATGCAATACTATTCTTCTCTCATTATGGTTCTAATATTGTCACTAGAAATAACTAATGTGCCATTTCGTATTATTAAGAGATTTGTTACATGAGAGATAAAGAACTAACATTTCTTATCTCATTCTATAGTCCCATTTTCCTTGCAAAGGAGCGAGTTCAGATAAAAATTAGCTTTGTGCTTAGATTGAATTCATTCTGTGAAGTGACACTATTTCAAACACATTATAGGAGGATTCCCTTGTTCTAAGTTCTGATGTGGGAGGATTTATCTAATGTAAAAAAATGCTATGAAATATGAATGGTAATTTTAATGCATTTAAAAGAATAAGATAGGTCTGTAAGGCAAGTCCTCTTTGAATATAACAGGAAATGAGAAAAATATGTCAAAAATCTCTACCATAAATTAAAGATAAAGTCATGGGGAAGTCTGATCCAAGAATATGAGTCAATTCATGCTTGCATGCATATTTTGTATCCTTTATAAATTAATGGGTCTACTATACTAGATTTAGGTAGCCATGAAAAGGTCACGTGAAAGGAATATAACATGATGTGCTATGGGTCCCACAGTTTACATGAGATATAGCAGAGAAATGTGGAGATCATAGAAGACAATCTCTAATATTTTTTGAAAGACATATTGCTCACCTAAAGAATTCCCTTTGATCAAAAAAAGATCTATATTTAGTAGACTGCTGTAGTGTGTCTAGAAAATGTCAGAGGTACTTTCAGACAGAATTTTTGGGAAAGGATTTGTGTGTGTGGTATGTGAGATGTGTGTGTGTGTGTGTGTGTGTGTATGAGTATTTATTGATACTTTTAAGAATTTAACCATTTGTTGACTGTTTACTAGAGTTCATGATCTAGTCGAGTGATGACACACACACTGTCTCTTTTCTCCTTGCAAACTATGTAAGCCAAGATTTTATATCCATATTTTACAGATGAGGTTAAGAAATCTCAATGTCATACGGACCCAAAGCAACAGAAGCAGAACCGAAGCCTAGTTCTATTTAGGTCCAAAGTTAGTCCGTTTTCTATTCAGAAGTTCTAAATGCAGAAAGGCTTCTAAAAGGGAATATCACAGTTCTTAGTGTCATGTTTGAGAATGACTGATTGTAGACAAATAAAAATTCACATCTTCTTAACTCACACTAAATAGAGCATGTTTTCTCAGACTGTAACTTGCTACAGTTTTCTCATTATAATCATCACACATCAAATATTCTAAAAGTATAGCACTTAATACGCTGCTGTTAATAAGTTATTCTAATTAATATAAAAGCCAATTCACTTTTGTGAGCTTTTGGTGAATTGACTTCAGTGTTTGAAATAACAAAAACAAAGAGAAACCTAGGCAGAGTAGGTAACTGTATCTAGTAAAATCCTAATATCACAAGAACCTGGGATCACTGGATTGGATTTTATAATTGTTGAGAGGTCTGTGTGAGCACCAGATATGACTTCAAGATAATAGATAATATTTCTTATTATGGAGGACTAAGTTAATTTAAAGTCACTTAGAAGAAATTAAAATTTTCAGCCAGATCCAGTTCAGTGATATTGGGTCATTGGGATGTCTCAGTACCAAACTTTAGTGTCACCAACTTTGAACTTTTAGTTAGTTACGGAAACTAGTGCCCAATCAAAATACTCCTTGGCAAGCAACTTCCTTGAGCAAGGCAGACTAGGTGCTGTAGCCAGTGACCAGGGAGCCATGCTCTAAATCATGCTGACCTCAGAAGGAGGGTCAGGTTAGTGCCAGGAATATGCTATAAAGGGCAGTGAATAAGAAGCAATAAAATTTGCACTGATATTAAGTCTTACTTACCTGAAAGGGCACTGAATGACATTATACCTCACTCTTGGCTTTATTTGCTAACTACCTGAAAGTCGAATGAGCATGAAATGTTTTACAAATTTGTTCATCTTTTTTTTTTTTTTTTTTGGGATTTAAGTTCTTGTTTTCCACAAAGGGAATTTATTTATTTATTTATTTATTTTTTCATTTTTCTTTTATTATTCATATGTGCATACAAGGCTTGGTTTATTTCTCCCCCCTGCCCCCACCCCCTCCCTTACCACCCACTCCACCCCCTCCCGCTCCCCCCCTCAATATCCAGCAGAAACTATTTTGCCCTTATCTCTAATTTTGTTGTAGAGAGAGTATAAGCAATAATAGGAAGGAACAAGGGGTTTTGCTGGTTGAGATAAGGATAGCTATACAGGGCATTGACTCACATTGATTTCCTGTGCGTGGGTGTTACCTTCTAGGTTAATTCTTTTTAATCTAACCTTTTCTCTAGTTCCTGGTCTCCTTTTCCTATTGGCCTCAGTTGCTTTAAGGTATCTGCTTTAGTTTCTCTGCATTAAGGGCAACAAATGCTAGCTAGTTTTTTAGGTGTCTTACCTATCCTCACCCCTCCCTTGTGTGCTCTCGCTTTTATCATGTGCTCATAGTCCAATCCCCTTGTTGTGTTTGCCCTTGATCTAATGTCCACATATGAGGGAGAACATACGATTTTTGGTCTTTTGAGCCAGGCTAACCTCACTCAGAATGATGTTCTCCAATTCCATCCATTTACCAGCGAATGATAACATTTCGTTCTTCTTCATGGCTGCATAAAATTCCATTGTGTATAGATACCACATTTTCTTAATCCATTCGTCAGTGCTGGGGCATCTTGGCTGTTTCCATAACTTGGCTATTGTGAATAGTGCCGCAATAAACATGGATGTGCAGGTGCCTCTGGAGTAACAGTCTTTTGGGTATATCCCCAAGAGTGGTATTGCTGGATCAAATGGTAGATCGATGTCCAGCTTTTTAAGTAGCCTCCAAATGTTTTTCCAGAGTGGTTGTACTAGTCTACATTCCCACCAACAGTGTAAGAGGGTTCCTTTTTCCCCACATCCTCGCCAACACCTGTTGTTGGTGGTGTTGCTGATGATGGCTATTCTAACAGGGGTGAGGTGGAATCTTAGTGTGGTTTTAATTTGCATTTCCTTTATTGCTAGAGATGGTGACGAATAGCCAAGGCAATACTCAGTCAAAAGAACAATGCAGGAGGTATCACAATACCTGACTTCAAACTATATTACAAAGCAATAATAATAAAAACAGCATGGTACTGGCACAAAAACAGACATGAAGACCAGTGGAACAGAATAGAGGATCCAGATATGAAGCCACACAACTATAAGCAACTTATCTTTGACAAAGGAGCTAAAAATATACGATGGAGAAATAGCAGCCTCTTCAACAAAAACTGCTGGGAAAACTGGTTAGCAGTCTGCAAAAAACTGAAACTAGATCCATGTATATCACCCTATACCAAGATTAACTCAAAATGGATCAAGGATCTTAATATCAGACCCCAAACTCTTAAGTTGATACAAGAAAGAGTAGGAAATACTCTGGAGTTAGTAGGTATAGGTAAGAACTTTCTCAAATTTGTTCATCTAACATGTAAGTTTTTACCATATTAATATTTTAAAGCAACTGCTGTATTGGAATTTATTTATCATATTTATTGCATAATGCCACAGAATGTAATGATCCTACTATATAACAAATAACTGCTTTGAGTAGTTTTTCAACTAATATGCACACATATTTGCACATAGGCATACACATACAAACTCACAGAAATAAACCTCATCAGAAGTCTATGTACAGAGGAAAGGCTTTGGTTGGTTTTTCTGCTCTACAAACAAGAATTTTGACTCATGTGGATAGGTATATTCTATTCAATCTGGTCTTTTTAGGTAATAACCAGATATTCTTTTTTGATGCTTCAATTTAATTTTATTTGTTTTGCAGTGCTTAGGATCAAACCCAGGGCCTGGTGCATGCTATATATGGACTCTACCACTGAGCTCCATCCCAGCTTTGTATTTTTTTTGAGGTGGAAGATATTTTATTTCTTATTGTTGTTCTGGAAGGGGGTACACTGTGGCATTTACAAAAGTCAAGATATTCTTTAACTTAAGAGTGTGTGAAAATTGAAAAAGGAGGGGAGAGTTTCACAATGACAGAATTGAATTCACAAAATCAGAATATTATATTGCATTTCCCTATAAATAAAAAAATTAAATATCAACTTGTTGACTTTTTTATTAGGAAAAAGATGATAAACCTTAAATTACTTATTTTACAAATCTGCTGAACATTTTTATTATATCCTTTATGCTTTGTCTTCCAAGAGACAGCATCTGCTTTCTGTGATCACTTCTTTTTTCATATCTCTATTATTAAATTGTATGCATATATGGTGTACATGCATATATTGCTTTTATACTTGCTAAAAGTCTTGCTTTCAAGTAACTAATCTGAATTAATTTATGCTGATACACAGTTTTGATTCTTTTCAGTGTCTGCTTGATGCTGGCTCTAGTTGAGTGATGTCTCAGTTCTCCTTTTTGGGCAACTATATCATCTTTGCTCAATATGTACTAACTGTGTTCTGGTGACTACATGGAGTTTTGAACCCTTTTTGTTCAAAGAGTTGTTTCTTATTTGAGGTGCCAGAAAAAAATGATCTTCCATCTTCTCAGCACTGTGAAACTGCCACTTTAGTATCATTAACCCTTCACAGACACAATTCAGAAGTGGCTCAAGGGCATCATTGTGTTAACTTTCCATTTGGTGTTGTGAAAAATCCATTGTATGATTGAAGGCCCTATATCCTATGTCCAGGAAGACTTCAGTTTTCATGGTCAGAGACATGTGAAGAAAAAATTTGAAAACTTTTAGCATAATTGTAGCATTTCTTTTTGCTGTGATGAAGGGAGACCATCTGTGGTCTTTACAGCAGTGTGGTCTAATAGATCTGTCTTTGTTGATAGATACCTGTGATGTTCAGGACGGTGACCACCAGCCATATATACCATTGAGTACTTTAAATATGGCCAGTATAAAAAAAGAAATGAATTTCAATTTTTGCTTAATTTAAATATAATTTTAAAAAAGCATTTGTAGCTAGTAGCTATAATACTGGTTAGGATAGCATTAGAGGACAAGTAGAAAATTTGTTTAGAGATTTGTTTTGGATTATATTTCATAGACTTGTTTTAAATAGGTGGCTACAGTGATTTTCAACATAGTACAGTTATAGTGACTATAAGAACAAAAGATTATGGAATTTATACTGGAAGGCAAAGGAGCTAGACTAGCCAAATTGGTATTTAAAAGCAGTAAAGTTAGAGAACTCAGACAGTGTAAATGACTTCAAGATTTATTATAGAGCAGTTATGAGGTAGAAATTGTGTTAATGATGAACAAATAAAAAAGGCCATCCAGAAATAGACCCCTACCCATGTGGCCAATTGATTCTTGACATATGTGCAAACAAAATGCACTTGTGAAAGAGTTGTCTCACAAGTTGTATTGAAACAATTGGTTATCCATATGTAAAAACAAAAGCACACCCCAAAAAATCCCCAAACTATACTTCACATGGTAAACAAGATTTAACTGAAAATAAACCATGGAATTATAGGCTTAATATAAAATCTAAAACTCAAAATTCTAAAAGAAAGCACTAGAGGAAAGCTTTGTGATCTTGCATTAGGCAAATATTTTAATATTAAATATCAATAA
Source organism: Castor canadensis (assembly GCF_047511655.1). NCBI lineage: Eukaryota > Metazoa > Chordata > Mammalia > Rodentia > Castoridae > Castor > Castor canadensis. The sequence continues at coordinate 83,538,350 of NC_133398.1, read as the reverse complement.
AATAAAAAATAAATATCAATAAAAAAGATAAATTGGACCTTCTCAAAATTAAAACTTCTTATTTTTAAAATAACTATGAAAGGAATAAAAAATACCAGACATAGTCTGGAAGGAAATTGTAGTAAATACACTATTAACAAAGGACTCCAAATTCTATAAAGAACACTCAAAATTCAGTGTCTTGATTATTGTAGTTTTATAGTAAGTCTTTTTTTTGCCTAGGGTATGTATCCAGGGCTTCTCACTTGCTAGGCATGTGCTCTACCATTTGAGCCTCTCTGCCAGTCCTTGTAGTGATTTTTTAAGTAAGATAGTGTCTGTTCTCAGAATCTGTTCTTCTCCTTGAATATATTCTGGCTACTCCAGATCTTCTTAATTTCCATATAGACTTTAAAATCAGATTGTTGGTACCACAAAATATTTTGCTGGGATTTTGATTGATCAGCCAAGTTGGGAAGACCTGGCATTTTGTCAACACTGAGTCTTTCTGTTTATGAATATGGAATGTTAATTTATTTAATTCTTTTTGACATCTCTGATCAGAGATTTTGTTCTCCCTCATGTAGGCTTATACATATTTTATAAGATTTATACTTAAGTATTAATTTTTAGGGAATACAAATAAAAATGGTATAGTGATTTACATTTCAAATTCTAATTGTTCATTGCTGATACATAGGAATACAAATTGGCTGGTATTTTAACCTTGTCACCTGCAACCTTGTTATAATCACATATTAGTTCTAGGAGTTTTTTGATTGATTATTTAGAATTTTCTACATAGATAATTATTTGTAAAAAAAGCAGTTTAATTTCTTCCTTCCCATTCTGTATCCTCTTCTTCTAATTTTCTTATCTTATTGCATTAGCCAGGACTTTAATTAGATTGATCAGAAGAGGGGATGAGATGGAACATCCCTGCCTTATTGCTAATCTGATGGGAAGAGATTTTAGGGACTCACCATTGAATATAACTTTAGCTGCAGTATTTTATAGGTATTCATCCAGTTGAGGTGGCTCTACTCTAGTTTTAGTTTGCTGAGAATTTTTATCATGAGTGAGTATTGGATTTTGTCAAAGGATTTTACTTTTATCTATGACATGATCATATGGTTTTTCTTGTTTAGTCTATTGATGTGAAGAATTACATTAATTGAATTTCAAACGTTAAGTCACCCTAGCATACTCTTTTTAAATAAACCCCATTTGATCATGGTTATTTTATACATTTTAAAATTTTTCTTTGTTATTATTTTGTTGAGGATTTTGCATCTACCTTCATGAGAAATGTTGGTTTATTGCTTTCTCTTTTAGTAATATGTTTTGTTACGGTAATAGGGTATGGCTGACCTAAGTGAGGTTAGGCAATATTTTCCCTATTTTTATTTTCTGAATGAGATTGCAGAGATTGGTAAAATTTCTTCTTTAAATGTTTGGAAAAAGTTACCACTGAACCCATCTGGAGCTGTGGTTTTCTGCCTTTGCAAGTTAATAATTTATCCAATTCATTTAATAAACACTGACCAGTTCACATAGTTTACATATCTTTGTGTGAAGTTTTGTAGATCATGTCTATTAAAGAATTGGTTGATGTTATCTAAGTTATGAACTTTGGATGAAGACTTATTCATAATATTCTTTTAGTATATGTTCAATGTACATGGGATTAGTAATAATGGTCTCTTTGTGTTTTAGAAAGCTATAATTTGTGTCTTCTGTTTTTTTTTTCTTAACCTGATTAGATGTTTATTAATTTTATTATTCTTTCAGAAGAGTCAACATTTTGTTTTGTTAATTTTTTTCCAGTAGTTTCCTGTTTCTTCTTTTTTTATTTTGGTTTTCTGTTTCTTGTTATTATTTATCTCTGCTCTGATTCTTAAAACATTTTCTTCTGTTTATTAGAAATAATTTGGTATTTCTTAAAATGGAAGCTTAGATCGTTGATTTTAGATCTTTCTTTTTTAAATGTTTGCATACAATAATGTAACTATTCTTCTAAACACTACTTTTTGATGTATCCCACCAATTTTACTTCATTTTCTTCAGTTGAACATATGTTTTATTTCTATCAAGACTTCTTTAATCCACATTTTATATAGAAGTGCACTGTTTAATCTCCATGCATTTTCAGATTTGAAGGTATTTTTTCCATTATCAGTTTCTAGGTTAATTCCATTGTGGTCTGACGCATAAATTTTACTATTTCTAATCTTTAGCATATGTTCAGGGGTGTTGAATAGCTCAGAGTCCCAGAATGTGGTCTATTTTTATGAATGTTCAATGTGAGCTGGAGAAGAATGCATATTCTGCTATTCAGTGAAATATTCTATAAATATCAATAATATCCAGGTGATTGATGGTGCTGCTTAGTTCAACTGTGTCCTTACTGCTTTCTGCCTACTGGATCTGTCCATCATTGCTGGAGGGATGTTGAAATCTTCAACTATGATAGTGAACTCACCTGCAAGCAGTTCTATTAATTCGACTTCACATATTTTGATGCTCTGTCATTAGGTGCACACACATTAAGGATTGCTATGTCTTCTTTGAAAATTGATTCCTTTATCATTATGCAATAACTCTTTAATTTTCTTTGTTCTGATCTTCACTTTGTCAGAAATGAATATAGTGACTCCAGCTTTCTTTTGATTGGTGTTAGCAGTCCTGCTATATGTCTCTTTATCCCTTAACTTGTAATCTATATATCACTATATTTAATGTAGATTTCTTCCACTATAATCAGTTATACCTTTTTAAATCAACTGACAGTATCTTTTAATTGATACATATAGACTATTGATAACTCAGGTGATTATTGATGCACTGAATTTATGTTTATCATATTTGTTACCGTTTTCTGCTTATTGGCCTTATTTTTTGTTTTTACTGTTTTCTTCTTTGATTTTCATTGATCTTTTATATGATCCTTTGTTCTCCTTTCTCAGCATAAGAATTGTACTTTTAAAACTATTTAGTGCTAGCTCTATAGTTTGTAATATTCCCTTATGGTAAATTGAATTCTACCTTTAAATGACATGGTATTATTACAAAGTGTATCTGATAGCAAAGTGCTACTAATTCTTCTTTCTTGTTCCTTATCCCATGGCAGTCATTCATTTCATTTATCCACATGCTATATGAAACTATTCCAGGAATATGGGAAGGGGAGATAAAGGAGAATAAAGGAGGGGGTGAATTCAGCCATGATATATTGTAAGAGCTTCTGTAGATGTCACAATGTAGCCCCAGTACAACAACAATATAATTTTTAAGAGAAAAAAAAGAACTTCTTTTGATATCGCTCCCAAGACAGATCAATTGGTGATCTACCAGTTTTGTTTTGTCTGAGAATGTCTTTATTTCTCTTTCACTCTTGAATAATTATTTCTGTGGGTGCAGTATTCAATTTTGGTGTGGTGTTTTAAATGTAAAATTTTCACTTCACTCTCTTCTTGCTTTCATGGTTTCTGAAGAAAAGTATGATATAATTCTTATACTTTCTCTTCTGTAGGTAAGGTTTCTCTGCCCTCACCTCCCACCCTAGAACTTCTCTCAAGAAATTTTCTTTGTCATTGATCTTACACTATCTGGATATGATACTCCTAGATGTGGATATATTTGATATTTATCCCATATGGTGTTCTCTGTGCTTCCAACATATGTGTTTTAGTGTCTGACATTAATTTTGAGAAAGTCTCAGTCATTATTGTTTTGAACATATATTCTAATTTTTTCTTTCTTCATTGAGTATTCCCAATACACAGGTGCGTTAGTTAAGGTTTTTTAGAGGAACATCACATACATACATATATGTATATTTATGATGTGTGTGTGTGTGTGTAATATAAAGTGCTTACACAATCAAAGGCTAGAGAGTCCCACAGTGGCTGAATGTATGCTGAAGAACTAGAGAAATCATAAGCTGCCCAATCCAAATGCCAAAAGCCTTAGAACAAGGTGGACCATTGGTGCAACCCCCGTATGAGGTTGAAAGCCTGGAAGCTCCATAGGGAGCCACTGCAGTGAATCAATATTGAGAAGCTGAGGAAGCTGGAGTCTGATATTCATGGGCACTGCAGCAGCAATAGATGCACCTGCTCAGAGGAATGGAACCTGAATGCACTAACAGCCTCCTCCTGCTTCTACTTTTGTTCCAGCTGAGCCCCTAGCTCACTGGATGGTGCCACTCACATTCAGGGCATGAGGCCTCCCACTCAGTTTGTTGTCTTACATGAAAATCTCTAGAGACACACTCACAGACAAATTCAAGAATCACTAATTTCCTAGGCACCTCAGTCCAATAAAATTGACAATCAATATTACCCTTTACAACCAATCACAACTTTTGGAGTTGTACCATAATTATCAGATATTCTGGGATTTTTTTCAGTCAGTTTTCTTTGTGCTTTTTCAGTCTGAGAAGTTTCTATTTGCTTATCTTTAATCTCACTCATTTTTCTTTCATGACCAGTCTACTATGGAGCCTATCAAAGGTATTCTTCAGTAATTACTAGGCTTTTGATTTCTAGTATTTCCTTTTGATTTTTAGTTTCTATCTCTCTGATTATATCAACCATCAGTTTTTGCATGTTGTCTACTTTTTCCTTTAAAGACTATCTAATAATATCTATTATTAGATTCCTGATCTGATAATTCTAATATCCCTGACATATATAAGCTACTGATTCTTACTTTATTACTTCAAATAATAATTTTGATTGCTAATATTCCTTACAATTTTTTTGAAAGTAGGCCATGTTATCTTGTATAAAAAGAATTAGTAAAGTAGATTATCAAGTGATATGTCAATAAGTTGTGGGCAAGGAAAAATATTCTTTATTTCTATAATTTAGTGTCAGTCTTTTAGTGAACCTGCACTTTTGGGTTGAGATTTTTACAAGTGATTCTAGGCCTTTTCTACTCCTTTGCATCATTGAAAGCTTCCTTTGTTCCCCTGTTTGTATGAGGCAACCCTTTATCAATAGATACATATTATACATATATAAGTATGTGCGTATATGTGTGTATGTAATTGTACACATATACACAAAATCTTGTGCTATGTGATGAAATATTTATGTATATATATAAATATGTAAGTAACTATATATTTATATAGTACTTTAGTTCACTTTATCACGTTTTGGAAATTTATTCTTTGGCAAATACTAAGTGCTGGAGATTCAAGGTAAATATGAATATAATTTTAGTTTTGGGGGCTTCTAGCTTAGTGAGATTGATACATAACTATCTTGATTTGTCACAAGTCAAAGGACAGACTTTGACAAAAGCTTTGAAGATTCACAGAAGGCAAATATTCCAGAATGTTATTCTATAAAGTACAAAATGATCTAGTTATAAAATAATCAACTCAAAAAAATTAATTGAAATTATGATAAATTCCATTGCTGTCTTGTTTGATTTGTTACTTCCAATAGTTCTCCTACAAAAGGAAAGAGTATTCTTATTTTTCATTATATCAACAAGAAGAGTAAATGTTGGAAGTGTTAAGCGACTTTCTCAATAGGATAGAAATACTACACAGCAAGTTAGAGAATAGAAACACAAAAATCTGAGTTTAACGTAGGCCCCTTCCCATAACACTTCAGGAAGGATTAATAAATTTCTTGCAAAGAAGATGTATGTAAAGACCAAATACAAAAATCTGACATATAGGATTGTAAGCCAAAGAAGAAATTGGAGTGAGTTGAAACATTCTATGAAGGCTTCCCCAAGAACAAAGATGGGAAGATTTGAAAGCAACAGAGAAATGATGAAGGGCATACCACAGATAAGCAATGATGTGAACACCAGGGTCACAAATTTTTCAGATATCTTCAGATATATTTGCAGATATATTGGCAGTTTTATAAGGATGCAAACAAAACTGTAATTACGATTATGATAATGAGTTGGAATGAAAAACATATTGTCTTGACAAATGAACCTATAGCAGCACATGAGTGATTTAAAGACTCAATTTAATTTTAATTGCTCAAAAATACCTGAGATAAATTATTCATGCTATCATAAATATACTAGTTGTCTTAGTGATGTCCCCTGCAATAAGGGACACATTAAACCAGTTACCAAGAATTTACCAGTGAAGTCTGACTTCTATTTTTGGAGCCTTCTGTCAATCTGCTTCACCAATGAACACTTTCCTTTCAGTGAACGGAAATGAACGCTTCCATTCAGTGTTTCTTCTGTTCCTTGTTTGTGTGTGAGGCATCCCTTGATCAAACAGTGAGTATATCTATAGTTTTTAGCTGCTGACTTTATTTGTTTCCTAGTTCACACATAGATATGAGTGGTCCTTATTATATCTATTGATGTCTGTGGTCCAGCTATTCATAGTCAAGAAACACTGTCCTGTATGCTGCTGTTAGTAATATATTTCAGCAAGTGAAACAGGGCTATATTCTTAGAACTGGCAGTAGGCATCATATATTTCTTCTTTCCCAAAGCATAGAAAATTTTGGAGCAGAATTAACATAGCTCATATGACTCCAGAAGGAAGTAAAGTTGTGATCATTTTTACAGTTAAGGATTTATTTGATATTGAATTTTAACCTTTTGTTTCAGCTAATAACCATCCTCTAGCTACATCACTGAAGAAAAATTGATAAAAATAGTAATTTTTTTCATAAATATTCAATTGGTCAAAACTTACCCACATGGTTTTGGAGGGAGGAAAATAACCTTATCTGTCAACTGAATGTCAATACAGGGGAAGTGTGCACTTCTGGAAATTTTTGTCTTAATTATGAGCTGGGGCCAGGAGTAAAGTTTCACCCTTCAGCCAGCTATGGAGAAACAAATTCTGCTCCATTAGACAAAAAGTTACTTACTCACATATTTAATATGTCTTACTGAATAGGCTCTAAGTGTATATAAAGAGAGATCTACTCTCTTCTTCTGAGCATCTGTACAATCCTCAATATTATGGTCATTAAAACACTTTGTATACATCAAGAAGAAACACATTAGCATCTTTGATGCACAAACTATTGTGGAGACTCTATGGATTTCAGGTTGTTGACTTGTAAGTCAGTTGGAGCTGAGAAGTTTGAAGAGCTCTCAAAGGTCCTGAAATGTGGTCCATAGGTCAAACTAAGAATACTGAGTGCTGCTGACTTTTTGCCTTGAATGTCATGACAAGAGCTTTCAATACTCAATGTGAATTTAAAACAGTTGATTAAAACTAAAATAGAACTACCATATGATCATGCTCTGTCATGTGTCTGAAGGAATGTAAGTCAGCATACGATAGAGATACTTACACACCCATGTTTATTGCAATATTTTTCACAAAAGCCAAATAAAGAAATCAAGCTAGAAACCCATCAGCGAATGAGTGGACAAAGAAACTGTGGTATATATATACAATTCAGCCATAAAGAAGAACAAGCTATGTCATTTGCAGGAAAGTGGACAGATCATCATGTCAGAGATTACCATGTTTAGAGAAACAAGAATCATAAAGACAAATATTGCATGTTTTTTGTCATTTGTTTAATCTAGATGTAAAAAAATTGAAAAAATGACAATAATGTATAAGGGGGACTATTTGGGGAAGGGAATGAGTGGGAGGGGAGAGAAAAAAGAAAAAGGTGATGGGGTGAATTGATTAAAGTACACTATATATATGTGTGAACACAGAATAATGAAATCTCTTAAAGATTTGATTTTCTGTAGAGACCACTGCTTTATTGAATGTTTTGAACAATTCGATTTGACATAGTTTGGAAGATGCATGTTCTCTAAAGTTCCATGTGCTAAAGACTTAATACCAGGGGTGGTACTATTAAGGGGTGATGGAACCTTTAAGAGGTAGGGTCTGGTGGGAGGTCATTGGAGGCGTATCTTTGAAGGAGATTGTGGGAGCCTACTCCTCATCCCATTTTCTTTCTCCTTGGCTCATGATGTTAGAAGTTTTGTTTTTCTATGTGTTCCTACTATGATATACTGCCTCACTACATGTCCAAAGCAAAAGAACCAACCAATTGTACATAGGAACTTCCAAAATTATGAGCCAAGATAAATCTTTTCTCTTTACAAATTAATTGTCTCAGGTATTTCATGATAGTGACAGAAAGCTGACTAACACACTGACAAAACTCTGAATGCTTTGTATTGATATAACCTCATTTAAAAGGGTATAAAGATTTTATATAAAAGCTGCATCTTTTTATTTTTATTGGAGCAATGGTAAATATATTCAACTTAGAGCCAAATCCAAATTGCCTTTATATGCACATGAAAATCTCTAAGGTGCCTCTACCTTTTATGTTTTAGCATTAAAATATAGAAACTATGACATTTCCACTCTGAAAATTAGATTAAATGAATTTAATATTTTATGTTCTGAATTAGAGCATTGTTATATGTGTGCAAAATTTCCAAAAGGCAAAGTAAAAAATGAAAGCAAATTCAGTTGTGTTCTCATAAGTAATCAGCAGCTAATAGGATGGTACATATCTGTGGGGAAAATATTGTCTCCTGCTATGAATAACTTTAATGCAAAAGATTAAGTTTTCATTATGTACCAAAAGTTATGCCAGAAATGATAATTCAAACAAATATAACTGCTTAAGAATAGCATTTGTTGTAATGCACTATGACTAAATGTCAAAGTGTGCAAAAGATAACAAAGGACTCAAGTCCCCTATCACCCAAGTTGTTCTCTGTAAATTTATTTACTAAGCTACATTAATTTAGTCCAACTACTAGTATACCCTTTAAAAACTTTGACTGAAGTTTAAATTCATTATGGAAATGAATATGATCTTTTCTTTTACAGAAATCTAACACATAACTGAGTTAGTCAAATAATGTAGTACTTAATATATTTTGTGTCACAACCCCTTTTGATAATCTTATCCTCTCCTCAGGGGAGAAAAGCATACATATAGATGACATTTTGCATTTAATCTCAAGATGTTCAAAGGTCCTTGAAACTCTTGACTCTAGGTTAAAACTCTTAATCAAATGAATAGAATATTTGATTATAAATCAGCAAACTTAGATTTGTATCTGACATTAATGTTGATGAACTTGTGACCTTGGATAAATTATGTATTTTATGCATTCACATTTCCATCTATAAATATGATTGCTAATAATAGTAATAAATTATTCCTTAATATAAAGAATATTTTTTAGCTTTCTGTAGGATTATCACCACATAAATCTAAGATGCTATTGTTATTGAAGGAAATGTTGGGACCACATACTGTTTACAATAAATAATGCCAATTCCATTTATCTTTATGGTATTTTATCTATCTATTTAATATCCATCTTCATTTTTTTAACACTGCAAAAAAAAAGCCTTAAACTAATTTGGGGTTTTGGGCTTTTTATTCTTACTAAGGACATCTTATGACAAGCTATTTTAAAAAAAAAATCTCCTATTTTGATATCTAATTGATATATAGGTGATAAATAGCAGACACACTTGAGTATCATTAACTGCTTCCTAATTCTTCATTTTAGAAAAAAAGTAATGGTAAAAGACCTTCACTAAATTGCCTCATGGAACTTTAATCAAAGGTTTTTTTTGGCTCATTAAAAGTGATAGACCTTATTTAAAACTGAAATCATATGGTTGTATTTAAAGAATTTCAAATTGATGCCAGACATTAGCATGATTTGAAATCATTTCATTTGAAATGCAGCTCTACTGCATTTGGTCTCAATTTTCCTATGTGTCTGAGCCTCAGTCAGGGGCAGCCATGGAACTCATGGTCTTGCGGTGATTTGACATATCCCTGGAATCCTTCTATACTGTTCAGATCCTAGAAGACAGCTCTTTTGCCAAATGTTTCACCTCAGCAAAGTATCTTTATTGACTAAATCAGGGAAAGTAAAGATGAAAATTGGGCCTGTTAATACAATAGTCACTCACTAACAATGATGTAAACCAGCAAAATTTAGTGGAAATGGGGACACTTTACAGTAGGGCATGAATCAAGTTTTGGCGAGACTAACTGGTCGTTTTGGTGTAATGAAGTATCAACAGTTGTAAATGGGAGACTTGAATGTTGAAATCATTTTAGTGAGTTATTAACAAATCCCAAATGCTATAAAAATCATTGGTAGATATGAAACTGTGGTTTAAGGGCGTATGGGAATGGTTCATTCCTTTGTGGTTCTCAAAATGCTACAGGCTCAATGGCAAGCTGCCTGATTATTGTTGGACCTTTATATATTTCAAATAAGGATAATAAACCACAAAGTAAAGACTATGTTCTATAAACTTCCTCTGAAAGAAAAACTGCCAACATATGCTTTTCTTTACCATTACTACCTCAAAGTATAATCTTAGTAGTCTTTTGTGTACATTTTAATGGGTTTCATTATATTTCATACATGTAGATAACATACTTTGCTCCTATTTACTACCCATTATCCTGTTTTATCCCCCTACTCTCCCTCTCCCTCTCTCTCTTTTTAATTGAGGAAAGCAAAGGGGAAAAGATGTTCTCTTAAGATAGTTTCTCAAACTGAACTCTTTGCTCTTTGAATCAGAACATCTTTGGGATAACAGGATGTGGTATCTATTTAGTATTATCATTGGAGTAACAAGATTTATTAAAGAATTATTTTCTTAAAAACTTTAAATGTGAGAATAGGTGTATAGTCCTAATATTAATAATCAGCTGGCTGGAATCCTTTTGCTCTGCCCCGATAGAAATCATGGGTTAGCAAGGAGAAGCTCTTCCGGTGCTGGCATTCTGGGCCTTTGAGTGCCCAAGGCCTAGAGCTGGACTGGAAGACCCAGAGGCTGATAGCTCCAAATCTTGAGAACTAAGGGTTATTGCTCTGGGATTTCAAAGCCGGAGTCTTAGGGCCCTGGGTACTCACATTGGAGGCTTATTAGTCTGGGCTTTAACCACTGGTGGACTTGGAACTTGATAGCTGTGGTAATCCTTAGCTTCCAGCAGCAGTAAGTGGTGGCAATAGTCAGCAGCAAGCAGCAGTAGACAGTGCTAGTATTACAGCTGACATAGAGGCCTTGGGTAGTGTGACCCTCAGTCCTACATCCAAGTTCTATAGCTCTCAAGACTAGGATGTTGGGATTACTTGACCTTGACAGGGGCTAGTATTACAGTTCTTAAGCCTAAGGTGTCTAAGACCCTTGCCCCTTACAGTTGGCAGCCTTCCATTATTTCTGCCCCAGCCACTCTCAGGAATTCTTTAGTTGCCCTCTTGTTGCTACTGCCACTGTTACAGAGGATGCTGCCACAACTTCTCTACTGTAGTCACTCCATTTGCTGTTGCCACTCTGCTGTCACTTCTGCCATCCTCTCTTCATGTTACAGCTCAGCCTGTTCTGCACTTGAAAATATACTTGAAAAATAAGCAAGAAAAGATCACTAAAGAGAAGCTTTTTATTGGGCCAAATGTTGTAACACTAGAGGGCAGCACAGAAGGCTATCTTCTAGCTGAGTCTGAAACTGAGCAGAATGACCTGCTTATACAGCCATAAAAGGATATGACAGGGTGTCTGCACCAATCACAAAATCCTTCATGCAAATGAAGGGCTATGTTTCACTAATCATGACACAGTCTCTCAGGCAAAGGAAAGACCATATATACACCAATCACAGTAGTTCTTTATGCAAATGAAGATCTGTGTTTGCACTAGTCACATGCCTTCTGCTGGGCCACCAGGGAAAGTGCTCCTCTTCTAGCCTGGCTGGAAATGGCTGTAGGGTCATATAGAGTTCACCAATGCTTGTAAGATGGCAAAATGTCAGGCACAGGTTGTTTGAAATAGTCGTGACAGGGACAGTGCCTTTGGGAACTGGAGTTGTGTTTTAGTGGCAAGCAGCTGGTTGCCATGTAGCTTCCTCAAGGCATCTGTGGTGTGTTCAAAACTTCCAGGCTAGCATGAAGGAAGTCTGGCTGAATGCTTGGTTCGCTGTCCTTCATTCAAAGCAGCTGCGGTGTCAGGGAAGCTGTCAAATGCCCCAAACTTCAACATCTCTAAGCATTACATATTATGCCTATACTTGTTTACTGGTTTAAAGGCAGAGAAAAGGAAGTGAGAAGGGAATGGTGCAAGGCCAAAATGGTTGCATTTAGAAGATATCCCAGATTATCATCACAGGTATCTGTACAACTTTATCAGTATTGTGTGTATAACATAATTCCTATATGAAATTCTAGTTCTAGATATTTAGAAGTGCTTGATGTATTTAAAAGTAGAAGTAGTATGTGTAAGAACCTTTGGAAAATGCTATGCAAGAATGAATATAGAATATTTAAGCCTGTTGAAATCACCATAAGAAGGGGACTAAAGTAGAAAGAGAAAAATGGAGGGGATGAACAAATTCTGGTTATAATACATACATACATAGAAATGTCACAATGGAACCTCCTGTATAGCTATCTTAAACAAACAAAAATGTTTTTTTTTTCAAAAATGAAGGACATGAAGGCAAAACAAGGGGGTTAGTACTAGTGGGAGGGGAAAGGTTATAAGAGAAGGGTGAAGGAGGGTGAATATGGAAGAACTATTACGTTCCTATGTATGAAAATGGGAAAATGAGACCTGTTGAAACCATTCTAAGAAGCGGGGGAGGGATGATAAAAGAGAACAATGGAAGGGGGAGAGAGTGAATTTAACTAAGATATATTATAAGAAATTTTGTAAATGTCACAATGTACCCCCAGTACAATAATAATATGATAATAAAAATAAAATGAAATTAAAAATACTGTGTTTGGAAATGGAGCTGTTAAACCACTTCTAAGCTATATACTGTCTGGATTTATTCATTGGGTTGAGCAAGGTAAAAGATATTTGATTAATGTGTGCTAGGAAAGTTCACCATATCCAGTACCCAATATGTTATGTGCATTTCATTTAACTTTGTTGTACTGTATATTTTATTTACATACTGAACAAATGAGTCCTAATTTTATAACATCTACTGTCTAGATATTAAAGATGTCACCAATGTGTGACAAAAGTAGACATGGTAAACTAAACCAAAAGAAAACATAAACATTAAAAGTGGTGTTAATAATAAGAATTCATTAACAGTGATTTAAGTATTTACCAGTTCTCTAACAATGTTTGACTCCTCCACCAGTGCTTTGGGGAGAAGTGGGTCCCTCTAGTCTGTCTTGCTAATAATGTGTACAGCATGCTTATAATTCTAAATTAGACAGAGTAGATTGTAATTTTTCCTTGTAACACTGGTTATACTTGTAAGGCTTAGCTGTGCTACTGTTTGTTTAAAATCTGTTCTTACTTGCAAGTAAGGTAAATGAAAACAGTCTGTACATCTTACCTTTGTATTTTATAGAAATCAGTGTTCATTAGAGGAAATAAAAAAATACTTATTGACTGTTGGATGTTGAATTTTTCCAATTTTTAGACAAAATTCCATAGTCTAGGAATAAGTGTAGTCCTTTATTAATAGAATCTGTATATCCATTAAATATCAAAATAGAACTTTAAAAATTATATCATTAAAATTATTTAATTACATGCATCAAATTTACCCTTTTCACAGTGTGTTCTGCCTACATAATTTTAACAAAGTATTAAGATATGTACTATTTTGATATCTTCTAGACTGGGCCCTGACTTGGAGGGAAGAATGTAAAAGTGATCTATTAAAAAGAAAGGATTTACAGAAAATTAGCACTCAGATGCATCTTACAAGAACTCTACTTTTGCTGATGGCCCTCTTGCTTTTGTGAAGTCTGATACTCTGATACAGTCCCTTCAAAATTTTCAGTGTTCAGTACTTTTAATCTATCATTTTTTATACATTGACACCTGTTTTATTGGGTATTATTTTGTGCTCCTTCATTGGGTTTCTCTTTTTTTCTATCAACTGTGTTTAAACTGTTTGCTGACTTAGTTTCTATAGACTCCTAAAAGTTTTGTCATATCCCTTGAATCCTCTCACATGAATTGGCTCCTTAGGTTCTGAAAACAAGGATGGGGCAGAATTACTTTATTTCACCTTGGCATGGACTTTGGATGGTATTTTCTGCAGACACTTTTTGAACTTCATTTTGTAATATGGGCGGTGATGTCAATTTTTTTGAAATTCTGTTAACATCCAGTGAGAATGATCTTTTGATTTGCCTCCTTTTCCAAAGAAAGCATGCAAATCCTCCTTAATTTTAAAACATGTCATAGCTAAAATAAGTATAATGAATGTAAAAATGTTCACAAATGGGCCTGATAAAGACAGGGAATTTTTCTGTTCCTGTGGTTTTTACACAATCATAAGAACAATGTTGTTTTATGAGTTCAAATTCTTAAGAGCATAAAGACCGAAGATGAAGTAGTAATTGCCAACTAGTAAGTGATAGATTAAAAGCATATGAGAGTTTCTAAAGTGCCTCGATGTATAAAATAATGAACTATGGTATTAATGTAAAAAAGAAAATTGCTGAAATTATGCTATTTTAATTCTGCCTTAGAAATAGCTATCACGGTTGAATCAGTAATGTTATGTTTCTTTTTCTCTCTTTAGATGAATAGGACATTTTTTTTTCAAAATTTCAGATGGTATAACAAAGACATTCATCCAACAGAAGTGATTTGTGACATTTTATCTACAAAAACAACAGAAAATTATGGTCTTTGGTGGGAAATAAATCCAGCCAAAACTTCGTTGGTGTGTAAAAATATGAATCTTTCCATTAAGAGCTAATCAGAACAGAGAGATTCAGATGAGGAAGGAAACCATTTCTATAAGTAAATTCATCTTTCTTCCTCAACCATCTTTCTAATTTTTTAAGGTCTAATGTCTCTTTCAAGTAAGGAATCCTTTTTTGAATATCAGGATAAGCCTGAAATTGGATAAGAACACCTCATGCCCTTTGGCAATTTTGTCAACAGAGACGGCAACTTTTTGTATTAAAGCTAACGTGAGGGCTATATTTTACATCTGACATTCTGGGTAGCCAGTGTAAGTGATACAGGACAATTGCTCCATTCTTTGAATAGTTTATTCTTTTCCTAAGGTTGAATTAAGGGCAATAATAATTATATCTACTTTAAACTTATTATCTTTCCTGCTATACTGGAAAGAAAACATTTGGAACCTAGGGACATTTAGTGTTCTGTCTGTACTTCCTTAGCAGCTGGGATTACAGTGTATATCACCACACCCAGTCTCACAAGCACCATTTTGAAGGCTATTCACCCTCACTTCAGACCTTTCTTTTATGCAAAGATTGTGTCTATGTTACAGTGTGACAGTAGCTTTTCTCTTTTATCTCTTAAAGGAAAGAATGCTCCTGATAAATTGTTGCCTATAGTGATCTAGAGTTCTTTAAAACTATATTTGTTATTAAAATACAATGTGTGACAATGAATCAATTGGTTCAATTTAAAAAATTTATTTCCATAATAGCTTGAACTGAAATATCTATAATTAATCTGCTCTAATAAAAATTTATTAAAGACGGACAGGATATCTAGTAATGTGCTAGGGAAAAATACAAAGGTGACAAGAAACACTGTGATTTAGATGTATTGATTATGTGTGATTATACTTCATCATAGTTGTTACTAATCTGTAGCTTTGAGATACATAGAATTTGATTCTCATAGTTTTAATACTTACGTTTTCATCTTTTTTTCTATAGGAAATAATATCTTGGTGCAGATTAGCTCTTCACTTTTAATATATTCTCTAAAATTTTTGCTCAAGAAACTACATATATATATCTGCATCTATACACACACACACATATATAAATAGTAGTACAAGGAATTCTGGCTAATATCATCAATTATGATTAAAAGTCAAACACATGAATAAAAACTTAAAACACTGTCCTCAGACCTGCATCAAAACCCCTTTCTTAGCTAATATAACCTTAATCAGCAATTATGTAGTATTTCAAGTGTTTTTATAACTAATAAGTGTAAGGGTAGCTAGTGGTCAGTATTTGTATTGAACAAATTATTCTTATCATGTTGTCATTCAGTGGAATTCCCTGAGATATTATTGAATTATCACACACTATTGGCTCCATACAGGGTACATGTACATGTTCTATAGTTGTAATATCACCTTGAAGTTCCTCTTCACTGTCCCTGAGGCTGAGAACATCATATCATTTGTCAACTCTGGCTTTACCTACAACAGCTTAGTTAATATTAGTAAGACTTAATATTTCTGTTTGCAGTGATTGCCCTCAGAGAAAAATGTGATATCCTAGTGTGTGATGCAGCACATAAACAAACAGCAAGTAAGGCAAATCAAATTGTAAGTACAAATATTTTATTTGGTTTGAAGTTATGCCATAAAATCTAGAAGTTTGGTTGAGGGAAGGACTTGAATCATCTTTTAGAGTGTTTAACTTTGGTGTTGATCATGCTGAAATAAATTCCTTTTCTGTTCCACTCATCTCTCTGTTGCTTGGATTTGTGGTGAATGGTTAACTTGGTCATTTGGGACCCCTGGGGCCCAGGTCTCTCTGACTCAGACTGCTGGCAATATCTCTTTTTTAGATTGTTGTGCAATAACTTCTTAGTTGTTCAGAAAGAATTTATAATTCAATTACGTTTTTCCTGTCTTTAAGAATCCTTTCATAAAAACAGCCATTTGTACAGTATTTACAATGTATCATATACACCTTTCAAAGTGTTCTGTTTTCATCACTACAATGGCCAAATTATTGCAGTCTTGCTATAATCTCTATTCTAGAGATTAGAAAACTAAGACCTAGAGGAAATAAGTATCATAGAAAAGTTGAAACAATAGACCTTGGATATGAACTACAGAAGAAATGAAATAAAAATTTCTAACAGATTAATCTTCTGCTTAAATAAAGTGACTCATCCAGAACAGGTGCTTGCCCACAGACATAATTACGTGTTTTCTGGACCTAAGTCTGCTCTCTACTACACTAGCTACAGTGCAAATTCCTCACCTATCAAATAAGCACTTGCAGAATCTTGACCACAATTATGTCTTCAGGTTTATGCTCTGAGCCTGTCTTGACTAAATTGTGATTTAAACATAACGAATGCCATACTTTCTCTTACCGAGTGTTCTGCTTACATTTGGAAAGACGTCCTCCTTCCATCAAACTGAATGTTCCATGCCCTGCTGGGACATTCTTTCCTAGTCTTTGTAAGGCTCATTCCAACTCATTCTTCCCAAACCAGCCGTCTCAGTCTGTTTTTCAAACCTATACTGAGATTGCTACCCTTCTTTTCTCCTCCTTCCTGGCATATACTAATTGTTTCATCATTAACTCTTTAGTTGTTTGAATCCCACATCAGAATAAGTTTCCTGAGGTAAGCAGTATGTAATTCATGCCAAAAGCTTTGAAACCTTAACTACTCTGAAAATAGTGGTAGTATCAATGGTTAACTTTCTTTTTTTTATCCTTAATGAGCATGAGATTCTTCATTTATCAGCACAATTTAACTTTGTGCATGTGCCAATCTACAACTAGAAGCAGACTTTTCTTATTTTAGGTTTTGGAATGTAGGTAAAACTATGCTTTCCCATATGGAAAGAAGTCTTATTTCAGCCCTCCAAAGTATACCTGAGAATGTCCTTGGCTTTTTTTTTTTTTTGTTTTCCTTTTAAACAAGCATGTATATTTACATTCCAAAGGGACATAAAATCAGGATATTTAAGTAATTTACAGAATATATAAATCTTGAGACACTACATGCCAAAGTTCTAGAACCCAGGGATAGTCCCCTTCTCTATATAAGAAGAATTTCACTACATTAGGGAGAGTAGTTCCTCTTTTCTCTCAGATGGGAGAAGGCAACATGTATATTAACTCCTGGATTTCTAATTTCAGGACTCTTCCTGATGAATGAACCTACATATGCCAAGTTGTCCATATGAATCTCATTGCATCACCTGGAAGAGGAAAAGAAATTGGGATGTAGGGAATTAATATAGCTATTACAGTAATTAATAATAAAATCAATTGATTCAGATATCTCATGCTTGTATTCAATAAACAAATGCAAATGTTAAAAATGTATCAACTTTATGCTTTTTTTAAAATGAAAGTTGTGTTCTCTTGGATACTACTGAGGATAGTAAATAATTTCTTCAAGCTTTCTTCTTTCTTCTGGCTCATTCTTCATACATGTATAAAAAAGTAGTATTTGAAGGCATCTCACAGCAAACTGATTGGATTTCTGTAGGAGTGCCAGCTACCCCAGGCTCTGCCTGGTTTCTCTGAGAGCTGAGAAGATTAATTTTTAGCTATAGCCTATCTGTAGCATCCATTTGTGCCACAGTACACTGGTCAGTAATCTTAACTCTAAAATATTATTTCAGATAATATTTATAGCTTACTTTAATGTTACTGCTAGGAACCGTTTGTTGTTTCTTGGCTTGTTTGTTCACTTATAACAATAGTTTCTTAAAGTGACTCATCCAGAACAGGTGCTTGCCCACAGACATAATTACGTGTTTTCTGGACCTAAGTCTGCTCTCTACTACACTAGCTACAGTGCTGAGCTTGGAGATTCATCTCCCAGAATAATATATTACTAATGGTCATCCTTTTTGTCATTCCTTTTCACCCTTGAGTTTTTTCCCTTCCTTTCTTCCTTCTACTATTTCTGCCATTCTTATATTCCAACAATACATGGGCAATTAACCCATGGGTTAATTCCAACAATATATGGGTAATTTATGGATACATTCTATTCAAAATCTCTTGCACCAGAAGAAAATAGACCAGCATTGCACCAACAGACAGCTATAGATTCTGAAAGTCTCAGAAAATCTAACATTGAGACATATGTAAGTCAAATTGTAGTCCAAGTACTTTGATGCATAGATAGTTCTAGTTGAACTTGTTATTTTCCTTAAAATTAAATAAAAACTCTTCATATCTTATGCTTTATGCAGGAAAGTTCTCAAAGAGTTTTAAAGAATTTCAAATTTGTCACAATTTATTTTAGAAGAATCTAAAATTGCATTGAATCATATCATAATTTAAAAGTATTAAATGGAGTGTTTCAAAATCAAAATGCCGTCTCATTACTTTAAAAATCTGTCATTATCAGCTTAATAATAGAGAATTAAAAGATTCTGCTTTATGTTCCATTTAAATTTTAGGAAGGTTTTAAATATCTTATGAGAATTAGGGAGGATAATCTGTTAAAAGAAAAAGTTGTAATTATCGTATACTGAACATTCATTCAAACAGATTTATTGAGCTGCTCCTCTCAGAAGGCAGTTTCAAGGTATTCTGGATCATCTAAATAGATATGTAAAGTCAGAGAGAAATGTTATTGTATGTATAGATATGTATATATACATATATAATTTCAAAGTGTTTATTGAAAACCTACTGTATGCATCCAAGTTCTTCTCTTAATCTTAAATTCTGTTGGAGAGACTAGACAAAGACACATGAAAAACTCATAAAGTCAAATAGGGAATGCCAAAGCAAGGTTTTGGCTGCTTTTAATTTTTTAATTTTTATTTATTTTTTCTGGGGGTCTATCCCGGGCCTCAGACATGCTAGAAAAGTAGTTCACCAATGAGTTACACCCAAAGCCCTACTTTATAATTCTCTCTCTCTCTCTCCTTTTTTTTTTTTTTGTGATGTGAGAATCAACTTGGGTTGGGTCTTTTCTGTCAAAAGGATTTAATCAATAACCGCAGGTATTACAAATGTTAGTCTCACTAACTTGCTTCCCATACCCTTGCTTCATGAACTCTGCCTAATGTGATAAAAGTTTCTATTACGAACAAAGGGCTGCTATTCTCAGCTGGACAAAATTCTGCTAGATGCCCTGGTTCCAGAGCTGATAACCTGAAACAGTTATTGCTTCCTTGAACTTCAAAGCCCCCTCCTGATCCTCTTTCCAATTAGCTAACTGCATGGACTGTGAACCCAAAACTTGTCCAATTCAGGGGAGGGGCAGCATTGCATTAGAGATAAAACTCCACTCCAGTGGACTCCCCACTGGGTGTTCTTGCTCTTTGTCTGTGGTGCACCCTTCTGCAGAAGTAAATTTTGCCTTGCCTGTTGACTTCTCAGTTGTGTCCTCTCTCTCGTGACACCCCAGTATCTTAAAAATATTTCTAACAATGGTACTGGGTTGGAACTCAGGGCTTTGCACTTACTAGGCAGGTGCTCTGCCACTCGAACGGCACCACCAGTCTTTTTTGATTGGTTATTTTGAAGATAGGGTCTTGCTTTTTCCAGGCCAGGCTGGACCATGATCCTTTTATATTTTACATTTTCCTCCCTTGCTGGGATGACAAGCATGCATCACCATGCCCAGCTTTCTTCTGTTGATATTCAGGCTTGCAATTTTTTTTGGCCTGGGCTAGCCTTGAACCACAAACCTTCTGGTCTCAGCTTTCCTAGAAGCTAGTATTACAGGCATGAGGCACTGGCTCTTGACCTTGCTTTATGATTCCTAATGAAGAACAGTTGTCAATCATTAGGGGAAAAAGAGATCACAGTGGGCCAAAGGTGCCAATGAAAGCCTTATAGGAAGGGAATAAAGGATTAGGTGAATGGGCCTAGAGAGCAAAGGCAGTCTAAAGAGGTGATGTGACCAATCATAGAAGAGCAAGATTTTGAAAACTCACTTGGAAACTTGGCATGGGAATTGGAGGATAAACAGCCCATGAAAGAAGAATTTTTTCTGAAAGCGAATAATGGATGATGGTAACTTCAGTAAGCTGACCCAGTTTGTATAGACAATGAGATTAAATCTCAAAGAAGGAAAAATGTGGTCTTGATGCAGCTACCACCATTCAAAAATCATGATTTTGGAAAAAGTAAATTATTTGTTTGAACAAATAGTCTGAACCTTTCTCCTGTTTTCTACTTTGATGTTTATAAATCTCTCATGTTCTATTAGATTCTTCTGTTGAAGTATTTGACGACTAAGTATATATTTTTAATAATGAATATGAAACGTTCCTCATAACTGTTAAAAATAAAAAAAGAAAGCAAGATGAGTGAGGAACGATTTTTTGATGGTAGAATTAATGAGAACATATTAAATAATCCAAGAAAATAATTATTATTGTAGAGGCTGAGAATATCTGAATAGCCTGAAATTTATAAAATAGTATTTCAGCATTTTAGTTTTCACTTTTCTTTGTTATTTTTTTATTTTTTGGTCATGGATATTTCTTCCTACTTTTCAGCATCATTCATTTTATTCATCTCTTAATGCTTTAGTTTCTATTACAATATAACTTTTGTTATTTTCTAAATTAAAAAGATAGTGCTATTGACTTCTGTAATTTCCTCTTATTTCCCATTTGAGTTCCTATGTATAATATTTTTATTAAATTTTTTCTCTCACCATTTTATTCTATTTGCAGTTTTTTAGCGCTTATTTCTGGTGATATTTTCCCTGTGGGGGGAGTAAATTAAATGAATTTCTCTTAAAGGAACAGCTCTTATTGAAGATGAAAAAAACTGTCCTGTAAAATATGCAATACATTATAAAACTATAAATATTTTTCAATAATTCTTTGATATTAAAGACATGAGTATTATAATCAGAAGAATTACACCCACCCAGAATTTTATCTTACACAACTATTCCAGAAATGCATATATTTTTGACTAAGCTATTCCTCTCTTAATCTTTTGGTTTCATGATCCTCTACAGAGGGCAAGGTCTGTGCACACAAGTGTCCCCTTTTTAATAAATTAATGCTAAGCCTGCTTAGCTCTTTGGGGATGTAGTTTTAGCCGAAAGGAAATTGGCCTTATTTATTGCCTTTCTTTTGCTGCCCTGAGTGGATTTTCATGCTTGTGAAAATGAGATACTGGCAGTGACCAAGATTAAAAGAAGGAGGATGTTGGGCCCATTTCCTGCTCTAACTCTGCTAAGCCAATTTCACTCTTATAAGTAACCTTCCTGCTCTTGCAGACTTGAGCCTCTCCTGTGCAGAAAATTAGGACAACATCTGAGGAGGACTAGGACAAGGACAACTGTCCACCAGGGACTAAGCTAAGATTGGTAAACCAATTTTCACTTGTGAACAATGCCAGAATTCAGCCCATATGTCTCCCATGGCGAAGCACTGTAGTGCATCATTAACCCACTGTGCCACTTAGCAGCTTCCCTCTGCTTGCTGTCTTGTGAATTAACATCTCGACTGCCACCACACCAGACCCAGAGCTTATTTCTGCCAGGAGTGCTGCCAAACGAATAGCAGCTCTCTGTAACAAGGGATCAGGGCACAGCTTTTCAAATTTTCAACTGAAAGCAATAGCAATTTGCCACTCAGTCCTATCTTATCATCATCATTAGGATGAGACATCACAATCTGAAGGCTCATTGCAATGTGCTGTCAACCTGATATCTTGTAATGTTAATATATAATCCCATGCTTAATAATTAATGGCTTTAACTCTATAGGTGGGATTGGAATTTGGCTCCAAAAAAGAAATCCCTCTGAGCTGTAATATTCTTTGAGACTCCAATATCTTATGAAGTTCCCTTCAATCAGCCTCCTTGCCTTCTTATTTAAATCATCTGCCATATAATGAATCTGGATCAAAAGCTCCAAGCTTAAAATATACAACAAAAAGCTGCTTCTGGGTGAAGAGTTTGGATCCAAATCAAAACCTTTCTGTGCCTTGGCCATTAACACATGCAGTTAACTGCTGGGAAATACTGATGTTCAAAAGATATGGTGGAAAAAGGCACCTGCTTTCTCACGCTGGTTTATGTTTGTCGTCTTCATAAAAATGCAAGGCGGCATATGCAGAAATTGTGCGGAAACACCATTCACATGGTAATTCCTTTGTATCTGAGTAATTTCTTTTCAGATACTGGAGTGAATGCCAGTCTCTGGGAGGATTTGAGCATCTCCCTGCCTTAAGTTCTTCCATGACCATACTGTCTGGCTCAGTTTTTGATCAAAGGAGTCCACTTTGCTGGGTCTTCAGAATGATGGTACCACCCCTGGATTTTCCCGGATCACAAGCCATGGTGTGGAAAGGTTTATCACATTTTGTTGAATGAATATATTAACAATGTAGCCAGGGAAAGAACCCTTTAATTCTTTCAACCAGAATCTTTAGATTAAGTACTGCCTAACAAGTGGAAGAATATTTTTGTAGATTTGGGAGACCTCCCATAAATCAAGCTTATGATAACTTAGAAGAATACTCCCCTCTGCAAATTTTAATTATATGCTGCTTCTCCATAATATTAGGTACACTGGCTCCTTCTCACAATCTGTACCTACCTGATGTTTAATTTAGGGAACTCAGAGCATTATTCTAATTATAACAAGAAAAGCTTAACATAGTCAAAAAGTTATTCTGGAAGTGAGTCATCTTTCCATTTTCTGCAACAAAATACCTGAAACAATTGACTTATAAACAGAGAAGTTTTATGTTGGCTCACTGTTTCAGAAGTTTCAGTGTCTTCTCAGTTTGTCTTGTCGTTTATGAGCCACAAAAATACATGTTGGGGAGCAAAGCTATTCACCTCATGGCTAGGAAGCAAAAGAGAACATGAAAAAGTTTCAGGGTCTGGCTTTCTCCTTTGAGGGCACACCCACACACTCCCCACTGATGACAGGAAGACCTGAAAAGTTTCTACCACCTCCCCGTAACACCAAGATGAAGATCAAGACTTTAACACATTGGCCTTTGGAGAACCTTCCAGATCCAAACTCTAGTAGAAAGTATACAAAATTCTTCAGAAAATCTGAAGCATATTGATAACAAAAAAGAAAATATATGAATGAAAGACTGTTGGATATTGGACCAGAGATGGTTTACTCACTGCTAATCAATTGCTAATAACTTACTTGCAACTCCATCTTGAGAAGGCTTGTTAGGCTGTGCCAACCTCTGAAGGTGTAACTTCTTCCATAAAGCATGTTTGTCATTTGAGCAGAATGTGGGAATAATATCTTCATTCTCATAGTGCCTTCTTACCCTAGGAAGTCAGTCATGACCAAACCATGGAAAAATGCATATGGCAGCCAGCTGGTAAAAACAACATTTCAAAGGTCAGATATGTACTAGGTTTTCTTAAATTCACTAATCCTTCCTTTTCAAATAGTGTTCTCAATTCTCAAAGTCCCTTTAGATTTCGATAAATTGTTCTCCTACAGGATGCATATTTATGATTATAGTATTATTAAAATGCAATCATGCTAAGGTATTTGGGTTTTAGTGTCTTTTTACTTTTTTCTTAATCCTTAAGTAAAAAGGTAACTAATTTACAGTTAGCTTGCCAGACAATAAACTATACTTCCAATTGGGTTGTATTTGGTGTGTGTTCACTAAAGGCTCAAAATCAAAACTTAATGGAGATGCTCACGGGATATACTACAGTTGGGTGTATTACAGTTGGCTTTTACCAACTTGTGGATGCTGATTGTTAAATTCTTAGTACCCTTGAAAACAGATTGTTTAACACTGCTGTTATTAAACATTCAATTGTATAATCTTATAACTAAGTAAATAATCTTAAAAACTAAGACATTCTTAAAATTCTTTAATTCCTAATTTTTCACTGTATTTTGCTATTGTCTATTCTCTTAGAGGTATTCATGATATTTGCATCTGTACAGTGAAAATAGTATATAAAGATGTGTCAATACGTATCTCTTCCTAACCCTGACTTCAGTGATACCATTTTGGTCGTTCCAAATTATCATAATGGTAGTTTACATCAAAGGAATGGGTAAATACTAAGAAAGGGCAGAATTTACTATTATATTGGTTGTCTAGAGCATAGATCAACAAACTCCTTCTGTACAGGTCCAGATAGCAAACATTTAAGGTTTGTTGACCTTAGGGCTGGTCTTTGTTGCAACTATTTTACCATTGTAAAATAAAAGCAGTCATAGACCATACATAAATGAATAGGTGTAACTGTGTCTCAATAAAAACAAATTTTCAGAACCAAGAGGTCAGTCCATTGGCCATGGTTTCCTTACCTCTGTTTTAAACTAAAGAAGCAATAGAAAAATGTGAATCATGCCAATTAAACTTAAAAGTATACCTTATTATATAGTAAATAGCACAAAGTTTGGGATATTATTCTTTCAATATTTAAAAACTATAATCTGATTTTTGCAAAGATATAGATCAAAGGACTCAAGGAAATTTAAATATCCTTACATTAATCAAAGAAAGGAAAATTGTGAATTACTAAAAATAATGTAGTGGATTGAAATATATCAAATTTATTTATATCCATGAGCTTGTAATAATTCTAAAGCAAGTCATTAATGTATGATATATGGAGATTCAAGGGAACCAACTATTTTGAAAACTTCAATCAGAATCTTTTTTCCTTTTTCTATATGAACTATGCTTTAGGGTGAGAAACTACTTCATTTGGGGACATTATACTCTATGGCATTATTTCAGCTAATAAATGAAGAAGAAATGGTATGTGTCAAAATTTTCTAACTCCTATTAAATTAATGAATCTAAGGAATTATCATGAGTGGCTGAAAACATAGCAGTCAGGGAGACAGCAGATATTATGTAACTACTGATTTCATGTATAACACCATCTACATAAACAAATTGGTCAATCAAACCTAAATATGATCAAACCATTACCTATAAATATACATTTATTTAAAATAGAGACAGAGGCATATAAGCATATATAAATTCATGTGTATGCAATCAGTAAAATTTAAAATGGAGCAAATTATAGAAGATGAAAAATACAGTTTCTTTAATAATAACAAAAATCACAAAGAAGTATAATGAGATGAACAGGATTAAAGATTTTTAAAAGGAAAATAATCCGCTTGTAATGGTGTGGTCTTAATTGGGTACCAGCTAAACCAAACCAAAATTGGTAAAATGTGAACAACTGGATATTGATGGTAAAAAAAAAAACCAAACCAAATTGGTAAAATGTGAACAACTGGATATTGATGGTCATTTTATCCTATGCATATGATTATGTCATATAGGTAAAGACAAGTGCCTGACATCTAGAAATACTTATGGAAAAGTTTGCTGATTAAATAAAATGATATGCATTACATAAGACTATATAGTTTAAAATACTCAGGGAAAGGAGAGGAAATAGTTATATAAAGAATGATGGTTAATAATGAAACCCATTAAAATTTTTGTAAAAAGAAAAGGGAAATAAGTAAGAGTTATAGAGGGGATAAATTTTATCAAAGTAATTCTATGCATTTATGGGAATATCACATTGAAATCCCTTGGCATAACTAATATTTGCAAAAAAGTTAATAAAAATAGCAATTGGTTTTGAGTTGGTAATTATTGAAGCTGGCAATGGATGCATAGTTCCATTGTCCTACCATTATTCTATTTCTTCAACTTTGCATGTGTTTGAAATTTTCTACAATAAAACATACATTTTTTGTCAATATGGCCGAACTACAGTGCACAGATAGTCAAGCATTATTCTTTCTATTTAAAACATATATTTTCTTTAAAAATGCAGACTCTGAGCTGTAGTAGAACTAGATTTCTCAAAGCTATCTCATCATGAGGATGGATTTTTAAAAGCTAGTGGCAACTTTTTCAGTAATATTTAAGCTAGTTTGGCAATGATAAGACACATCATTAGTTCATTATTTCTCATCTTTCAAAAACGATTAATAGTTCATCCTCTTGCCTTAAAATGTCATTTCTCACTCTCTCTCTAATGAGATTTATAGCAATTCAAAGAGCATTTCTATAGGGTTCTACTGCTATATCCCGCACCTACCAGTGCCTGCATGACTGTGTTCTTCCTTCAATACTCCTATCTAAATGTCCTCCCTTAATTTGTGTATTGGTTACCAACCACCGAAAGTCTACTCAGAGACTTGTGTCCAGAAATTGCTGCTTTTCTCTCTTGTTATTTCCTCTCTTAGCTCTGTAATGTGATGGCCTTATCTCTGCCCTCCAAACTGAACTATGCATAGCCTTTGGCAGATCAGCTGATGGCAATTACATTCTGGATGTTTTATGAAATGTTTTTGTAGCCATCTCTCATCCTACATCTAATCCACTAGGAGATTTGTTGGATCTACCTTCAAAATGTGTCCCAAATCTGACCACTTCTTACCACCTCCATGGCTATCACTCTGGTTCAAGCCTCTCTTAATTCTTGCCTGAGTTACTGCAATGCCTCCTCAACTAGGGTCCCTGGTTTTACACTTAGGTTATCATGTTGACACTCTTCTCAACAGGGTAGTGTAAATGCTCTTTTGAAAATGTGAGTCACATCATTGCACTGATTTGCTCTATATCTTGAAACAACTTTCCACTGTATTCAGAGAGAAAGTAAACCCTTAAATATATTCTACATCACATGCCCTGAAAACTTCACCATAGCCAAGTGAACCTCATCTACTTACCTTTACTCTCTGAGAGTCTTCACAACACTTTGCCTCCTTCGTCATTTCTCCTTTTTAAATTAATTAATTAATTAATTTTAAATTATTTTTTTTTGTTCACATGTGCATACATTATTTGGGTCATTTCTCCCCCTGCCCCCCTCCCCCACCCTTTACCCACTTACCACCTCAGTTCCAGGCAGGTCCTGTTCTGCCTTTATCACTAGTTTTGTTGAAGAAAAGAGACAAGTCTAATAAGGAAGACAAAGTGTTTTTGCTAGTTGAGTTGAGGATAGCTATACAGAAATATTCCTAGCATTGCTTTCATGCACACGTGTTATGACCCATATTGATTCATCTCTAACTAATCTTTACCCTGGTTACTGATCCCCTTCTCATGATAACCTCTGTTGCTTTAAGGTTTCTGTATTAGTTCCTCTGGAGTGGGGACAGCAAATGCTTTCATGTTTTGGGTTTTCTACCTATTTCTATATCACCGAAATGTGCTCTCCCCTTATCATGTGATCCGAGTCCAACCACATTGCTGCATTTGTCCTAGATCTAAAGTCCGCATATGAGGGAGAACATACGATTTTTGGTCTTCTGAGCTTGGCTGACCTCACTCAGAATGATGTTCTCTAGTTCCATCCATTTACCTGCAAATGATAAGATTTCATTCTTCTTCATGGCTGAGTAAAATTCCATTGTGTACAAGTACCACTTTTTCTTGATCCATTCATCAGTAGTGGGGCATCTTAGTTGTTTCCATAACTTGGCTATTGTGAATAGCGCCGCAATAAACATGGGTGTGCAGGTGCCTCTGGAGTAACCTGTGTTGCATTCCTTTGGGTAGATCCTCAGGAATGGGATTGCTGGATCATATGGCAGGTCTATGTTTAGATTTTTAAGGAGTTTCCAAATTTTTTTCCAGAGTGGTTGTACTAGCTTGCATTCCCACCAGCAGTGGATTAGGGTTCCATTTTCCCACATCCTCACCAACACATGTTGGTGGTGGTGTTTGTGATGACGGCTATTCTAACAGGGGTGAGGTGGAATCTTAGTGTAATTTTGATTTGTATTTCCTTTATGACTAGAGATGGTGAGCATTTTTTCATGTTTTTTTTACCATTTCTCCTTTTTTCTTTTTTTTTTTCCTGCCTATTACTTTAGCCATTCTCTCTACCTGAAAATTTCTTTTCCCAAATCTAGTAATTGGGATAACTACAAAATCTCTACAAAAATCTCTACAAAATCTCTACAAAACCAAGCTTTTGCCTAAATTTCACTTTCTCAATAAAGTGCCCAGTCTTTTTATATGGTAACCTGTGTCCTGCTTTTCTACACTCCCATTCCCATTCTTTTTCTTTTCTCAAATATAGCATATTTTCTTGCCAATTCTGTAGCTTTCTTTTTCTTTCTTTTTTTCAATACTGGGGTTTGAACGCAGGGTCTTCACCTTGAGCCACTCCATCAGTCCTTTTCCATGATGGTTTTTTTTCAAGATAGTGTCTTATGAACTGTTTGCCCAGGCTGGCTTTGAACTGCAATCCTCCTGATCACTGCCTCCTAAGCAGCTAGGATTACAGGCGTGA
Source organism: Castor canadensis (assembly GCF_047511655.1). Classification (NCBI taxonomy): domain Eukaryota; kingdom Metazoa; phylum Chordata; class Mammalia; order Rodentia; family Castoridae; genus Castor; species Castor canadensis. The sequence goes on along the minus strand of NC_133398.1, from coordinate 83,509,447 downwards.
GCCACTGGCACCAGGCCACAGCTTTCTTACTGTGTTTATTGCTTGTTTTTTGTGTTCCCATTAGAAAAACGGCAAAAATTACTTTTTGTTTCTTTCTTCATCTATTTATCCTACTTATAAAAGTGCCCAACACAGTAGATAACCAGGAATTATCTGTTGATTTGGATTTTAAAATTTTGTTTAAAATATCCAATGAAAAGTCTATAGTTATGTCTCTTTTCAAACAGTCATCTTTATAGTGGTGATTCAAATAAGTTATACAAAAATGATCTAATAATAAAAGTTCTTCTACTTATAGTTCATTAATGGAATATTTTTACCTTACCCTCCTGGTAAAATATGAGATTTGTCATTCAACATTTATTGTCTCTGGAATATTAGATAGACTAGGTCTAAATAGGACATCTGCATTTAGCCATGTGTAATTAGATGCTATGCACTGTAAGAGTTTGGTTAGATATCAAGCTAGTTAGCAAGAATGTGGTTAGCCGAGATGAATCATAAATGAATAAAATGGCAATTGCTTTGGCATTGTGGTATGGGGTTGGTTGTTCTGGCTTTAGCTTTCCACTCTAATCCTTTGGATGTAAAAAGTGCTTACATCCTATGATTACAATCCAAGCTCTACACTAAGTTGTGGTTTACATTTTTAAATTTTAATTTTGTCTGGAATACTGTTGGTTTATCTTTCTCAAGATTAGCCCTGAGAGCCCTGTGTTTTAGTGCCAATTAGATAGATTTCCTAAACTCTAGTCTGAAGGGAAAGAAAAAATTCTAAAAACATTAACTATAATAAATACGCTTTATAAAAGTTTTAAATCCCACTACAGTTAATCAGTTTGAATAAGACATTTAGGCTGTAAATAGCATTTTAAAGTAAACAGAGCTTTACACAAAGTGACAGCTAGAATTACATTTTCTGCTTCTGAGTGTGAGGAAATTAATGTACCAAAAAAGTGCCTACTATTTAAAGACATCTTGCTCCAGACATATTTAACAACTGAGATTTGCACTGAGTAGACCATTGAAGTGTCTCGTCATTAAATTATGCACTGTACATTAGAAACAGATGTGCTCTTGGAAGTACTGCATGACAACATTGTTTTGTAATTTTCCAATTAAGGCATTGTTAAGACTGAAAACAGAACTGAACTAACAGGTCAACTATCTTACCTTGATCTTGGGGAAGCATGGTGGTAAGTTTTGAGAAGATCTGGTTTTCATTGGTATTTTGATATAAATTTGAAATTCTAATCCTTCACCTAGCTTCCTCCAATATCCGAGGAATTCACAAATTACTTGTTTTAATTGTCACTCACATTGTAAAATACTTAAAATTAAAAGACCACTGTTATATGCTATTTTGGCATATTTAATCTCTAGAGAAATTTTACAAAGAAAGTAGGCAATAACAGTAAAAAGAAATTATCCCTATTCTTTTTAATCATTGGGAAGAAATAGCAATATAATTCTCTGGAAATGAACTTTAGAAAACACTAAAATGAAATTAAAATGAAATTGTAATGAGGCATATTTATTGGGACAATATGAAGAAAGGTTATTGCCTAGATATCACCACTGTGATTCACAGTGGATATGTGATACTGTTATTATTATCAGTGCTACTTTATTAACCATTAGATTTTCTGCTGGTGTTTTGCAAAAAAAAAAAAAAAGAGGTGAAAATGAAATTTTAATATGCTATTGAGCTATTCTCTGCAATTTCTTTATAAGAAAAATTTATGTTCTAAGCTTCAATCAAACATTTTATTGAATCCACAGGGAAAGAAAAGCTGCAAATTTTCCTCATCTATAGTTGTCATTTTCAAATATGATTCAAAAAAATCATTTTTATAATTTTAAAAATTGTGGTCCACATGTTCTTTTGCCTACCATCTGTTTGTTTTCATATGGATTTCTTCTTTAGGAATTTTATATTTCAAAAAAGTTCTAAAATTGTTCTATACCCATAGTAGGTTTCTCAGGTCTAAATGTATTCATTTACATATTTGCATTGTAAAGACATAAACATTCAAAAACATCACTTTTCACTAAAAAGATTGATAATTTCCAAAATGGCCTTAGAAGATTGATTCATTTTTACCCACTGCCCAGTCATAAATCTTTGTGAGAGAAGAAAGAAGAAATTCTTCATTTATTTCTCTCTCTTTCTTAACACAGGTTAGAGCAGTGTAAGACTAGGGAAAACAGTCCCAGACTATATTTTGCTAGTCTTAATTTTGAAGTAATATCAAATGAAAAAAAAATTCCATTCAGCTAACTTGTACTTGTCTAAATGTCATTGGATGTCTGCGATTTTAGTAGTTTAAAATACTGTTATACATAAGCTGAGGTTTTCATGGGGAGGGAAAACATGCATAACATTAGAAAGACAAACACATATTTAAAACATTGCCAATTGTTTTACATGAATTGGAAAGAGATTACACAGCTATGTTTAAAGTAATCAGTCTTCATGAATTACTTTATAAATAATATGGTTAAAATAAAACCTCAAACTTATTTTTCTAATACATTTCCCTGTGATCTCTAAATCCCAGAATTTATTGAGGGAAACTAAATCCTTAAATTTCAAAGTTATATATTTGATATTTCATGCAACAAAATGAGATTTATAGAGTTCTTTATTTTTTTGGTCCTACAAGGGTTTTGAATATTTATTTATGTATTTGTTTACTTGCTTAGAAAGTCTATATTTCTTGTAGAGACTAGAAATTGTGCTTTGCTGAGTGCAAGCAGTATAAAAAAACTAAAGTGTCTTCTGAGTTTGGATCAAATCTCTCAACTTATGAAGATTGAGTAGCTTCTTACATTGACAAAATATATTCCCACCCTCACTACCAAAGTGGGAAGAAATGGGCCAACTAGTAGCTTTAGAATTTTTGCCACAGATTTCACATGAATCAAATATGATTTTTCTTTAAATTGTCCCAATATAGGAAACACAGCCATGTTTCATTTCAAGCTTTATTAGTATTTGATGCAATCATTGGCTGTTCATGATTAAAATTTTGCAGAAAGCCCACCTATGATGAGCAATCAAATAACTGTGGTCTCAGTTGGGAAACTATGAAACCAATTCCATGAAAATCATATCATCATAGTTAGATCCAGGCTAACCACATAGAACTCTTTCTCTATCCATAATTATAAAATTAGATTACTTTTATCTTAAAGCATACTTTAAGAAACCTTTTCTCTATGCTAAATTATTAAAGATTCATGCTTTCTTAAGGTCCTTTTGTAAGCCAAGAAATCCACATGTTATGCATTATAGATAAAAGGTTTTCATGGGTAGATTTCTGTCAAAGTTTGAGCCATGATCCAGGAATTATATTACATATTGCCAGTGATATTTAGTAAGTGAAGGGAATATAGTTGCAAAGTAAACTTTAGCAAGATAATTGAAGAGGAATGATATTGGATGCTAGAAAAAATGTTTTTATTGCTCTCAATGCCAAATTTATTTCTTGCAAAAGATAAGGCATTCAACATTTTGGATAAGATTAAAAAAAAAAATCTCTGCCTTCTCTATAGGAATGCCAATGACTAAGAAGGGATGAGGAGAGGTGAAGGGGCAATCTTAAATGATAAAAGGTCTACTCTATTATACATTTGGTAATTAATATATGCATCATCTCCCATTCTCATGTGTCTATTTTTGCATATGTTAAGGAAATAGTATAAATATGTGAATAAATACAAACTAGGAATACAGGTCTTGGTAGTTATGGCTATGAAGTCTGGTAAATTGCTTTTCTTTCTTGTGTGTCTACTTCTCTCCCATTGTGGTAGAAATGTCAATGTACCTACTTGATGCTTGTGACAAGAAATGAGTAGATATGAATAGCAAAGTGACAGCTCACGGCAAAAAGAATGACTAGAGAAAGACTAGAGGAAACATGATTTTCCAATTCATCCATTAAGACAACATGTCTTAATGTACATGGCAATTGGTAAAAGACTTTGATCATGCTTATTTTATTTTCTGTGAAACTAGTAGGCAAAGGTTGAACTGGGGGAGTTGGGGAAGCTAATCTAGACAATGAAAGACACAAAGAATCCAACATGGAAGAAGGTTTACTTCAAGATTTACCTGAATCTGCCTGGGACTAAATTTGTTGCTTATTCTTCACCAAAAATATTTTGCCTGTGCATATCTATAATGGATTTTTGAAGAGAAGGGCTAGTTATTTGTCCTACCCCTCTTCCCAGTACCCAAACACAGCTGAAGTGTGTTTTAAAGAGAAGTATTAAATTTATCCTTGTTTATGCCATGTGATGTTACAGCTCATTAGAATTCTAATGAAGAGAGAGGATAGAATAAGTTTCGGCCCCCAATATCACAAGTACCAAATCACTGATTCATACTATATGCTGACTTGATACATTTCGAGACATTCAATACCCTGTGCTTTCTTCTTTTGTAAATCTTCTTTCACTAACTTTATTACTCTCTTATAATAATAAACCATGGGCATGGATATTCAAATTCCCCATAGAAACATCCTAAGAAGGCTAGATTTTTCTCATTACAAGAAGTGTTGTGGATTCATAATGCAAATTTGCCCATTCCCAGTCCAATAACTTATAGCCACGTATTAATTGTTAAGTATATCTCACCACTGAATTAATCATATTGGAGACGGCACCATGAATGTTTTTAAGTAGCTTGTTATGTAGTGAACTTTCTTTTGGATTCTGTGAGCCTTGACATAAACAGTCATTGGACTGGGAGGTGAGGTAGTATGGTAATCTAATAATGACTTTCCTTAATCTTTTCTTGTGTACTAGATAACAGGAAAAAGAAATCCTAAAGCACTCTGAACTTTATAATTGCATACTTTTTATTATAAAATAAGAAATTGTTATAAAATTCAACTCTAATTTTATGGTTGGTGTGTAGCATAACTGATGGAAAATGAAATGATTCAGATGTTTTTTAAAAATGGGTTTTACCCATAGTGTTAAATAGCAAAGTGTAAAAAATTAATAGAGTTTTCAGTTTGTTCTCAAGGAAAAGAGAGGATTCAGTAAAACCTTACAAACTCTCTTAAAAAATATAGCTTCAAGCTGACAATAAATAAATTCATATGTACAAAGGAAAGTTGATCAGGTACATTTTTAGGATTTTCCAATTTATAAGAAAAATGTTCTAATTGCTGCTTGGAAGCCAATTCTGTAGTAGCTCTACAGTGCACAAATTACAAATATAGATTGATACTGGATAATTATTTTGATAATTTCATCAAAAGACAAACATGGATTTTGGATAATGAATGAAAATGATATAGAGTCAAGCATGATATGTACTGGTTACTACCAATTATCAGACAATTTTAGTTTCCAAACAACATTTTCCTAAATTGATAGGGTGGTCACATATTTAGATATTTGTTGTAAGTGTGGCCCACAAAGAACTATACTAACTAGAAACTGAAAAACATAAGCCAGAAGAGTCTTTAGACACTTCATGTCTGGGAGCATTAAATTGTGATCCTGGTGAAGAAAGCACATGAAATGACTTCAACAGAATGATGAGAGGCAGAGCACAAAGCATGGAAACTCAAACAGAGCCAGGTTGTCTCATAGAGTGAAGAAGACAGAGAGCAGAGCTCTGGCAGGCAGTAGTGTCAATGAAAGTAGCTGCTTACTGAGACAAGTCCAGAGAACCTCAACTGAGTTTCTGGCTGAATACTAATCTGTACAGGTGTTGGGTAAAATCCATGAAGTTAGAGTAGAAACAATGGCAATCCAAGGGGCAGGCGGGGAGGGAAGGGAAGTATAGAATTTTTGGGTTCGCATGGAGATGGAAGTAAGTTGTATTCACTTGGAGAGATCTCGAAATACATGGTGGGGGGTTGGAGGGAGGCTGAGTAGAGTTCTGAGAGGAATCAGGCTTTAGTAAGGGGGTTGAATTACCCTTAAGACCAATGTTTCTCTGGACTTATTAACAAAGGTTAAAATGTTTTATCTGCAGTATTGTTTCTCAGGGAAACGCAAATCAAAACCACTGTGAGATGAGACCTCAAATTTGTTAGGATGGTTGTTATCAAAAGTCAAAAATTAAACAAATATTGGCAAGGGTATGGATAGGAGGGAACACTTGTACATTGTTGCTGAAAATGTCGGTTGGTATAGTTAGATTGGTATAGCCATTATGTAAAACAATACAGATGGTTTTTAAAAAAATTAAAAAGAGAATTACTATATGACTGTGTAATCCCTCTTCTGAGCATATAGGCAAAATAAGTGAAAGTACCACATCATGGAGAAATCTGCACATCCAGGTTCACTGCAGGATTATTCACAATAGCCACAAAATAGAAACACCATAAGTGTATATCAGGGATGAAAGAATTAAAAAATATATAGTACATGTATACAATGGAATGTTATTCAGCTCTGAAAAAGAATGAGATCTTATTCTTTCAACAACATATATAACACTGGAGGACATTTGCTAGGTAAAATAAACAAAGTAAAATCTTCTCAGTTTGATGTAGAATTCTGATAAAAATTCAAACATACAGTGATAGAGGACAAAAATAGTAGTTATGAGAGGCAGTGGGGATCATACGTCAGAGATAGTAGGATAAAAAAAGTCTAGAGAAAGCACTATGAGTAACAAAATTGTACTGGATATGAGATTCGTGTGGAAGGAGAATATTTTAGTTGTTCTTGCTATGAAAATGAACAAAAAACGTGTATGTGAGATGATAGATATATTTTATTTCATGATAGTAAACATTTGCTATTCATATGTATTCCAGAATATCATGTTGTATTCCTTAAAAATACACAATAAAATTTATTTACAATAAAGTTAATTTAAAAAGAAGTAAGTTTCAAGGAAAAAGACTTAAAAGTATGATCGATCAAAATATAAGAACCTTTAAATGAATACAAAAAAATCCTTACTAAACAATGAGAAATTTACAATGAGCATTCAAAAATTACTAGGCAGAGAAAGAGGAGGAAAAATATAAAGTTTCATTAAGGGAAAAATAATGAAACAGAAACAACTGCATAACACCCATGTTTATTGCAGCATTATTCACAATAGCCAAGCTATGGAAACAGCCAAGGTGTCCCACTACTAATGAATGGATTAAGAAAATGTGGTATTTATACACAATGTAATTTTACTCAGCCACAAAGAAGAATGAAATTTTGTCATTCTCAAGTAAATTGATGGAAGTAGAGAAAATCATCTCAAGCGAAGTTAGCCAAAAATTGCATGTTCTCCCTCATATGCAGATTACAGACCTAAAACAAATGCAGTAGTATTATTGGACATGGGTCACACACTAAGGGGAGAATGCATATAAGAAGAATAAGGAAAGGGAAGAAAACCTAAAACTTGAATGTGGTTGATGTGCTCACTGTAGAGGAGTGAATAAAGTAATCTTAAACTGGCAGAGACCACTATGGGAAGGGGACCAAGAAATAATGAAGAGGTCTGGTATAGATGAACCAATGTGGGTTGCAATACACAAATGCATGGAAGCAACACTAGGAGTCTCTCTGTATAGCTATCTTTATCTCAAACTAGCAAAAGTGCTATGTCTTTCTTATTATCGCCTATGTTTTCTCTTCAACAAAATAACAGAATAAGAGGGTGGAATAGGTTCTGCTTGAAAGTGGGGACAGGGGCATTGTTGGGGTAGGGGCAAAGCAACCAATGTATACACATGTATGTAAATGTAAAAAAAAAGCTAAAATAAAGAAAAAAATGTACACATAAGAGACATAAAAGTCGACATATAAATTCCTAAAGAAATTATGATTACTTCCAGTTTCCAGTCCAACAAGTAGAGATTTTTGAAGCAGTCTCTTCATCTTCCCAAAGGAAAGAAAACAAACTAAAAATCAATTTTACCCATATTAGGAGAGTTTTATATTTAGCACTTCCACTATTTCTCAGAGTGAGACTTGGGCAAAAATTCCCTTATGCTTACAGTGGTAGCAGGAGAAAGTAAATATTTTGAAATAGAAACTGAGCTTTCTGTTCTTTGTAACAGAGGACCATCATCAAAAGAAATTACAGCAGTGACAACAAACTTTAGTTTTGCAGAAGCCTAATTAATTTAGAAGAAGGGAAATATCTAACTTCAGTGTCTTTTAGCCTTTGATATGGAACAAAAGATATACTAAAATTTAGGTTTCCCTAGCCATTTTGTCTCATCTAACAGGGAAGGGAAGTTTAGAATCCAAAGGCACAAGTTCTAGAAAAGGTGGAGACATAATCAGAGGATTAGGATTAGTATTAAGATTTCCTGACCCCCCCACAATTTAGTACCATATCAAAAAGTTCCTTCATAGTAACAATGGATTGCAACTAAAACAATGCAAGATTCATGCTCTGTTTTAAGAAGGACTCTCCAAAGAATCCCAAAGGCAATAGAAAGAGATAAAAACAAGAACACCAAAGGCAGTTTTAGCCTCTAACCTCTACATGTACATTAAACAATAAACATAGCTTAACTCCTGGCAAGATAACTGTAAAACCTCACACTAAAGGCCAGTTAACCTCAGTTCATTTTACTCAGTACTTCACTCTTGGCTTTCAATAAAAATTACAAGGCATACTAAGCAGCAAAAACCAGAGCTAGCAAACATAGCAAAAGCATCAGAAGCAGACCCACATATATAAGAATCATGGAATTGTCAGACTAGGAATTTGAAACAACTATAATTAATATTCTAATGATGGGCATTCTAAAAAGGAATAAAAAATGCTAAACAACAAAACTGTTACAACAGTGAATAATGCCTTTGATGCAACAGACAGGACATAGCAGAGGAAAGAATCAGAGAATTTGAAACAATACAAACTTCCAAATATGAAATTAAAAGAAAATAAATGAAAAGATGGAGCCCCAAATCAAAAGAATTGTGGGACAATTATATACAGTGTGACACTTACATGCACATGCACACACACACACACACACTCACACAATGTGAACAGTAAAAAAAGAAGTAATAGACAATGAAATAGCAGAAACAGTGAAATAATAAGACCTGAAAGTTTTCTAAAACTAATAATAAACACAAAATCAGAGATCCTGAGACCTTAGAGAACACAAACCAAGATAAATACTAAAAATGTACTCCTGTATTAGCATAACCAACCTATAGAAAATCAATGACAAAAATAAAATCGTAAGAACCCAGAGGGGCCTGGGGAGTCCTACCCACAGATCAAGAATAAGAATTATATTGGATCTCTTCAAAAATGATGCAAGCAAGAAGAGAGTAGGTTAAAATATTTAATGTTGAAAGAGAAACCCACCAACTTACAATTAAGTGTTCAGTGAAATTATTCTTCAAAAATGTAGACCAAATAATTCTCAGATAAGGATTATGGGAATTTGTCACTAGTCAGCCAGATTTGAAAGAAATGTTGAAAGGAATTTTCCTAGGAAACACGAAAGGCTACAGCTAGAGCATGCAGTGGAGCCGGAAACCAGTTGCTCACTGCGCAGGTAAAGGCTGGGGTTTTTATGGACTTTTAAACTCTGGATTAGGTGGGTTCTTTTCATTGGCTATGGATTCGCGCTTTCCTAGATTAACTGGTCTGTTTGCCCCTTATTGGGGGAGGGGAAACAATCTCGATGAGCATTTTGCTCATCAGCCCTGTGGTAGATCTTGATAGATCTGATGACCCTGTATCTCTTCTGAAGGGTTCAGGAATGCAGGTTTACAACTCCTTCTCAGGATGCAGGAACCATAGTGCTCTCCATGGGGAGATGGGATACTCACTCATCTGCTTTAGGTCTCCAGACCCAACACTATCTCAAAAACAAAACAAAACAAAACCCTTCACAAAAAAAAAACCTGGTGGAGTGGGTCAAGGTGTAGGCCCTGAGTTCAAGCCCCACCACTGTAAAAAAAAAAAAATGTGAGACCCGAACTACAAGGAGAAATGCATAAATCTTCTGTGATGGTTGGAGACTTTGATATGCTTTTGTCAATAATTGACAGGCCCAGGAGGAACTATGATTACTTTTCTTCTCTTTACTTTGGGTTTAATATTCTCCCTTTTTTCTAGTTTTATCAGTTATACACTGTAGTAATTCTAAATGTAACCAATAAGAGAAATTCAAAATACATGAATCAAGCTAAATCAGTTTATTCAGACAGAAGAGAAATGACACTATAAATTTTCTTCTCAGGAAGAGGTGATGGACTCTAAAAATGTAAATATCTGAATAAATGCAAACACTGCTTCTCTATATGTTTAAAGCAAACTTACATTTGACACTGACTTTGTTCACTGACTCCAACCCATGGACTTGTGCCTGTTTTGGGGCCTTTGCAATAGCTGACCCCCCTGTGACTGCTCCAGCAATCTTTCAGCCAACATCACATAGCTTTGCTTCCTTGCTTCCTTCCTCGGGGGTCTCCTCAGTGTTCAGGAACACTTTCTTTAGAAACTCTATTTAAAATTGAGTCCCCAGCATTTCCTGTCTCCTTTGCCAACTTTCTTGAGCTCTGTATTCCTTGTCAATGTTAAATACACTGTTTTAGGTTTAAATTTTGTTTGGCTTGTCCATCTAAGCTTCATAGGGATCGGGGATTTTGTCAGTTCCTTCTTTGATATGTGCTTTGTTTCCTAGCAAATATTCAGTAATGAATAATGTAGACATATACAAAATATACACCAATATGTTAGAATATTTTGGGGTGCTGGGACTATAAACGATGTGAAATTTATTTTATTTGTTTATCCATTTTTAATCATTTCACAATAGTCATAAATCACTTGTATAATTGTTTAAAAATTAAAACCTCATCTAGAAATACATAGGACTGACCACTTAAAATATTTATATTTCCTAGAACTTAACATACAGGAAGAAGAGGAGCAGGAGGCATAAACTTCCAGAAAATCTGTCAAGATATGATGCCATCATTTTTGTCTCAAACATACCCTTTTTCTACACATTATGTAGGCTATAAATATAAGAATTCAAAATTTGTTAACCAGTGGTACACAAATATTTTATTTTTAATTTTCACTTGTACTACCACTTTCACATGCATTCCAAATGAATAAGTTACAGTGTTCAAGCAGGTATCACCATTACTTTGTCTCAACTTTCTTTTGTTCAGAGAATCTTATTTTTGGGTAGTTAAAAGTGATTGGACAGTGTTCACTGCATCATCCCATCCTTGTCATGTGTGTCCTTGGATTATGTGAACTTGTCAATTGCAACATTCATCTACTGCTCAGAACTTCAAATTTTAACCCCCAAATCAATTCAGTTGCAATGAAGCTAACATTTAATAATTCAATACACGCATGTGGAGATGTCCAAACAAAAGTGAAAGTAAAAATTCATTCTCAAGAATTTGTTTCTCAATTCTCTGTGTTGAATATTAGAAGATGACACATTATCTCTTTTATGTAAAATTTTGAGAATTTGATTTGCTTTCTTTTGTTTGAGCTCCTTGTGAAAAGCTGTTTTCTACTTTGTTTCTGAAAGCAAGCCTTCAGAAGAAGGCGACATAAATGGCAACATGAGACATTTTGTTAATTCTCTTTGTAAATTAAGTCAATACCACCTTTGCTTCATCATCTTATTTAAAAGTCAATGGCAAAACTGACCAAAATAAAACCCTTAATGAATAAATGGATTGCATTTTTTTTTAAAATGAAATTTACCAAAAACACTTCAAATTTCACTTCATTTGCACAAAAATAAAAATATAACTTTGTTTTATATATTCTTGTCCAGCTGGAGTGTTTTTTTAACTGCTGAAGACTGGGATGTATCTGGTGGTTGCAATGCATCATGAACATTTTATATAGAAAACATGGAAAAAATTTTTTTGAAGTACTGGGGTTTGAACTCAGGGCCTTATGCTTGCTAGGCATATGCTCTACCTCTTGAAGCAAATGCCCAACACTTTTTTGCTCTAGTTTTTTTGGGGTAGAATCTTGCTTTTGCCTAGGGCAGGCCTCAGACCATGATCCTCCTATCTATGGCCTCCTGAGTACCTCAGATCACAGATGTGTGCCACCATACCTGGTTTGTTGGTTGAGATGGGAGCTCACTAACTTTTTGCCTGTGAGGACCTGGAACAGTGATCCTCTTAATCTCTACCTCTTGAGTAGTGGGGATTACAGACATGTCCTACCATGCCCAGAAAAAATTGGCTCTTGCACAATGGTTAGTATTTCATGGCATTTTAGTAGACAAAAAGTGACAAAGTATACTTCTCAAACACATCATCAATCCCTAAAACAAAAATTGACACAATGGGGTAGACAATCTGTGTTGGTAGTTTGGGCCCAACATTTTCACAGTTTTCCTGTAATCTGACTCATTCTCTTCTCACCTATGTGATTGGTATGAAAGGAACTCTCCTGCCCTCCCTTGCAACTTCCTTTCTCCATTGAGAATTGACATTCTTTGTTGGAATTTTTTGGTAAAGTTGTACTGTTGCCAGTTCAGAATCTGGTATTCTTGACAGGCATTTTAACAGGATTCAACCAAAACATATTAGAGGACTGAAATAGATTAATTATGTTGTCTATTTCAATAAAAGCCACTACAGCCAAGCCAACATAAACAGACTATAACAGTAATGGCCAATTTAAATGTTCATTAGCAAATACCATAGAGTATGGTAATTCTCAATCTCTCATCACTCAAATTTAAACAGGCATAGAAGACACTAGAAAAGAGACTACACTATACTAAACAGACTTAGTTGGATCTGATTATTTGCTTATCATTATTAAGGTTCTTGCTTCCTTCCACATTTTCAGATTTAACTGTATTCCCAAAATGGTGGCAATATTAAGTATTTGCTTTCTTTTTTAATGTCTTCTTTTGTCTTCTCTGCATAACTTTCTTTTTTGATAAGTTTCCTTATTTCTTTCACTGATGTTTAATTAAGATGCATGATATTATTTGAAATGGATTTAAAGATTCAATTTTACTTCACTGTTCATAGCATGATAGCTGAAAGATGTAGAAGAAACAAAAATTATAGGAATATTCTAGAATTAGGACAATGCTTCTGCCCTTCATGAACAGAAAAGAGGCGATCAATACTTTGCCATTTAGAACAGACCTGGTTGTAACTTTTGTACAAAAAACCCCATAAAACTGAAACTTAAAAAACAAATTCGAAAAAATATTCATAAAACTCTAATAGATGAATGATTAATATTATCCATCTATAAAATGTTTTAACCATTTGAGTGATAAAAGTAATACCTGGAAAAAAAAGCAAAGTGAGAAAGTTTATTTTAAATATCTTTAAAAGTAAGGATGAAGAGCCATTGAGAGTGGAATGAAACAGAAAGACTCAGGATGGACACCACCCAGGGTGGATGGAATGGGCCTATGATTGCCTCTTACACTCTGTTTCAGGGAACTAGACTTCCAAAACGCTATTCCTCCAGTGGAGATGTCTTGTTTATAAACAGTTGCTTGAAAGTGTAGATAAGTATAATATTTTGAAACTCAGTTATCAATGTGCAATGATAAATAATGAAAACATTCTAACCAATTCTTATGCTATTATGAGAACGTAATCTGATGTGTAGACACAAAGTTAACTAGTAGTAAGTTGATTACATGATAGTCCATAGTAGCAGAGTTCCAGGTATAATTTATACATCCAAAAGTGTAACAACTTTTATGATGGGATATTATGCCATCAACTGAAAGCATATTTTCAGAGGGTACTTATTAACATGAGAACATGATGTAGACACATGACTTTCTAGACAGTTATGACATTATTTATAATTTTATATAATCATTAATATTCTGAGGTTCATTTTAAAATATATTCATTCACTTTTGAGGTCAAAAGGAGTAATATATACTTTTTTCTTTTTTTAAATTTTTGGTGCTGAGATTGAATGTAGGGCCTTGTGCAAGCTACCACTAAGCTATATCCCACATCCTACTTTCACCTTTAAAAACAGCGATTATGCATTTTCCAAGGATTGTAAACAGATACATTATAATAAAACAATACCAATACCAATTTTAAAAATTAGGATTCTAAATGATATGATGTTCCATCTGGCTTTATCATACACTTCCTCTTCTTTGTCACCTGTCTCTTTTTCAGGAGCTCTTTCAAATCAAAATGGAACAATTAGTAAGGAATCAGTTTCTCAGATGTGCAACTTAACAGCTTCAAATAAGAGTAGTCATGGACTCTGGGTGCATCACTGCTTTGGGGCAAAATTGGGAAATAAAACAAATTTTTAGTTTTGTAATATTGTATAAACTCTGGCAGTCCACTCTGCCATCACACAGTTATGTTTTCTGTAACATAACCTTGGTAGAAATCCACAAAAAAGGAAGATGATATTTTGCCTTAACATCATTAATTGATCAAGTAAAAAGTAGTTATGAGAAAACAGTGCCATCCATAGGTACTACATGGAGACAAGAATGAAACTGTCCCAATTATGCTTTTTTCTAATGTATTGCAAACCAAATCTCAATATTTTTAAAAAAAACAAAGAAATGGGCAAAAGAAGTGACAAACTAAAACTTCATCCTATAAAGCGAAGATATTACAAATGTCATATTTAGTAAAATCGCAAAACCTCATAAGAACCTCCTTAGGACTCATTTAATTTTTTGTGTGTTTGTGCTTTTATTTCTGCTGGCTTCATGTGCATTTTTCTAAAGGGAAAGTCCATTTGGAGCCTGGCGCACCCTTACTTTATCCAGTATCCTGTATCTACTTCCACCACTCAGGTGGCAGAATGGAGACTGGGGCCAAGACTGAGCATTTGCAGTGCACCTGGGGCAGAAATATTTTCAGGGGAATGACCAGGGCTGTGTGAAAGCAGGGGTGATGGAAATACCAGCCTCCCAGTAGCTACATCACAAGCACCAATTTTTCTACCTTGCCCTCTGATTTTGTTCACCCTAGAAAACACAAAGTGTTCAGTTATACAGCTCAACTGTATTGAATAATTTCCATAAAATAAGGGCTCTGGTTTAAGTGCACAGTTTGACGAGTTTTGTCAGATGCAATAATCCACATGAATAAATTGATTATTACATTGATTTGCCAAATGACTTATCAATTTTGCAGTGTTTAGTGTTCAAACTTTGAAATTTTGAAATGTTTAAATGTCCATATATTCTACTAGTGCCCATCTCTACTCCATGATTAACCCTGTTTTTTCTCTGGATTTAGTTTATGTACCTTCATGTCATCTTAGAGTAATTTGGTCTTTCTCAAATACTTTTTTACAATACTGGCAATTGTTTTGTGGAATACCTCACCATAATTTTCCTGTTGTTTTCCCATGATTAGGCTGAAGTTATGTACTGGAGGTAAGAACATCACAGAAATGATGTTAAGTCCTGGTCACTGTGCTGTAGAGGAAGTTAATGATATTAACTTATCTTATTAGTAGTAATATTCACTTTGCTCACCTGGTTAAGGTGGCTTCTCCACTATAAATTACCATTTTGTAATTAACTATCAACACTATGCAAATATCTTGTTTCCCAAGTACCTTCACCACTAACTTTAGCATTTCTCAAAGGCTCTTCTTTGTAACGATTACTACTATGGTGTTTGCACACTTTTTATAGTTTCTACATTTTATAAATACAATTTTATTGAAAAAAAAAACTACCCTTTCTCTCCTTTTGGTTTATTTTTTTTTAAATATTTGTTTATATTGGTGTATTAATTACTTTTTTCATCATGATGACATAAAGCTGACATAAATAATTTAAGAGAGGAAAGATTTGCTTTGACTTACAGTTTCAGAGGGTTTAGTTCATGGTTGTCTCCGTGCACCTGGGGTGCATGGTGGTGGTGAGAGCATATGATGGAGGAGTTTCTCCACATCTGTCTTCCTGGTAAACAAGAAAAAGAGAAAGGGACCAGAAGGGTTCAGGGTCAAGATACAAAGATACAAATTCAGACCCACCCCTAGTAACCTATTTCTTCCAGCTAGGCCTCACCTCCTCAAGTTTCCAGAACCTCCCAAAATAGCACCACCTACTGGAGATGTAGGCTTTAACATATGAATCTCTGGAGACATTTCATAATCAGATCAAGGCAGTATGCAGTTACATTTATGTTCCTTTTTAGGTTATTGTCTCTTACTATTATTTATTTTGTTTTTCAAATTTTCTAGAATGTGGCTATGGGAGTTCCTGCAGGTTGGGTTCTGTGTCCCTTCCATTTCTCTCCATTATTTTGTGAGCACTTTCCTTACTTTCTGGGACAGCCAAAAATGTTCCAAGTCCATCCTATATTTTCCCTGTCTAACCTTATGCCAAACATTTATCCAAGGAGCCTGTGTTCCTTTAATATGAGAATGGTGTTCTTACTGTTGCTGAGGTACAATTATTTCTAGGCCCCTTTACTGGAGGAACTATAAAAAATATATATGCATACTCACACATTTGTACACAACTATACTTCTGTGCTTATTCATTTGTACATATGCTAAAAACAATGATTTTATACTGATAATTTTGACTCCAATCCAACATTACACAATATATTATAGCGTTCTCCTTTCTCTTGCTTAGAACTCTATGTTCCTTTCCAGTAGAAAATCTGCCTTTCGTTACCTGCAAAATATTTACTTTTTGCTCCATCCTAGAATGCACACAAGGTAGTTTCATATTTCCAAACTCAAATCCTCATGAAAACACACTTTAAACTGTAGTATTTGTGTACATTTCCTTTTGTCTTTAGCCTTACTGATACAGTCAAACACTTTTTTGTCTTAAAGCTGCTTTAGCTGGCTTTTTTCTGCCCTAATTCTATCAGTATGGTTGTAATTATCATTTGAAATAGTCACGTTTGTTTGCTATTCCCTTTGTTCCATTTTGTATCCCTCTGATCCGGTTGATTTTAATTGTTTCTTTATTTGGGGGCTATGAACCTCATCACAGATCTTTGCACAGAGCTCAAAATATGTTCCTCAATTGTAGATCCTCAGTCCTTCCTGCTTCATGTTTCCATCCCCATTCTTTCTATCCCATTCCCCGTCATCTGTAGGTAAACAATATCTCAATCTCGGGTTGAATTTCCTGTATTTCTTTTGTTAAAGAGATCAACATGCTTATTTTCTTTTTCTTTTTTCTCTTTGTTACTACTGATTTTGAACTCGGGGCTTCATGTTTGCTAGGCAGGTGCTTTGCTACTTGAGCCATGCCTCCACCCCTATTTTGCTTTAGTTATGTTTCAGGTAGGATCTTGCATTTTTGCCCAGGATGGGCCTCAGACTATGAACCTCCTACCTATGGCCTCCCATGTAACTGGGATCACAGGTGCCCATCAACACTCCCAGTTTATTGAGAAGGGGGCTTGCTAACTTTTTGGTAGCTGATCTCAAACCACGATCCTCTTGATCTCTGTCTCCCAAGTACTAGGATTATAGGCATGGGCCACCATGTACCACCCCGGTATATTTCCTTAATTCTGATTTTGTTTTACGTAAAATACAATATGCCATAGCTATTCTTGAATTTTTGTGCTTTGCTCTTCTTTGGTCACTTCACAGTTTGTTGTATTCATTTTCACACAGCAAAACATAATTTTATGAACTCTAAAAATGTTATTTTATAGTTTCATGATCCTTCTTATTTCTGATTTTGTTTCTATTGTGTGATTTATTTTTAGTCCTGATTGTTCTTCACATTTTCTTTCTTATAGGCTTGTCTAGTCTTTTTCTTTCTTTTCTTTTTCTTCTTTTATGTGTGCTGAAATTGTGAGTGGCTGAATTATATTCTTTTATTAAAAAATGCTGTGCATTTCTTTGACAGGCAATTTCAGCTACTTTCATATCATTTTGATCAGTTTAAGGCCTCTTTAAAGCTTTGTTACAGTCATCATAGAGCAGGCTTTACTCCTACAGTTCTTAGACTTCACTCCTAAGACATGGCCCCATGAGCTGTCACCAGAGACTCTCAGTGGCCAGATCATGTCTTTCCACTTTGTTTCAACTCAGAATTTTTCATGTTACAAATTCCTAATTATCCCTTGACAGCCTCATGAACTTGAACTCTATGCAGACACTGAGTAGTTCTCAGCAAAATTGGAAAGGGTATGTATATTTCTGGAGCATTTTCTCCTCCTACCTCCTTTCTTTATGGGTCACAAGTGTGCAAGTTCAACCTTCTCAGTCTCTGGTTTCTATTTCCTCAACTCAGAAAGACTTCAAGGCTCTACTTGGGCCCTTTCTTCCTGTAATTATGATTCAGAAATTTCAACTAAGTGGAAAAGTAGGGTGACCCTGCGACCAACTCTGTTTCCTTTTTATCAAGGTTCACTGTTTTGTTCTGTTGTTTAATATCTGAAACCAACTGGTATATAATATATATTTAGTCCAGCTAATTGCTTACTCACAAAATGTAAGCTTGGTCTTTGTTATCCTGCCAGATTTAAGGGCAGAAGTTTGCCCATTCTTGGTATTTGATGTCAAATTATAAGTAACTCCCACTGACCAATGTGTCACCTTCATGTCACACAGGAACACCTGCTTATTTTTTAAGATACTTAGTCACTTTTGCAAACTGTGACAATAAATTACATGTCAATCATTTGCAAGGTAATAGTGCCCCTGAGGCTGTGCAAAGCACCACTTCCAAAGACAGCGACGAATTCCAGGAGTAGAGATAAAAATTTCCATGCCCATGTCTGTTTGCAGAAAAGAAAGAGTCAATCATCATACTCTATCTTTAAACTCTCTAATGACTTCAGCGGATTCTTAAGATAGATTAAATATGTTGAATACTAAAGGAAATAGAAATATAATTCAAGAAGTATGATAAGCTGGTAAATACATGCATTGATAATAACATAGTGGAATATCAGATAAACTGTTAGAGGCTAGGTATGAAATCACAATGTTTGATGCAATAAGGAAATCAGGGATCCTCAAAATGCTTTCAAATTACATGTTATTTTATCCACATATGTGATTATATTGTATAGCTACAGAATTATTTAATAGCTGCTCCTTGAACCTTTCTTATCTAAGAAAACGCTATTTCAGTAAGCAACAGGACTGCCTTAATTGGAAAAAGAAGATGAAACATGGGTGAATATATATAGGACCTATTCTCGTGATACTTTGGAGATGGATGATAGGTAAGATATGGAGCTGAGAGGTTTTTTTAATCAGGCCTACTAGAAAACTTAACTCTTTGCCCTTACCAACAGCTTGATTTTCTCCCTAGATGCTTACACTATGGAACTCCCATAAACTTATCCAATAGTTACTGACCACCTACCAGGGATCATCACATATGCCATGACTGATAAAGAGACATATGAACTTGATGTTTGAGTTATATACAGCACGCAGGCACAAGAAAAATAATCTCAAACAAATTGATACTTCACTAGAGAGACATGCATGAAAGATGAAACTTTCAGGGGAATTAGTTGGACATGGTGTCCTCTGAAACTATAATACACTAGAGACCTCTCTCACCATATACATGTCCATTCCACTACTTCTACACACATATACATGTGCAGAGAAAATGTCTATGAGTCCTTGTAAGTTAGTTAAACAGAAGTTGCACTAAAGTCTTTGCTTTGAATTAAGTATCCCTTAGTATCAAATGCAGCTAAATTCACTATGTCTGACAAGATTATTGAGATCTTAATGGAGTACTGAATCTTAAGATTTTGAACAGTTCTTGAGGGTGGTAGGAGTTTTTACTATGATCTGAGTCCTGTTGTCATTAATGGGAAAGTTGCAATGTTTCCAAATGAATAATATCTCTGGTTCCTGTGAGCATTGTACACTGATGTCCTACTTCTCCATTTGTAGTCTCATTGAAGGAAAAATGAGACAGTTGCTGTGTAGAGAAATAGAAAAGCAGACAGTGCAGTGTAATAATGATGGAGATGATTTAAAACTATGTTAAAATAGTTCACCATTATGTTATTTTCTGATTGCTGCTGAAACAAATTACTACAACCTTAGTGATTTGAAACACTAATCATGTATTATTTTACTGCTCTGGAGATCAAAGTTTGAAATGGGCCTCATGGAACCAAAATCAAGGTGCTAATAGGACTGGACTTCATTTAGGGGCTCCAAGCTTCTAGCAGCTACCTCTATTGCTTGATGAATTGCCTCCCTCCAACTTCAACGCCAGAAATCCTAGTGCTCTGGCCATTCCTTCTGTTGTAATGTTTCCTTCTCCAGCTCCCTCATGTCTCCTTCTTTCACTTACAGGGATTCTTACAATTACCCACCCGGAAAATCCTCCTACCTCAGTCACTTTTGAAATGTCTCTTTCACCATGCAGGGCAACGTAAGTATAGCTTTTAAAATGATAGGAATATAATGACATGTCTAACATCCTGATTGGAAGGGATCATGTGCCTATGTAGTGGATCTAAATTCAGTGAATATCTCTCAAGAATTGATAGAATCCTAAAATAGAATGCTAGGTACAATCCCTAGAACTGCGAATGTGTCACCCAGCATGGAAAAGGGAGTTTTGCAGGGTGATTAGGTTAAGGGCTTGTGATGGAGACATTATTACAGATTATTCAGTTGGGTCCATTTTAATCACAAGGATTCTTTGAGGTGGAAGAGTCAGAAGGAATGTGAATGGTAGGCTTAAACTGATGTAATGTAAGACTTAACCTGACATTGCCTGACCTAAAGGTGGAAGAAGGGAGGCCATGAGCCAAGGAGTGTTGTCAATTTATAGAAGCTGGAAAAAGCAAGGAAACAGAGTTTTCCCTGGAGCCTCTAGAGGGAACCCATTCCTGTTGACATACTGACTTAAGACTCCCACAAACATTTTGACTTCTGAACCCAGAAACATAAAAAATTTATGTTATTTCAAGCCACTTAGTTTGTGGTAATTTGTTTCATCAGCAATGCAAAGTAACACACATAAAACAGAATAATTAAAATTATTAGTATTTGGTTTATATGGTGGGTGCCAATAAAATTATGTGTAGTTGAAAGTGAATTACAGAACCATCTGTTGTTACATAGAAGAACTCGAAAAGTTGGTAGCTTTCAATTTTTTTAATTTTCAGAGAATTAGGAGACTCATACAAGCCAAGTTTTGAAACTAACTTAAATTTAGAAAGTTATACATTTCTAACAGTCTGCAAATATTTTGAAATATCAACTCAGTTGTTTCCCACAAATGTGATTTACAGTTCAGAAGGCATTTGTGTTACCAAATCTTCATATAGAATTTTACAAACTTGTATTCTCCAGCTTTTAAATAAATCTAAGTTGATCGATGAAATATCTTTGGCAATAAACCATCAGTGCATAATTTTTGAAAAATAGACTCAGTCTAGAAAGTTCATTCAGCACCTGTCCTTTTCATTTTTGTTGACTTTAGAAGCATACTTAGAGGAACTTTGTGAGAATGAAAATTCTAGCAAATACTCTGCTCTCTTTGAAAGCTGTGTACCTTTGTTATGGAGGAGAAATGCAAAGAATTGCTAAGAAATTGATTCTAAGCACAGTATTATCATTCAAAGTACACTGTGGTTAAAAAGATAAAAGTGTATTTTCAGATAAATGGAGAGGATTAACCATTTTAACCCCTGGTTTATAACAAATACTTGTAAATGCCCACCATTATAACTCTCCAATTATGGATTAAGAGTAAGGGACAATACATTTATATATAGGGTCAGAAAACTAGACCATTATTCTGAAACTTTACCATTCCAGGTTTTGCAGATGTCCTCAAAGTCAAGGTAAGTGTAGGCCTTATGCTTTTGTTTATCCTTCTCATGCTTTCAAATTGTTCAGATGCTGAAAGGATCATTGGAATAGGAAAGATAATAAAATTAAAATAATTGTTTAACTCAGATAACTAATGATGAGATGATTAAGGTCTTTTTTTATTTGGTGTTGCTTTACTTCAGGCTCAGCTGATTCCTGCTCAGCAATCACTCTCAAAGCAACCATATCTGAATTCTCTAGCTGTTTTGACCAATAACTTAGGTCATCCAGCCGGTCTATGACTACAATGACTAAGAACTAAAAAGCAAAGAGATTGATTTCATTTCACAAATTTAGTTTCTGTGTTAAGAGTATGAGGAATTAGGCCTACCTGCTCTACACTACCCATTTCCTGCACAAAACAAAGCAGGATCAACAGTTTCAGGTTTTCCAGTCAAAATCCAGTTCTTTTAATTAGTATCATTATTTTTAGGAAAAACGCTGCTCACAAAGAAAGCTCATGAGAAAAGTCTCACGTCCAAGAGCAAAGTTTAATGGCAGGCCCAACTTCCAGGCTGGCCAGGGAAAAGATGGCCCAGCAGTGAATCTGGGCCAGGCGTGGCTTTTATAGAAGGAGGAGGTTAAAGAAGTTAGCACACGTGTGTAGTAGTCTCTGGTAGGGGTGGGGCTGTCTTAGAGCATGGGAATTTCTGTTAAGGGCGGGGCTGTCCTTGGAAGTTTCTCAAGTGAGGTCTGAGGATAAAATGGCCACTGATTTATAAATTTATAAACGGTGACATTATTGTTCTATCGTTCCCCCATTTTTTCTTTAATAATGATGAAGGTAGTGGCTGAGATCAGGAATTGGGGCAAAGCATTGGTCTCTTTAGCTGCCTCCTGCTGGCAGGGGGCATTATATGGAGCAAGATCCTCAGACTCCTGCATCCTGGTTGGTTGATATCCGTTGAGGAACAACTGGTTAAACTTTTGATTAGCAATAGCAGACATGTAGTGTGATACATGGGAGGAAGCTTAAGAATAGGAGAGCAAGAACATAGGCATTAGGATGGGCATTGGCCAGGAGAACCACTGTGAAATGTTGTTCCCTAGACAATTTCAAGGGTCCTCCAATTCCCTTCTCCATTTTTTTTTACTGTTCCTTGAGAGGTGCTGCCACTGGGGGATCTCATTGAGCTTGGCAGCAGTGGGTGCCATGAGAATGACCAGATGAGGGCTGGTCCACCAAAGTCCCAATGGAGAGGGTAGAAGATCATTTAGGAGAACAAAATCTCCTGGTTTAACAGAAATTGTTATCGGGTGGGGCAGGATCTGGTCTATATGCTCTCTGAGAAGTTCTCTGAAAAGGTTAAGATAAAGTAGTAGTCAGCCAGAGGAGCAGGGTCTGTTGGAGGCAAGTTTATTAGAAGGAGCATAAAAGGTGTCTGCTAAAGGACTGATTATCTAGGGATACAGATTCTGCAAAATCCTGTAACTCCCAAGAAAGCTCTAAGCTGCCTTGTGGTGGAGAGGGAAATGGAAGATTGGGTTGATGCACTCATGACTCAGGGAGTGAGTCTGTCCCTTTAAGGCCACACCTAGGTAGGTGACCTGTGGGAGGCAGGGGCTCTCAGGATTTAAATGTAACACTCTTGGATAAAAGAGGGCTCTAGCTCATTTTTATATAACTTTGTAAATGTTTGTACCATATTTAGATAAAGTATAGACACAACACTGTTACAAGGTGGTCATTTAAGTCACATAAGCAAATATGTAAATGAACTCTGATTTAGTAGTACTTAAAGCTTGACAAGATCTGCAGAAAACAAATAATTTCTTTGATAAAATCTTTCTCTGTAATGGTTTTTTGTAAATGTTACTCAGAGCAGAACAATATTAAGATAACCTTGTCATTTTATAGACATAGAGAATTTGATTTTAGTTTGACGTGACCCTAAAAATCTTTTAGTCAACTCTTAGATTATAGTCAACTTTAACTTTACCACACACTGAAGCTTTTATTGCACACTTGTAAAATTTACTCAGACTTTTATACAACATACTAAACCCTTTCATGGTTTGTCCTTATCCTTTCTATTTGAAACAATCTTTAGGACAAACCTTTCTTTACAAAATCCTTTCTCATCCAAAAACTTTCCTTTTTCCTTTAACTTCTCAAAAAATACATTCACTACCTATCTATATCCTTTCCAGTTGTTTACTTTGTAACTTGTATTTTAAAATTAACTTTTATAAGAATTTTGAATTTATCATAGGGGCTGAAGCAACTAACTAGTAGTTAGTGACAGAAGAGGAGGTCTCCCCAAGAGCAGGCTAGAGGGCGTGCAAATTAGCACTCTAGGGGCTGGCCAGATTTGCCCCAAATGATAACTTTTGTCATTGGACAGGGGACTCAGAGAGAAAGGTAAAACAGAAATGAGCTCTACTGTCTAGCCGGAAAATGATCCTTTGTTTTTCTGATATCATGGCTACCATGAGGCTCCTCAAAATCAATGCCAAGAAGTGGAGCATGGACAGGGGGCCAGGACTCATCAATCCATAGGAGGTGGCACCTCACCTTCCATCTGGAGACGGGGACACTTAGACCTCCAGTGGTTACCCTTGCAGAGAGGGCAGGGTCCTGGTTGGGGGCGGAGCTGTCTCCTGGGCTGTCCCCCTTGAGCATTCTCTCCAGAACTGCCCCTCCTGTCCACCATGATAGCAAGTTCAGGATGCAGGTCCCAGTCAGGTGGGTCCCTCTCTGAGAGGAGCAATGAGGCCATGGTGTCTCTTATTTTTCTCTCTGTTAGTAATGTTCTGGTTATAGTATACAAACATGGCTAGTTGTATTAGCTGATCCGATGACTTTTCTCCTTCAGCCACAGACTGAGTTTTCTACAAATATCTGGGGCTGACTGTTAGAAATTTATCTTTGAGGAGATCCTCTCTCACCTGTGACTCTGGGTCCACTGTGGTATGCTTTCTGATAGCATCCTTAATATGCTGCAGAAAGGTAAGGGGATTTTCTTCAGAGTGTTGTTGTAAAGCAAAGTTGTTATTTCACATTGACACCTGACACTCTGGATAGCAGGTCTCTGAACTGTTCTGGGCCTCAGTTTCCTCACTTGAAGAATGAGGGATCTTGTCTAGGTTAAACTACTTTCTTCCAGTATGGGATGGCTGAAGTGACATTAATACCACTTATCTTTCTTATCATTTTTTTTTTATTTAGCAATGTTAGGGAATTGAACCCAGGGCTTTGCACATACTGGGCAGACATTTTCCCACTGAGCTACTTCCTCAGCCCCAAATATCTTTTTTGTCTTTGGCTGTACTGGATTTGAACTCAGGGCTTTATGCCTCAAAGTGGCACTCTATTGCTTGAGCCATATCACCAGCCCCTTTTGGTGTGGTTCTGTCAAGGGGACTGTCTGTGCCCCTGTAGGTAGGCACAGTTATTCCCTCATTTCCAGGTGCCACTAGTGTTGGAGCTCATTGTAAATGGTAATCATTTCCAACCTGAGTGGCCTGGGCCAGAACCCATTGCATTTCTATGAGGAAAGAGTCTGGTCTATTAGAAGCATAATATCCTTTCATGTCAGTTGAAAGGTTTGGATCACAGAGATAAAGGCTTGAATGTATTTGTCTGGGTATCAGTATAGCTGTCCAGATGTTTTTTAACTTCCCTTAGATCTGATAACTGGAAGGGGACATAGACTCGCCCTCTTCCTACCATTACCTATTGAAGGGGGAAGCACCCATTAGGAGGTTCTGAATATTGGGGTGGCTTAGAGGGTAGGGCAGAGGGTGGAGCAGTAGGGGTGGGGCCTTGTCATTGATAAAGGGCTTTTCTGGTCCTCCTTTCCATGTTTATCCTGTGGCTTACAAAGAATGGCCAGCGTTTGAGTATCTAAATAGCAATTGTGGGGCCAATCTGAGATGAAAGAAAATGTGTATAGGGGACATCAGTTCACTTTTTTCCCTTTTATAGAAAAGGTCTAATTAAAGTGTGGTATTGTAATTTAAGGAACCCTGTGAAGGCCACTTCTCTTGGTCACCCAAGGCATATTGAGGCCAGGCCTCAGTACAAAGCTTTTAACATCTACAAGCCAGAAGAATGGAAGGTGCAGATCCCATCCAGAAAGAACAAAACACTAGGATCCTGTCTTTTAGCTAACAGCAGGCAGTCTCTAACAAAGGCTACTTTTTAAACAAAAGAATAAATCATCTGTAAAGTTAGAGAAGGGCATTTAGAGGGCATCTCGGGCCAATAACAGTACCATACTGTCCATTTTGTGATCTCTGGGAATATACCTTGAGCTAACAATTGGCTTACAAGGGCTGGGTCTGACACCCCAAGGTGTGAGATGGGGCTAGGAGCAGGGCTTGTGCAAGGCACCAGCCCCCTCCACACACACCTGGGACAAGTGAGCTTGACTTCCTAGGCTTGATCCTGTGGCCTGTTGCCCTTCCCCCCTTCCTGTGTACTCTGCACACATTTTATTCTAGGGGAAGTGGCAGTGGGCCACAGCCACCACCAAGTGCGGCTGGCAGCCTAGGATGTGTGTTTGGTTGGCCTATGGAGTCTCTTAGCTATGGCAGGTGTTCTCACTGTGCATGAGTGCACCTATTTGCTTTCCCTCCTCCCCTTGTGGGGGTGGAGTTAGGGCATTAGCCTGGCAGCCACAGTTTTTTGTAAGCACTTTTGCCTAGCAGCTGATTTGAAGTTACTTTAGACAGAGAGGCCTGGCAAACCAGTTGGAATAACTTAAGTCATAAGGTACCATGCTACAAGTTTTTCATGGGAGGCAGGGTCCCAGTAAGCCCAGGGAGGGGAAGGCAGACAGAGACAAAGGACACGCAGTGAGACCATGGAGGAAGCAGAAAAGATGTCCTGACATCTTAGGTAAGGGAGGGGAAGGCAGAGCCTGGAGGCATGACACACGCTTGGGGGATTAGCCATCACTTATGCCTCTAGGTCACTCCCAGTGACTGGTACTGGAACACTTTCAGCAACATGAAACCTCCACTCTCTGGTCACTGTCTCAGGCAAAAGGGGCATTAGATGGGGGGAAAAGAGAAGCAGTCATCAGATGCCATAATCAAAGAGGACTCCCCCAGTGTAGCATGAGGCATACCCAAATAAACCCCAGGCTTGGTCTCAGCCCACAGGGAGCGAGCATGAGCTCTCCCAGAGCTGGAATTGCCTTGAGACCAGAGTTGGCAAGGAGTGGCTTAACACCATGATGGGAAAGTCCCTTAGGAAGATAGGAAGAGACAAGCAGCCTGAGCAGCGCAAGAAGTCTGCTTATGTGGGGAAGGAGGAGGAGGTTTGGGAGAGGATTTGATTCATTTAGAAGCTGGTTTAGAGGCTAATAGAACCTGTGCAGGGGAACAGGAAGTACAGAGAGGGGGTCTGGTGCAGAGACAGGAAAAGGATAGGGTATAGGGAAGTTCCTTCCATTTACCAGCATGCTCACAGAAATTGTATAAATCCCTTAAAATATTCGGATTGAAAGTGCCATTAAGTGGCCATTTGGAGGCATTGTCTAATGGGTATTGGGGCCATGCTTGATTACAGAGAAAAATGAAATTTTGTGGCTTAAGATCAGGAGTTAGGCAGAGGGGCCCAAGGTTGGCCAAGAGACATCCCAATGGGGAGTCTGAAGGAATTTGGGATGGTCCAACTCCCATGGTGAGGCCTGACCTGAGGAGAGATATGGCAGGGGTCCCCGAAATATCAGGTCCTCAGGAGAGAGAGAGAAATATGTGGAGTACCCAGAGGGAACATCTTCACCACGGGGGTCTACAGTCCATAGTGGGGAGCCCAGTTCCCAGGGATGGGAGCAAACCAAAACCTAGCGCTAGGATTTTGAGGAAATGAGAGGGAGATCACAACTCTGCATGCGAGAAGGACTCACCAAGAGAGGATCTTGAGGGAAGATTGGCCGGTGGTGGATGGCAATTGGAGGCGTGCTGGGGCGGAGGAAATTCCCTGTGAGCTGTGAGAGAGTGGCGTTTTCTAGGATTGGGGGTTCCAGCAAAAGCAGCTCAGATCCCAGAGGAAGGAAATGGGAGTTTAAAGAGGGAGAGAGAGAGAGAGAGAGAGAGAGAGAGAGTGGGATGAGGAGGGGGAGGACGGGAGAGCAAGGTCAGTGCTGGGAGTGCACCCTGATCCGAGTCACAGCACCAAATGTTAGGAAAAACGCTGCTCACAAAGAAAGCTCACAAGAAAAGTCTCACGTCCATACAGCAAAGTTTAATGGCAGGCCCAAACTGCCAGGCTGGCCAGGGAAAAAATGGAGCAGCAGCGAATCTGAGCCAGGTGTGGCTTTTATAGAAGGGGTAGGTTAAGGAAGTTAGCACATGTGTGATAGTTTCTGGTAGGGGAGGGGCTGCCTTAGAGTGTGGGAATTTCTGTTAAGGGCGGGGCTGTCCTTGGAAGTTTCTCAGATGAGGTCTGAGGATAAAATGGTCACCAATTTATAAATGGTGACGTTATTGTTCTATCAATTATAATTCAAATATTTAAAATCAACTATGGAGAGGCATTTGGCTATTTAGTATAAGAGGGAAAAATATGGCTTATTGACCCCAATATTGTTTCAAATGATATTTATTGCTACTGAGTTTCTAATTAGGAAATATTTAAAATCTTTTGCTACAGCCCTCCACATTGATAAATTTCCAAAAATGGCCTTTCATAAAATATTAAAAGTTGGTTGATCAATTAGAAAATATTTATCTTAAGGCCTCTAGGTAGTCATAGGTCATAATATAAACATGGCTATGCCAGAAAGTTATTTTTTTTATTTAAATGAGCTAATAAGATTTCTGCCCAGAGAAAAACTAATTGCTACTTTGCAAGGAGCAGCAATAACCATGCTAAAAATTAATGGGAGATGTCCTGGTGGGTTGGTAGTACACAGTCTCAGCTGTCTTGGTAGATTTAGGGAAGAGGAGGAGCAAAAGTATAAAATAAAAAAATAGAAGTGCCATGAATAATGATATAGGCATGACGATAACCCTTTGAATGGTATAAGATAGTGTAAGAAGGGCAAGAATGAATAAAGAATCTTAACTTTGCTATAAAAGAGAGTGAGGATCACTGTAGATGAGAAGGATTTATAAATGCTTATTGAAAATAGATTATTAAGGCAAATAATTGCACAATCTTTTGATGTTACATCCTTGTGGCCACAAAAATTTTGAGATAAGGAGTAGAAACTATTCCAATGTGCAAAGACAACTCCAGCTGTACAATTTCATAAATAGTAAAAAAAACCTGTCAGGTAATGTGTGCTCATAAATTTCCTCTATGATTCCATACCTCATAGAAACTATCTGAGAGGTTGAAAGCCAGAGTTCTCTCAATGAATATACCTTATATTTAAAGCCACAACTCACACAATTCGTTATATTGGAGAAGGGGAAGTTTTGCTGGTGAGACAGATTTTAAGACTAAGGAGAGGAGTCATGTACTTAATTTACCCTTTGTGCCAAATTTTGTGTCTTAATCTGTTTTCTGATGCTATAAAAGAATACCTGAGACTGGATAATTAATAAAGGAAGAAAGTTTATTTAGGTCATGATTCTGGAGACTGGAAGTCAGAAATTGGGCTGCTGCCTCTCATTAGGGCCTTATGCTGTATCCTAACACAGGAGAAAGCAGAAGGGTAAGTGAGTATGTGTGGAGAGACAAAGCAAGAGAGGAAGTCTTGTTTTGTTACAACTCACTTGTTTTGTTACTCTTGGTAACTAACCCGTCCTGTGAGAATGCCATTAAACCATTCTGAGGGCAGTGCCTCATTACCTAAACATCTCTTAGTGGTCCCACCACCTTAGTGCTTTTGCACTGGGGACTAGTTTTCTAATTTGGGGATCATTTTCAAACCATAGCGCCTTGTAATGGGCATTTGACATGTACTCTCTCATTTAATCCACATTTAAAAATTTAAGTAAGTAGTTTTATTGCCCATTGTACAGTCAGGAATTAGTTGGGAAAGAGAAACCACCCTAGATAATTCAACAGAGATAATTTAGTGCAGGCTATTTGGTTTGCTGAATGAGAAGAAACTCAGGGAGATGGAAGTAATCCAGGAAGTAGCTATGATGCCTAAGGTTGGAGGAATAAGAGAAAGCATTTAAAAGTATCAGGAGGCAGAAGGCAATGGGGCCTGGGGAGTTGGGAATTAGATTTCTGAAAAGGAGTGACTGCCACTCTGCCGCTAACACCTCTGGAGGGACCACGAGCCTCACTCTGGCTCATGGTGCCAGTAGATGCTAGATACTGGGGAAAACTGCTGGTGCTGGAGGAAGAATCACTGCTGGGAAGAGTTGAGGAGAATTGCAATCAAAAGGGAAGAAGGCAGCTTAGCCCCCTCCCTCCCACCATCCCCTTCTTCTGAATAACCTAACAAGGAGCCAGCTGGCACAGAAGAAATGTAGTTGGCTGAGTCCCAGCTCCAGCCACACAAAGTGGAATATAGAGGGGTGAATTAAGAGCTGAGAGACACAGCATATTAACCAGCACAAGTATTTCACTCATAAAATCTGTGCTACTTAGAAACACCCCCAGGGTCATATAATCAATGCCTGAAACAGTCAGCATTGAAACTTCAGGTTGCCTCCTGTAGGTCACCCCTCCTGTGCTTCACTCCCTTCAAACAATTTGCTGTGTCCTTTGGGGGAATGCCATGCCCTTAAGGGACTCTTGGAGCTGATCCCAGGCCCCTATCGGGGCATCTAGCAGCATCAGGCACCAGAGTTGCTGGGGTCTGCAAAGCCTTTTGAAGTTATGCTCAGATAGTGAACACTTTCACGTGGGCCCCAGCCGGAGGCAGAGACCAGAGGATTTGCTCACTTCCTCTGGAATTCATCTCCCACATCTGGAGTGGGACGTACTCATAAAACACTTCAAAATCACATAAAATGGTTTTAAACACCATATATAAAAATAATTTTTGAATGATATCTTACTTCTAAGGATGTGTTCTAGCCAAATTAGAGCCATAGCACTGAAAGCATAGATTGGTGTATTTTTATTCTGTTGTGTGAATTCCCACACCCAGCTAAATAAGCATGCATTTTGCCAACAGTTTTAAAATACAAGAGTAGACAAGTTTACCTGAGTTGTGTTTTTGTATGAAACACAACTTCAGACAACTTGAAATACCCTTATTTTAGAAATGTTAATAAGAGGCTTTGCCAACTAACAATCATTCTTAAAAATTTCCCACTCTCAAGGATTCTTTTCTTTCTAAGTGCTATTCTCAAACAGAAAATGGAAAATTCATAGTATCCGAAAAGCTAGATTTCTGACTTTATCCACCTTATAATGGTTACTGTAGGAAAAATTGCAAGTGGTTTAACAATTGCCCATTTATAAATGTGAGGGTTTAAAAAGAAAACAGAGTTAGGATTTCAAGTCATAGGGAAAATTTTCATAAGCAATAACATTAGTCAAAATGTGTTTGCCTTCCCAGTTGTTGGAAATGTGTGGTGTGGTAGAACATTTGAGACAGGAACATGTATTCAAGCCACATACATTGCACATTTTCAGTCAAAAGAAAAAACAGCTATAAATCAGATTGCATATTTACTGTTTCAATGTCACTAGAAAGTAATTTCTCAGAAGTCATCCCAGTTGCTGCTGTACAGAATTTCTGTTAACTTTTTTTGTTGTTAGAGTCAATACCTTGATTTGTTCCAAGGAATAATATTTACTCCAGGAAAATGCTTCTTCTCGTCATTTTTCCAAACCTCTAAGTACCAAAAGCCCTTTTAAAAGTTGTTTTCTTTTGGGATTCTCGCTGAGCCACCTACTCATCGGAGGAAACCTACTTCAACACAAAAATAAACAAGGTCAATTAAGAAACACTGCGGCCAAATGATTGGTCTCAACGTCTAGAAGCTAGTGGTTAGTTTGGTAGACTCCCTGACCTGTGTGGAGGATTGAATAAAGACACCTTTCTCTACAACACATCATTGGTCTGGCCCATCCTTAAAATTCATGAGCCACCTACATCACAACACACGTTTCATTTTAACCACCCAGGGAGTATAGTATGGATTTGTTAACTAGTATTTGCAATGTGCTTGAAGGTTCCACCGGGAAATAAATTCTGGTTACAAACTACTGAAAGGAAGGATGTTTGCCAAAACTGTTTCATTTCAGATTGTTTTCTTTCAAATTCTTTTTCTATCTTTTTGTAGTTTGTAATTTAGTTATAGACGAATTTCCTCTATCAGTACAGACATTTTTAAGCTCTCATTACTTCTTTTATAATATTACCCCATTAGCTTATATTTATGTTGTGGAGTTTGTAGTTGTAATTCATGCTGAAAATTGTCTCTGGATTGGGGCTGTAGCTCAGTGGTAGAGTGCTTGCTTAGCATGCACAGGGCCCTGGATTTGATTCCTAGCCCTGCATTTAAAAAATCAAAACAAAAAGAATATCTTTTGATCCCCCACTACATTTAGGTCAATTAAATGATGAGGTGAACAGATTGAAGATCTTTTTATCTGGATTATGAAAATTTAAGAAAGCAGATGTTTAGAAAAGTGAAAAAAGATGAAGAAAAATTATTGATCTCTATTCTTCATAGAAAAATATTCTGTCTTAAAACAGGATTTGCAGCCTCAATGAATTAACTACAAACATCTGAAATAAATTTGGGCTGGTTTGCATCTTTGTATGATTGGAATTAAAATGAGAAAAAAAACAGAGTAATTATACACATACAAAATAAGTGCTTAATTATCTGTATGTTCTCACATATATGCAAGTAAACAGACACACACACAGGCACACACCCACGTTGAATATCTCCAATTAGTTGTCATTATAAAACAAGCACACCTCAGTTATTGTAGGACTTAACATAGTTCTGGCTTCTTGCAATGTGCACAGGGATGCCAAGGATAAGCTAAACCCAAGCACTCATGAACACACACACACAAACACAAGCACAAACACACACATAAACACACACAAACACACACCTACCGCTGAGGTCATGGTTACCTTTTGATCAGGGGTTTTGCAAAACAGCCAAAACTCTGAAAGAAACCATGAAGCTTGAGAAACATTTGTAGATTCTGACAAATGTCCAAGCTTCCTGGTGGGAATACTTTGTGTTCTTTTCCGTCCTGCTGGAGTGGAGCAGTGGTTTATGGACAAGTTCCTAGGCAATTAGAATTCCATAATTCAAATTAATAACCTCATAAAACACTGCAGATTATGTACTTGGTTTTTCTAACCTATAACCAAAGTACTATTCTGATAGCAATTTTGAAATTACTTGGAATTCATCCCAGGCTTGCTAAAAATAACTTTAAAAACATGTTAAAGACATTTGAAAGAAAAAAAAGATTTCATATAATGAAGAGTGTTTTTTAAAATTTACAATTAGATTTTCAGATTAGCTGGACATGGGAAATGTTTGCTTTCACTGGTTTTGCTTTACTGGGAAGTGGATATGAAGGTCATGTTTTTCTCACACTGACCTTTTTTAAGTAGGAAAGGGGAAATGTCAGGAGGAGACGGGAACACAGCTTCATTTTATCATGTTCCTGTTAGGCTTCATCACTTTGTCTAGTGAAATGAATGAATAAATGAGGTTTTTGGTTTCATGTGCTAGATTATATGCTTTATATATTTCCCTCCTTTTAATTTAGTAAGACAGTCCTTTCCCTGAGAAGATGGGTCTCATTAAAGGGAATGTTACTGTGGAACTGTATGCATTAAGTTTAATTTTCACTCAATTTAAAAAGAATACTTGGGAGAGTAGTGCATTGAAGCACAAGAAAATGATTAGTTGGGGTTCCATTTAAAGAGAGGAACCAAATGTGTGAGAGTTGTGCCTCTGGGGCAAATAAAACAATCAAATAGGCGGAAATGAGGTTGCAGTCTTCGCATAAATGACCAGACCGTTCTATTTTCAGACCTCCTGCCTTTCTTTAATGACTAATTCTTTTTCTCTTCAGGCATCTGATGAAGAAGGGCCTGGGGTAGAAAGAGGAGCAGGGCTCTGGCCCAACTAGGACAAGACCCCTGAAGGGATGCCCTTTAGGGTTTCTTATATTTTCTTACCAAGAGCAAAGCCAGTGGACTCCTGAGGTGAGGAATCTCATTCCAAGGCCAAGTCTTTACCTAGCCCAAAGGCAGTTAAACCTCAGTGAACATCAGAGGTACCCAGAGTGTGTTATGCAAACGGATTGCTCCCTCACAGTAGTGTTTCTGAGAGAGTAAGGCTGGGGAGTAGGATCCAAGAATTTGTTTTTTCAAAAAGTTCCCAAGTGATACTGATTCTGAGAGTCCTGGAACCACACTTAGATAATTTTTGACTCTGAAATTATGCTCTGAGAGACCAAATGCTCCAAACAGATTAAAGGTACTTCTATGTACAAAACTGGGTAGATTTATTTCTCATAATTAGTTGTCTTTATATCTGAAGATCACAGTTATAAATGTAAGCTGATTCTCAATTGCAAGAAGAGTACCTGAATATCATTAGAACCCCCCTCCCCTCCATTTCTCTTGATGCCTCATTCTGGAATAGCAAACAATAGCAAACGGATTTCCATCATCACTTGCATCCTAAGGGTAAGAATTGTTAGGAGAGGCAATTGTAGAGTCAATGGAGTTACATAGAACTGACTCTGGATTACTTAAGTAAAAAGGGACTTTACTGCTCCTAGGTCTAAGCTAAAGAATGAAAACCCAAGCTTGAGAACAATAGGCAACCCAGGCTCTTGGTTTCAGGCACTAACTTGTCAGGTGATGAGTTCCAATGCTATCAGTACTTTTCCACTTTGGTTAAGATGCAAATTCCACAGACAGACTATCAAATTAGCTCAGTCTGTTGAAGTGTTCATCTCTTCAGGAAGGAGACAAGAACACTGTGATTCAACTCCATTGAACTGTGAGTGCTGAGAGAGAGAGGTCTCCACCAAAGACCTGAGTGTTTTATTTAAAGAAAAGGACAAATACGTCCTTGGACAGACACGCTTGTCTATCACATCACCTGTGAGCTTTCTGCAGAGTGGGTCAGCTGTTTTCCAAAGACCAACTCTAAGCTCTATCATAGAACCATAAAGATGGAAGACAGTAGAAGTGACTTCACCAGAGACTTTTGTTAACTAGAACAATGGCTCCCAATCTAGTAATTACAAAGGAGAAATAGGGTACATTGGAAACATTCAGTATTTTTGAAAACTAATCAAGTTAGAATTACAATGTCAAGTTTCTTCACTGGGTACAAATATACATCTCTTCACCATAAAATCCTGTTTTTCATTATGTTAAACTCTGACATATAGTTATAGTTATCTTAATTTGAAACATGGTAAAAAGAATAATTAGATTTTGAAACATATAGTTCATTGAGATTTTGAAAATGTTGTTTATGTGCCTATGTGTTGGGGATGGGGAAGGGATAATATAAGAGATCTTGGGTGACCAATAGCTATTGTCGCTGGTTAAGTAATGTATTTGGGCTGAATTATATACCCTCCAAAATTTATATGTTGAAAGAAAAAACCATTATATCAGAATGTGACAGTATTTAGAGCCATGACTTTTAAAGAGTTGATTAGGTTAAAATGAGGCCATTAGAGTGAACTATAACCCAATTTATTTGATGTCCTTACAGGTAGAAGAAATTTGGACACACAAAGGATTACCGGGGATCCTTGCAGAGAAGAAAGGCTATGTGACACACAGAGTGAGAAGGCAGACATCCATTAGCTAAAGAGAGAGGCCTCAAAAGAAACCAGAGACAAATTCCCCATAATCTACCTTTGTAGAACATTATAAATCTTTACCAAAATATTCTCTTTTTTATTGATGGTAATGTCTCTGAATTCATTTAAATAATCCCTCTTTTTCTAGAACATAAAGATTAGTTGATTGTCAATCTCTAATATGTGCAATGAAGTACTGAGTTAACTACAATTCCCCTTTTATTTAGAATTAAGAGCCTGGATGCTCTTATAGGACATATTTTGCTTTACGCCAATCATTTACCTTTCTACTTTTACACTTTTCTCAAGAACAGGGCCCTAATGGTCTGCTCTATTGCTGATCCTTTAAATAGGCCCAAACTTCTCCTTTGTCACAATGTAGAAAATGGGAAACGGCATTGAGCAGTTACTGCCTCTGATTCTGATTGTGAATTTTCCACAGACTGCCAATTCTGTAGGCATCTTTTTCTGATAATTGCTAATCTAAAATTTATTATGGGTTTCATGTTTTAGTTCCTGTTTCTGACTCAAGCTTTTCAGGGTTTGATGGACTTCCTTAAGCCCATTTTTATTTTATTAATCTCAAACTTCCCCTTTACCTCAAATTCCTCAAAGCTCACCTCATTTTGGAGCACTTGCAACTATGGGATGCACTTATCCTTCTGTCCTCTTTGGCATTCATAGGCTTCTCAGTACTGCTTTTATTTCTCCCCTTCAGGCTTGACATCCAGGAACACAGTTGTCTATGAATGATCTTGGAATAAAGAAGAGAAACCTCAGATTTGAATTATTCCATCCTCAAGTTCTCCTCAAATGATGCTTTAAGAATTTATACCTTTTGATGAATAATCTATGGTAGATACTATACTATGCACTTCACATACATTTATTTAATATAATCTCAAAAAAATAAATCCCATCAGGTATGATAGTCAGTTTTCCATTACTGTAACACCTAAGATAATTACTTAAAAAAGGAGAGAAAGACTCATTTTGGCTCACAGTTTTGGAGATCTGTGTCCATGTCAGTTGGCTCCATTCCTTTTGGGTCTATTATGAGGTAAAAAATCATGGCAGTAGCACATGGGGCAGAGACAGCTCACTCACCTCATGCCAGGAGCAAAAGAGAAAGAAAGAGACCTGGGTCCCATAATATTCTTTGAAGGCATGGTCCAGTGACTTGAAGACCTCCCGTGAGGCCCCACTTCTTTAAGACTCTACCACCTCCCAGTAGTGCCATGGGCTAGAGACTAAATCTCTAACACATGGACCTTTGAGAGACAGTTGACCAAACCATAGCAGTGTGATTACATCATTTTCATCTGACATATGAGGAGATAGGTGCACAGACAGGTTGAGTAACTTGGCTGAACTCATTCATTTAGTAATCATTGAATTACCATTTCCTAACATTTAAGATTTAGGTAAAATGAAGCTAAATCCACAATGCTATTCTTTTATTCACTAACTTTTTACTTCTCGTTTTCATGTAAAAGTAATATTGATTTTGCTAAACATCAGTATCTCATTTGAAAACCATGTATCACAAGGAAATTTACTCAGACTGTGTTGGTCACTGTAGTTAGCTTGGTGAAAACACATAGGAAATACAAGCTTTATATGTGGCTAAATAACGCCAAACTTCCCAAGCTTTTCTGTGAAGTAGCCCTAAAAGAAAAGGGAAATGTGTCCTGGGTGTTCTGGATGACTCACTGAGGATAATAACCCTCATATTTTCTCTTAATGATTCTTTCAAGTTTTGCATTGTGCTCAATAATACATTTGTGCTTGGTTTAGAATAAATTATTTATATGTTTTTAAATGCCATTGCTTACACTTAGAGAAATTATTTTCTGTATTTCTTGGCTGTTGGATCTTTCTTTAGATACTGTTGTATTGAGTTTGTGAATTTTAAAAGTGAAATGGAATGAAATAATATATATATTGATTTTTCTAAACATATATTAATATTTATTGATAAATGTTTAGAGAGAGAGAACCAAATTACAGCTCTTTTACTGATTTAGGTGTTCTGTTGTAATAATCACCAAATAAAAATGCCAAGAAAGTCTCTAAAGAGAGAATTCAAGATAGCGCTTATACACACTGTTTTTGTTGGGAAATTTTATGAATTATTTCTATATTTAAGTCATATAATGGGGCTGAAACGTCTCTTTCTCCACTGGAGTTCTTTTTTACTGTTGATGGTATCTACTTAGCAAAGGAATCTTTTCAGTGAAGAAAGCTAGATGAATAATGACGTTCTTCCTATCTTTAACAAACGCGTTGTAAACATCAACTTTTAATTGAATGACAATATTCAAATATCTCATCATCCCAACAAAGATGTCTTCCATTTCAGCTCCTAACATTCATTTTAATTTCAATCATCTTGTCATATGCAGTAACAACCTTGGAAGTTTCTTCTTGCAATTATTGATTATTTAGCCCTGAAAAAGTATCTGCTGGCTAAGCCAATTTGTTAATCATTTTTCCTCATTCAGAACAACAACAAAAAAAGAAATTAATTTGTTTTCTTCAAAGACTCATTCTTTACTAAATGTCCTAATTCACATTCTGTATGAGGATCTAATCACTGAAGCCAGAGCTCCAATATGATGGTACCCTGCTGCAATCTGGGTTCTAATTTTCCAGATTAAACTAGGTTTCACCTGGGCAGTAAGTTTTCAAAGTCACTTCCTATTGTAAAAAAAAAGAAAAAACTTATTCAAATCATCAGACTTTTTTCTTTAAGTGAAAGTTTCCATTTTTACCACCCCACTGAACACACCAAGGAAATCAGGAGGCATATTGTGTGAGGTGAGCATTCTTGGTAAATGATGCAGTGACTGTTGAGTCATTCAGAATGAGCAATGTCCTTGGTGCAGGGTACCACCCCCAAAGGCTGATAGGGGCACTGTTTTCAGCTTGGCTGCTTCTTTTTGATCCAAAATAGATTTAGGCAGGCTTATAGGGTAGGCTTTATCAAATATTCTCCTGTTACACGAGCTTTATCTTTTAAAGTATTTTTTTAAAATGACCTTGAAGCTAACTTTGAAAAGTATTTTATTTGCCTATTTGTATTTTTATTGAATTGCTTCTGGCAAAATCTTCTATTTTCTTATTTGGAAAATTTCTAGTAATCTTCAAATTTTGAAATCAGGTGATGATATTAGACTATTTTGTCTCAAGGTTTTTTTAGTAAAATATAGTCCAGGTTTGAGGTTTGTTATTTCAACATAGTAAAAACTTGTATTGTAAATAAACAAAAAAACTATGCTTTATTTTGCTGATACTTACTATTAATAGGATAGTCTTTTAATTTTATTAAATGTCATACTTATTGTGAATCTGTAATATATTGTCTGAAACTATTCTCAATTCCTACAGTTTTTTCTAATTTTATTTTATAATCTTGTTTAAATTCACGGGTGTCAATGTCTTTGATTAGGTCTTTCCATTTTAAACCAATTATTTCATATGCTCACCTCAAAATATAATTTAAAAAATAAATCAAGAATGATTTTGTGTTATTATGGCACTCTTTGTGGTAAAAATTATAGCTAAATTTAATTGTGTTCATGAAAATCTATTCAGATCATGGATTGAAATGTTTATGTTTGTGCTTTTTGTGCCCCTCTGATTGTGACATTTCCTAGTTACTGAGGGACATCCACCTTGCTTGAGGGAAAAATTAGTTTTTTTTGTTTTTTTTTTTATAGGTCCATTTAGAAGACCTCTCAGTATTGAGTTTTTTAACTTCCAGGAAATGACTTTATCATCAAGAGGAAGAACAGATGGAAGCAAGTGTTCATTTATATCAATGGAATAGGGAGAAAAGACAGACCCAGGGATCTCTATCTCCATACATCATATATATGACTAGGCTGGAGGGAAATATGAGAAATCAAAGATAGGAAAGGGTCAGCTCACAGGAATCATGTGAACAGATTCAAGGTGGATTTGGAGACTCACTAATACTCATACAGGACACCAATTCCCATATATCATCAGATTTGCTTTAGATAAGAGGAAGTCATCCATCTCACTCATTGCAGCCAGCATCTCGTTAATGGATCATCCAGTAGAGGGCAGTTTACTTACTCTAAGTTTTGCTGAGCCCTGATCAATCTGTCTATGGATATATCTTCAACATTTTCAGTTTTTAGAAATTGGGGTAATTTATAAGACCCCTGACAGCAGAGGGTGAGGGTCTTTGATAACTAAAGGAATAGAGGTGAATGTAACATGGAAAGTTATATCTTAACTTTTCAGGTCATGAAATTCATCCTCAGTATGCAAAACTTTTTATTAAGTATAGTTGTATCAAAGAGAATCACTGATTATGGGACTCTTGTGTATTCAAAACAAAAAAGCAAAGCAGTGGTTTGTAGGTAAACACACTAATTTATAAAATAAGAAGAACATCTAAATGAGCTGACAATGAGAATTATTCTTAAATTTCTGTGTTATAACTTATTTGGACAGACAAGAATCAGCTTTGAGGGTGATATTAACAAAATCTGGTCTTGTCGCATCAGCATTCCCTGTTTGTGATGTAATGACACACTGGGCTTTTAATTACCACAAAAATGCTAATTTCTTATTTGGCATGCTAAAATATTCTATTCTTTGGGCTTTTATGAAAAAATGAAAAGAATAACTGACATGAAATATAGATTCTGCCCATTCTTTTGTGTAGGCAACAAACCAATCAAAGACATACAAGTCCAAAAAACAAAACAAGTCCAAAAAACACTGTTCCTCAATTTTGTAGTAAAATTAAAGTTGTGGGCACCTGCTCCCTGTTTATTCCCTGGGATGGGTAGCTGAGTACGTAACCCTAGGGGTATGCAGACCCAAAGGCAGAATGACTGTTCAGTTTCCCGCCATTGTTACCACTTATGGATATTACCCAAAGCTTAAACTGGAGCCATTTTATGGGTTCCTTGAGCAAAAGTACAGATTTCTGAGAAATTGTTTACCAAGTCAAAGTCTAAAAACCTTGAAAATAAATCTCACTTGGAAAGGAATCTTATTGGGACAAGACTAATGACTGCAAATCAAAAAAGAAATAGATCACACGCTTTTTCTAGTTCACAAGTTGTAAAGTCAAGTTTCTTGTTTCTTAACCCTGGGTATCCACCCCTTATTTGATTTATTTAGTTCCCTGCATATATAAATTATACCCATATTTACTGTCCTATTAAAATGTAATCTCCATCAAAGAGTCTTCTTAGATTTCTTGATTGAAAATAATTATCCTCTATTTTATTTCTTTATAGAATGTTATTTGGCATTTTTCACATGGTGTGTTGTTTTATAGTTCACATTGTACTTGTTTATATGTGTGGCTGATTTGTTTTTCCAGAGTGACAGGGCCTTGAGCACAGGACAATTTGTTACCCAATGTTTTACCCTTCAGACTTCAAGAGCAGGAAACATTTTCTGTAATGGGTCTGATAATAAAAATTTTGAGGGGAGGGAGATCACATGTGGTCTTCATCCCAAAACTCTACTTTTTACAACCATTTAAAAATGTGAA
Organism: Castor canadensis; assembly: GCF_047511655.1. Classification (NCBI taxonomy): domain Eukaryota; kingdom Metazoa; phylum Chordata; class Mammalia; order Rodentia; family Castoridae; genus Castor; species Castor canadensis. The sequence continues at coordinate 83,468,443 of NC_133398.1, read as the reverse complement.
GAACATTTCTTAATTTGGAATTTGCACAAAAACGTGCTGTGAACTAGATCTGCCTCATGTATGGACTGTAGTTTTTCATCCCAATTTCAGAGTAGTTAGCAACATATACAATGGAAAATAAATAAATGTTTGGACCAAGGATGAGTAATACACATTCTTTTTTCTGTAGCATTTGGGATCAACATTCGCATTTGGGATTTTTTTCAGGTTTTGGATAATACTGACATCATGGGTATGAGATCCAAATCTAAATGTGATTTTGTTTCATACACACTTACTACACATATCTCAAATACAATTTTATATAATATTTTTGGTGTGCCGGTATGTTGACTATGTCCCATCACATGAGGTCAAGTTTGGAATTTCCATTGGTGGTGTCATGTTGGTTTGTGGATCAGTTCAGTTTTCAGATTTTTGGGAGTAAGGATGTTCAACACATAATAATAATATCGACTATTAAGTATGAGAATTATGCTCACCTGTCCAAACACAAAGAATGAAGTAAGAGACACGTGGAGTACAGTGGACATCGACTTTAAAGGCAGTCTTGCAAGATCTGGTGCCTGGGGAGCAGACACACCAAAGTGGTTACAGCAAGCATTATAGCTTTATATTCTCTAGTGTTCAAGTCCCTCCTTCAGTTCCTCATTGACTGAGTACTATGGGGTGTACATTCTTTTCTGTATGTCACCTAAATTTCCTATTGGGTTATTTTAAAATATGTCTCTCTTGGGTTTTATTAATTTTAGAAGCAGGCTTTAAGTGGTATCCACCTCCCTTTGTGGCAGAAAGGTCTCCCTGAGATATGTGCTTTCTGGCATGTACAAAGTTTTTACCTATTTACTCATTCTATCATGATTTACCCCTCCCAATTTAAATTCCCTTATCACTAGGTCCTCCCCCAACATCTGCAAGCTGATATGCAAGCAAGCAGCCAGAGTTAAATGACTTGTATTGAAAATGGACCACTGATTTTATTTCTAACACTAATGCACTAGAGTATTCAACAATATTCCTGCTTGATCTGCATGTGTAAAAATAATAAAATATTGGGACTTCCATTAAACCAATTTACCAGGTTATCTGTTTTTCCCCAGAAGCTGTTTAGTCATAAAAGCAATAGAATTGACACTTTTTATTACTCGATTTTAGTTAATTGTTATTCTCCCTGGATGTATGTAATGATGGATATTTGAAAAACCATATCCAATATATTAAAATCCATATGCAGCAAATAATAAAAATGAAATAGAATATTGTAAGTGAACAAGACTTGCACTCTGTGAGTTCTTAAATGATGAACCATAGCTAAGTATTTGTTGAATCATTTTTCCTCTGGGAGAGGAGCATTATGGATACTTCTGCTCAAGATGTAGGAAGCCACAGAAGTAGCTACTCCTACTCTAACAGTGACAGGGTGTTAGATCATTGAAAGACATTGTTACATTGATGAATCCATCAGGGACCTGAAGTCTTAACACAGCAAGGGGAACTGAATTCTAAAGAGGAACACACTTCTGAGAAGAGAAGGGACACATGATCTGCTGTACCTTGGAAGAACAGAGGAGTAGGAGTAGAAGATAGCTGAGGTAGAGGTGGGTGGAAAGAAATCAGCAAAATTTTTTTGAGCTGTAAAAGATCAAGTGTTGAAGAGGCTGTCTTAATCAATGAACCAATTAAGAAATGGGCAACTGAACAAAACAGATCTTTCTCAAAAGAAGAAATTCAAATGGCCAAAAAACACATGAAAAAATGCTCACCGTTTCTAGCTATAAAGGAAATGCAAATCAAAACCACACTAAGATTCCACCTCACCCCTGTTAGAATAGCCATCATCAAAAAAACCCACCAACATCATGTGTTGGCGAGGATGTGGGGAAAAAGGAACCCTCATACACTGCTGGTAGAAATGCAAACTGGTGAACCCACTCTGGAAAAAAATTTGGAAGCCTCTTAAAAATCTAAACATAGACCTGCCTTATGATTCAGCAATCCCACTCCTGGGGATGTACCTAAAAGAATGCGACACAGGTTACTCCAGAGGCACTTGCACACCCATGTTTATTGCAGCACTATTCACAATAGCCAAGTTAGGGAAACAGCCAAGATGCCTCACTATTGATGAATGGATTAAGAAAATGTGGTATTTATACACAATGGAATTTTACTCAGCCATGAAGAAGAATGAAATTTTATCATTTGCAGGTAAATGGATGGAACCAGAGAACATCATTCTAAGAAAGGTTAGCCAGGCTCAGAAAACCAAAAATTGTATGTTCTCCCTCATATGCGGACTTTAGATTTAGGGCAAATGCAGCAATGTGGTGGACTTGGGTCACATGACAAGGGGAGAGCACATATGGGAGATATGGGGATAGGTAGGAAACCCAAAACAGGAAAGTGTTTGATGTCCCCACTACAGAGGAACTAACACAGAAACCTTAAAGTGACAGAGGTTAACAAGAGAAGGGGATCAAGAACCAGTGCAAAGATCAGTTAGAGATGAATCATCTTGGGTTGTAACACATTTGTACATGAAAGCCATGCTAGGAATCTCTCTGTATAGCTATCCTTAACTCAACTAGCAAAAATGCTTTGTCTTCCTTATTATGCTTATGTCTTCTCTTTAACAAAATTAGAGATAAGGGCAGAACAGGTTCTGCCTGGAAGTGAGGGGGGAGGGGGAGAGGGTGGGAGAGGGGAGCAAGGGGGAGAAATGACCCAAACAATGTAAGCACATGTGAATAAATGAATAATAATTTAAAAAAAGATCAAGTATGTGGTACTGCCTCAGTTAAGATGTATCAGAGATCCAAATGTACCTTCTCTCAAAAGCTCTGCATTAAGGACCCCACTGAGTGTTCACAAGAAACACTAGAGGCAGAGGCAGAATCTGTTCAGCACCTCCTCTATGGCTCAGGTATGCTGTGTGTGATCACCTACATTGGGATAGAGGTGTCTTCCCAGAATTGTCATCTAATAAGTGAAAGACTTATGCTCCTGGGGAAAGGGTAGGATTCCTATTGTTCCCAGGGTAATTTTGCCAAGTGGAGAAATAAGCACCTCTTCCTCTTGGGGAGGGGTTGGAAGTCCTGCATCTTGTCCTCAGAAGTCAAAAATATATTGCTTCCAAGAAAAGCCTTCTGCTTCCCAAGGAGGAATTTCAAATCTTCTTGGCCCAATGATACTGAAACAATACAAATTCTGTTTTGTCTGATACTAGGAAAGGGATGACAAATTTTTCCAGAAACTCCAGAGATATAAGGCAGAATTTGGTTGCTTTGGGGGCTAGACTAAGAAACAGGAAAACTTAGAATACACCCACCCAAATGCCCAGGCTCAAGAACCTGTCTAATATTAAAACTAGAAAAGCCAGTCAGAGAACTTACCCTACTCCACCATGAGCCCAGCACTAACAACAGCCAATGAACAAGTCTGCTCATGGGGATCAAATAAGAGAAGGAGCAGGCAAAACAATAGCTTTGAGCTGGATCCACCCAACAGATTGTCTTTGCAATGCCATGCACTTAAAAAAAAATGACTTTTATAGTCTTTAAGTATTTTAAAATAAAAATAAAGAAGAATGTGGGATAAATTCCACATGTAGCCTAAAAAGCCAAATTATTTACTATCTTTCAGAAGAAGCTTGCTGATCTTTGGACATGGGAAAGGAAAGACGCTGGGTTGTAAAATTGTGCAAAGATGTCCAAAAATAAGGGTGGAACAGGAAAGCAAAAAGCCCTGTATCACACCAGGCTTTACATGAAGTACTAGGACATGAAGCCACCTCTGAGGGAAATTGAAGTTTGTGACATATACCAAGGGTCGTGGTGACAACATAACATCTCATGACTAGCTCACCTAGATCAACTAACTCTATCAACTGAACTCCTTCACAACTATAACCTAACAGAAAAGGAATGTCCTTCTCTAGGTGTAAAAATTTTTTATCTTAGTATTATTTTCTTCAATATATGATTTCCATAATTCAGTTTTTAAAAACTACAAGTCAAAAATAACAAGGGAACATAACTTATTTTCAAGTTAGAAATTCAAAAGTATGATAATTAGGGATGATCAATGTTACAATGATCAGAAAATAACTTCATAATAACTACATTAATATGCTACAGTATCCAGTAAAAACATGGAAAACAAAAGTATGAAAAAAAGCTGGGATATTGTAATTTGTAACAGCGGCAATAGGGAGCTTATAAAAAAACCCCACAGATACCAAGTCCTTGAAAATATTAGCAAATCAAATCCAGCCTCTTAAAAAGATACTACATCAAGACCAAGTATGCCTTATTCTAGGGATGTCCTTTTGGTTCAACATTGGAAAATCAACAAATACGTTTTACCTTTATAGGGACCAAAACAGAAAAAAGACTATATATGGCATTCTAGTAGATGCTTTGTGAAGGTTGATTTTATGTATCAACTTGGCTAAGCCATGATACACAGAAATATTTTTTCCTCTGGAGATATTTTTTATATGAGATTAATTTTTAAATGGGTAAATTTTAAATGAAACAAATTGCCCATATGGGCATGGTCTTTTCTAATCAGTTGAAGGTCTTAAAAGAAAAAGAACTAATTTCCCCAAGGAAGAGGGAATTCTGTCAGAAGACTATCTTCAGGATTGAGCTGCAACATCATCAATTCCTCCCTGGATTTCCAGCCTATGAGCCTACCTTGTACTGGAAAACTTGACCAATGTAGTTAGGTGAAAAAAAAATGGCATCAGTAATAGAAAGAAAGAAGAAAAACTGTCTGTATTCAGATGATACAATTGTCTACAGAGAAAAATCTGCCAAATCTATAATTAATTAAAATTACAGAATGTTTGGCCACATTAAAAGTTCAGGATCAACACATAAAATTCAAATGCATTTCTCTACAGTAGAGATGAACAATTGGAAACCAATGTTAAATCTATCTTTAAAATGACATATGTGTACAATATTATTAAAACATGAAATGCACATATATAGGTATATGAAGACATATGTGCAATACTATAAAACACTGATGTGGGAAATTAATTAAGGTAATTCATCAATATACTGTGATAATCAATTGTAAATTTTCATTTTGTTAAGATATCAATTTCCCCCTAACTGGTTGATGTAATCCTAATCAATCTAGCAGATTTTTTTTTTTCGGCTGTACTGGAGTTTGAACTCAGGGCCTGCACCTTGAGCCACTCCACCAGAACATTTTTGTGATAAGTTTTTTCAAGATAGGGTCTTGCAAACTATTTGCCCATGCTGGCTTTGAACTGCAATCTTCCTGATCTCTGCCTCCTGAGTAGCTAGGGTTACAGGCATGAGCCAGAGGCATCCAGGTCTAGCAGACTTTTCAGTAGACATTGACAGAGTTTTTCTTCTGACAGAAGAAGAAAAGATCTAGTAAAAAATAATTTTGGACAACTTGTGTTGCCTGATCTCAAGGCTTCAATAAAACTTATATCAATCAGGACAATGTGGTATTTCTATAAGGAAAATATTTGGATCAATGGAACAGAGCAGAGTCCAGGAAGTAAGCTGTATATACAAAAATGCGCAGGTGTTTACATCACTTTTGTTTATATAATACCTCCAGTGGAAACTCCCAGATTCCCATTAACTACCACTCAGTATAAGGTGAATAAACCACTTTATTCATTTTTGTGCAAAAGTACAGACAAATGTCAAAAGCTTACTCTGGGTAAAAAATGCCTGACTTTCCTCCAAGAGTCTACATAGTGTACAGTTACATTTGTAGGACATTTTGGAGATAACAAGATTATAGGAACAAAAATCAGATCAGTGGTTGCTAGAGGCTGGAAATTGAAGGGATGGGGAGAGAGGTTTTGCCCTCAAAGGGTACCAGGTAACTTTAGTGGTGATGAGTTGTTCTATGAGCAGCTTCACTGTAGTAAGGGTTGTATGATTGGTGCATTTACTAGAAATTCATCAACTGTAGAACTAGAGAGAACAAATCTAACTGTATGCAAAATATATTGCAATAAGTATGAATTTTTTATAAGTAATAAAATGGTGGGCCAAGAGAGTAGAAGGACCGAATTGAGGCGTAGAAGCCATTAATTAGTTCAGATATTTAGAGCCCGTGCAATGGAGTAGGAGGTTTTGGAGCACAAGGAGATGAAATCAAATGTTACATTATTGGAAATAAGGAACCATTAGATTTCTTTAAACAAGATGATATGGCTCCAATGACAGACAGAATGGAACTTTGAAGGACATCTTGTCTGTCATTGTTTCTCATACAAATTGATTGTACTTATGCCAGAGTAAGTACAAGTAAGTAGTTCAGTAACATATTTAAGGTCACACAGATGGTCAGAGGAAATTTTTTAAGTCTGCCCATGTTGTCTTTTCTGGATGAAAGTAACACTTAAGAATGATATGGACTTCAATTCATAGAAGTAGAAACACTTTTTGGTTATAAAATGATAGGCAAAATGAATTAATCATGGTAAAGAGTAGAGTCAAGGAATCCCACAGAAAGTAAGCAATCACACTGTACATCATTTTCTACAAGGCCTAACTAGAATTTATTTTGGCTGATTTCTGATTGATGCAGCTCTATGCAAGAGTAGAAATGAGCATGTTTGTGGTAGTTGTGGAAATAATTTGCTGGTTATGAATAAGAAAAAGTATCAGGTCCCCAAAACATGAAGCATTCAACCATCTGTTCTGAGAAGCTCAGCTACAGCTTTTGCAATGTTCCTTTTAGTTGGTGGTCTGTACCCACCTATGCTGTGGTCCCAGGAAACTCTATCAACATCAGGTCTCGCTAACTCAACAGGCTTTTACCTATATGTCTTTCTTTTGTATTTATTCAATGATTGCAAAGAATAAAAGAAGTCAAATAGTATAAAAATGTTCTCTCATTTTTTAACCTTAGACATGCAGTTCTGTCCCTTTTACTTTGGGGTTGGGCAAGGAAGTGAATCCTTCCAAAATTTTTCTATGCATTGAAACATGTACTTTGGAGTGGACCATAGCAAAAAGATTGTCCAAATCTATATAATCTATTGTTTGCAGAAGTTTTATTAATATATAACTCACACAGTGAAAAATTCACCCATTTACAGTGTACAATTAAGGGTTGTTATCATATTCTCAGAGTTGTGTGACTGTCACCACTATACATTTTAAAACATTTTCTTCACCACAAAAAGAGACCCTGTAATAATTGCAGTCACCTGTGTTTTCTTTAATAACCCCAGTCCTCAGCAACAGTAATTTACTTACTGTTTGTACAAATTTTCTACTTCATAAGCATATGAACATTCCACAGTGGAATTCTTCTTGGCATTCACCAAGATGATGATTATAATGAAAAAGACAGACAATAACCAATGTTGACAAGGTCGTGAGGAAATTGGCAGCCTCGCACACTATCGATATGGTGGGAAATGATGCAGTGGCCACTTTTTTAGATGTTCTAGAATAGCCTCAAAAACTTAACCATAGATTTAGCATATGAACCACAATCATGCAGGTAGGTTCATGCTCAAGAGAAATGGAAAAAGAAAAGATCTGAATAAAATTTTTTCTATTGAAGATACACAAATGAACAAGAAGTACCTGAAGAAATGCTCAGCATAATTATATTTTTATTATTTTAAATTACAACTGATTAAGTCTTATGTTGGTTTCAACTTAAATAAATATTGCAAATATTTTATGCATATAATCTGTACACATACACAGGTAAATATGTAGACTAGTTCTTTAGGGTTGTGTATGCATTATAATTTAGTCAACTATTAAGAAATGATTCTTCAGGTACATGATAAAACATGTAAGGATAGAGATACTTCCTCATGCTGTCATCCACACTAGGTTGCAAAGTTTTAATTCATTGTGATCTGATAGAGAGAAATGACTTCACATTTTAATTTACATTTTCTTTTGTATGAGTCATATTGAGCATTTTCATATACTCACCAACTTTCTCCCCTGTATTTCTTTGTGAATGCCTATTCTTTACATTATGTTAGTTTTAGCAAGGGGGCATCTTTTTATTATTGTGTGGAAGAACTACTTACCTATAAAAGATCTGTGCTTTGTTTTATGATACACAACTTTTTAAATCCATCAATCAATTAATTTGTGTGCTGGAATCGAACCCAGGGCTTCAGGCATGCTAGGCAAGCATTCAGCCTTGAGATAAACCTATAGCCCTCATTTACAAACTTTGTTTCAATTTCTTGTTTATTATTTTCATTTTTATTAATTTTTATTTCCTATTTATTGATTTAAAGAATGATTTACTAATAATTATTTTCAGATTTTACACAAACAAAAATAGATGACTTCAACTTATTTCTACATCAGCATATGTTTTTATGCAGAGTTTGGAAACTGCACTTTTTGTATCAAGAGATTGATAATTGTTTCCTTCATAGTATGAGGTGCCCATGTAGACTTCATGCTATTGTTACAGATATTATCTTAAATTTTTCCATGGTAATTATGTTAGTTTGCTTTTTCTATTTCCATTGGAGTTTAATTCAGCAATTTAGCTTTTTAAAATAGGAAATCTATTCATTTTGGTTTTTACATTAATTTTTATAACTTCAAGTAAATAATTTTGTCCTGATCACTTTAATTTCCTTTTATTTACATTATTTTCCCACTAACATGTCACCTTCTTGCATCTGGGCTTTATCATTTGTACACCTGTGTGTTCACAGGGGACTCGTAAGTTTTCCCTTATTGTCTCCCTCATCTTGAACTTATTTATCAGCCTGATTGTTTCTGCTTTCCATTGCATTAATTCCTTTTTTAAATCTTCATTAGAGTCTCACATTTTCTATATTTAAGTTCTATTTGATTATTCAACTCTTAAGTTTTTAAATTGGTTTAATTTACCTTCATTGCTTTTTTGTACATCTGTAATTTTTCCTCTAGGCATTGTTTTAATTATATCTAATACTTCTGACATGTTTTCATTGCTTCTAATTTCTAGGTAAGCTGCAATTGAAAGTTTAAAGTTGTGAAGTTTTTAATGGGTTTCCTTCTGACCTTTTCTTTTTTTCCTCTTTTTTTTTTTTTTGATAGTATTGGGGTTGGGAACTCAGGGCCTTGCACTTGCTAGGTAAGTGGTCTACCACTTAAGCCATGTCTCAGACCTTTTTTCCTTTATTTATTGATCAGGGTCTCACATTTTTGTCCCGATTGGCCTGGACTGAGATCCTCCTACTTATATCTCCCATGTATCCGAGATGACACGTGTTCATCACCACATTCAGTTTAGTGGTTGAGATGGGGTCTTGCTAACTTTTGACCCTGGTTGGCCTCAAACAACAATCCTCCCTTTATCTGCCTCCCAAATAGCAGGGATTATAGGCATGGGCCAGCCTATGACCTTTTCATATGTGCATACAATGTACATTCATTGAGGTTTGCTTTTTGACCCACTGAATGGTGTTTTTACTTTGTATCATGAGCTCTAGAAAGTTTTAACCCCTATTTTGGGGGCATAGATTTTGATGCATGTCTTTACAACAAAAATTTTTGGTTTTGCGGTGCTGAATGGAACCCAGAGGCTCTTGTATGCTAGGTAAGTCTTCTACCACTGAGCTACAGCCCTCATCCCAGGCTCATGTTTCTCAATGACGATTAGGAAGTACAATTAATATTCCTCCATCTTGTCACCACTCTCACAAACTATTAAAACTAATAGATCACATTATTTTTCTCAAAATGTTATAGCCATGTTTTAAAACAATATTCTATCCTTGAATATTGCCACAGAGAAATCTAAGACAACACAGGTTTTGAAAAATTAAATATTGTGCCTCTCCTCAATTTAGGGACTTTATTCCTTGTTTCTTTAATGTCTAGAAGAGTTATCATCATCCTTGCAATATAGCTGTTTCAGCAGGTCTTAACTCAGTGGTTAAGATCTGGTTTATCTGGAACACAGTATTTATACCTTTCTGTCATATATGTTAGCATACTTTGCCTTTCATTCAGTAATTTCATTGCACTTTGTATTCCAGCACTATCTTTTCAATCTCCTTGATGTCTAAGTTTTAAATTTATTTTACTTGATGTTCTAAAGATTATTCTTTAAGCCCTTGACTTTGATTTTTCACTATTTATCACAAGTACTTCTAATGTGGGGAAATCAAGACACTGTAATAAGGGTGTTCTTGAGATATGCCATGTGTGCTCAGCATTGTTCTTTTGTACATCTTATTTGCGAAGGGCTGGGTCACTAGTACAGGTGACACAGTATCTATAGAAGGATGCCTATCACCACATATTTGTGCATGCCTTCCTGCTGTCATGTGCTGTGAGTCTGTATGAAGAGCTCCTTGGCACAAATCAGGTTCTAAGTAGGTCAGTTATGCTTCTGGTCAGTTATGACTGAGAATGGTGGAAGAAAGGACAAATCAGCATGAGGTAAGTCTAAAGATCTTAAATGACTTAGGAGTTACTCATTTCAAGTATTTGTCACAATGCAAAAGAGACAGTGGGTATATAGCATTTTGCCTTGCCTTCAGTGAAAAGCTAAGACAGAATGCTTGAGTCTCAAAATTCCATTGCAATTAAAAGTCTTATCTGAGCATGGTGGTACGTGCCTGTAATTTCAGCACTCCTGAAGCTGAGGCAGGAGGATTGCAAGTTAAAGGCCAGCCTGGGCTACACAGTAAGACCTTGTCATAAACAAACAAACAGACAAGAAATAAAAATTTTTGACTAAAAAACATTTTATTTAAAAATTTAAGAATATTTATAAATAAATATAATATCAGTAAGTCAAATATTTTATAAAACTATTTATGTCAGTTCATTAATTTCATGAAATTGCCAGTATATTACTACATAACTTTTTAGATGTTGTTTTATGTATGAAAAACATGCAAAGATTGAATGATACAATTTTGCTAGGAAAATATGGTAAGGCAATATCAAAACTGCTTTTCTAATATTTATTTTAATTTTATAAAGCTTGTTTGGGGTGCTAAAGTTGTGAACTAATTCCATAAGGTAAGTAAAAAGGTCTTTGCAGCTCACACATGATGTATAAATACTACTACAAGAGCTCAAGTTTCCTCATTGTCTCCATCTCCTTCCATCCTGTGCTTCTCCCTACCCCATCCCCTCCAAATTTCAGACATGGATTATTAGCCTACTTTGCCCTTCTAGAAAGTAAGCTTGAGATTTCTGTGGTCTGAGACTAACAGGGATGCTTGACTGGGCACTAGGCCAAGGTGATTCAAATTCAGGGTTTTGTGAGGCCCTAAAAATGGTTTTCTAGAAAATATTTTCTTCTCAAAATCTCTGTGTAATCTCTAGTGAATGAAGCAAAATTGTTGACCCTAAAATTTGATCATCCCAAATTCGCAGCATCCCCTGAAAAACCAAATTTCCCTTTTCTCCCCGTGCTGCACAGAGCAGCCAGGGAAAGACAGGCAGGGTGAGTAGGAAGTCAGAACCCCTGTGGAGAACAGTGGGTAGGGCGGGCTCAAAAAACAGAGGCCGCCTGCCATCTCTGGTCATCTGGCAGCCCCGTGAATCAGGCACACAAAGATGAGCACCTTTGATCTACTTGAAAGGCTGGAGATGTGAAATACAAACTTGAGTGACCTTTTCACTTTTCAGCTCCAGCAGTTCACCTTGGTTCCTTGAATATCTTTTTTCTCTAAAATTCCATCCAGCTTTAGATGAATCCATGTGGTTTTGTGATTTTACCATCTCTGTTCTTGTCCGTCCAGCAATACCACAGTATTATTTTTGTAAACATGGAACTCTGGTATCAAAAACAGTACCTGGAAGCCTTTCAACCAGAGGGAAAGGGAAGGAGACAATGAAAGCTGTGACACTCAGTGTAAAAATGGACATTGTCTAGACATGTGGTGTCAATATTTTAATGCATGCAGACCTTTGTCTTTTAAACAAAATATTAATCCCATCATCTTTCAAAAATTTTGTAGCCTCCAAATACATCTCTGACCTTGATCTTTCTTTCTAAAATAAGAGATGAAAACATACTCAATACAGAAGAAGAGGTTCATAACTCATTTAAGAGTGGAGATGTTGCTGGATGTGGTAGTAGGTTCCTGTGTTCTTGGCTATTTGGGAGGCTGAGGCTGGAGGATCATGAATTTGAGGTCAGCTTGGGTAACACAGCAAGACCTTATCCCTTTAAAAAAATTTTGGAGATGTTGAGGTATGTAGTGAACAGACTTAAAGTTAAAATCTTAATCATATTATACTGTGTTAATATAAGAATTGTGTGGGGAATGTGTGTGTATGTGTGTGTATGTGTGTGTGTGTGTGTGTGTGTGTGAGTGTGTGCGCATGGGAAAGTTGTTTCAAGAGCTTTTACCAGGTCAATGATTTATAGATTTCCATGTATTGGGCAAATTATGTTATAATAAAAGCATATTGTAGTTTTTGTTTTACTACAGATTACTAGCTATGTTAATCTTAGGAGTTCACTTTCAACTGAAATATTAAGGACTCTTCTGCCATATTCTTTAGCAGGAATCAAAACCCAAATAGCTTTAAAATAAGACAGTGCATACATTATACAAATCAAATTCCCATTTTAAGTAAATTGTGACAGTATTTGATACCACAGAGTTGGTCAGCTTCAGTACTACCCTCTTCCAACATATTAGTTTTTACTAAAACAAACACAGAGGACTTCATTTTGTTTTTGATTTAAAATGACAGTAGAAAGAGATAGGATTATTTTTTTAAATTAGTGTGACTCATTTTTTGCATAAATATTTTCATGTTAAAAAAGTTTCCAAATTATTGCCTTTTAGGATTCTCCACAAAGCATAGACTTTATGTAGTTCAGCCAAATGGCAATGTTAACCTCCTGACAATTTGACATGCCTGCCTGTGTGTCTTACACACACTCATGGTCATGTACATATGAGATAAAATTTATTGAGCCCCTCTGAATTAGACTTGTATTTTTCCCACATTACCAAAATATCTGTGGTCAGTATCCTGAATGGATTCCATAGTGCTGATCCAATGGCATTTCTAGTTGAACCAAGATACAGGTGATTGCTCTCTCTTTCTTACTTGCTACACGTGGCTTCTGGAAAACCATACTCATGTCTGTGGTTTTTTGTCACGGTCTTACTGTGTAGCCTAAACTGGCCTTGAATTCAGGTCTTTCCATCTCAGCCTCTGGCATGTTTGGATTTTAGATGTGTGCCACCACACCTGGATCTGACCAGTCCTTAATCTATTTTGCTATTTTTATCTCAATTTCCTGGCCAATAAATGTAGGTGAAACTTGAGCCAATCATTAAATTTCTTCTCTTCTTTATGTGTACACATTTCCTTGGAAATGATATTCAAATATATCATTTTAAATAATGTTTACAACATTATCTTTTTCAGAATGTATATCCCAGTTTCAACTCAGACATCTCTTAAAAACTGCATATAAGGCCAGGCATAGTGGTACATACCTGTAATCCCAGTTACTCAGCAGGATTGTGGTTCAAGGTCAGACTGGGCAAAAAGGTAAGAGACACTCCATCTCAACAAACAAGCCAAGCCAAGTGTGGTGGTACACAGCTGTAATTCCAGCTAGGCAGAAGGTAGGCAGGAGGATTGTAGTCTAAGGCTGGCAGAGCAAAAAGCATGAGATCCTAACCAAAAAATAACTAAAGCATAAAAGGGCTGGGGGTGTGGCTGAAGTGGTAGACCACTTATCTAGCAAGTATTAGGGCCAGAGTTCACACCCTAGTACAGCAAAAAAATAAATATATGTATATATTTATATATACATATTTATATTTCTATATATCCTCAATATCATTTTGGAAGTAAAATAGGTGTTTCAAACTTACATTTCTCAAAGATTCTGCTACCACCATCAAACCTGATTTCCTGTAGTATTACCAATTCTAATAAATGAATCCTTCTAAATTCTTAAATCAGAAAAATTGGCATTTTTCTTGGCTTCTCTCTCTCGTATACCTCATGTCCAACCTGTTAGAAATTCTGGTGTACATACTTTAAAATATGATAGTGTCCAATCATTTCTTGCCATCTCCACTCAGGCAGCTTGGTCAAAACCGCAGTTTCCCGTGTGGGCTCTCAAAGTCTCCCACTCGCTCTGTTCTTCTGTCTGCCACCCCTCTTCAAGTGGTCCTCAACAGAGCAGACAGTTTGACCTCCTTAGTACCTCATTCTGCGTGTGACTCTCCCCTGTTAAATCTTTCAGGGTCTTCGGAGCAACCTCCAAGGTCCCCAAGACCTGACCCAGACTCAACCTTCCCCACCTCTCTCACTTAATTCCTCCTTTTCTATACTCTTCCATCTTCTTCTTGTCATCCTGGCCTCCTAAGGCTCTCCAGAGTCTCAGGGCACATTGCTTTAGTGCCTTTGAGTTTTCTGCTCACTCTCTTGGGATGCTGTCATCTACTTCCCCCAAAGTGCCCTTTTTCTTTCTCTTTCTTAGCTTTCATGCAACTTGAGACTAAAGTTCCTGATTTCTTTTTAACCAGTAAATCCTACTCTAGCACTCTCCTTATCTGCTTTACCATGGTGCATCATTCTCCTTAGTGTTTATTTGAATCATACACAGATACACAAATAGCCCAAAACACAAGTATATAAACATACATACATCTGTATATTATATTTATACACAAATAAAGAAGTATCCTTTTATTTATTTACTGTTTTCCAAATTGGAATTGTCTATGTGAATAGGACTTTCTTTTTTCTGATTGGTGTGAGTATGGTTTATTTTCTAGATTGGTTCATCTCCTAGAACAGTGCTGGGCACATAATAGGTGCTCAGTAAAATGTGTTGAATGAACAAAAAAGTCAATATTCTGGAAATGTACTTTATGGTTAGCAAATTGTTTTAATTCTGAAGAAGAAATAAAATTAGAGGTGGGCCCGCAGACAGGCTCTCTCCCTGGGATAGCTGAGCAAGGTGGCTCACATAGTAGCTCCTACAAGCTCTCTGCTCCTGCTCTTAGTCGCCCTTTTCCTGAGCCGGTCTGCACAGTTTTGTGATTGGCTGGGGATGGCAGTTTCATTCTTAGATATGGCCCATATTTGTGCTGGGGATTTCTTTCCCTCCTCATGACTATCTACCTCTCATATCTATGTTGATCCCTATTGGAGGTCAGCCCATGTGATGAAACAATTTTTCTCCCAAGTCTCTTCACCCACTTCTCATTATCTTTTCTTTCTCATTTAGCACCACCATCAAGCAACACGATGACCAGATTTTTGTTCTCAACTCTTCCATGCTGAGACAAACATTTAAAAAATCTCCAATTTGTTTTTTGGCACTCTTTCCTCATTTCAGTTTATCTCAGACCATTTCTTGAATCTCTTTCAAGCTGAAAATTCATTTTGAATTCATAATCTTAAAAACTTGTGTTTTGGTTAACAAACTCATGATAGACTCAACCAGACTGAAAGACTCGGTTTACAATTGAGCAAATAAATTTCCTCTAAATGTTGGTATTAATTGTAAAGTCACTTGAAGCCAAAATGTTTTTCAAGCCTTAGATTTTTAATATGACTAATTGAAAAATTCTGGAAAGAAAATAAAACACAAACCAGAGGTTATATCTTCTTCTTTTTCCTCTTTTCTTTTTTGCTCCCTCTCTCCCTCTTCTTTCTTTCTTTGTGTCTTTCTTTCTTTCACTTTTTCTTCTTCTCCTCTCTTGCCAAATCAGAAAAACAGATTTCTTAATGTTTTTTTGATTTCTGAAATTTTATCTACATGTTATTATATGAACTTGGAATAATCACTCAAAGTGAAGTTCATGAAATATTTATAATTAAAATAAGATGAAACCTTTGGATAGATATTAGCACATGATTATCAACTATTTTGTATACCTTTAGGACCTTGCCACTCAATTTTTGAAAAGGGGTTGTGGCTCTGATGGGGCATAGTGGAACTTAGAAGGGGAAGGAGTCATAGAATTTAAAATAGTATTCATTATGTTAATGTATTATGAGATCTATAGGATACTGAAATGCGGTTACGTAACATATGCTATATTTTGTTTTACTCTGTTTCTGACTCTAGCATAAGGCAAAACATGTTTGGGTTACCTGCCAGTTAGTTCTGTTATATATAGCCTGTCAAAGGAATTCTTGTGACAAACAATTAAAGTCAACACTCACATTGATATCATGTGAACAGAGAGGAAAAATAAATTATTTTTACTTTCAAATACAGATTAAAATTTTTCTTCTGTAAAATGTCATTGATTTCATGATAATGAGTAAACAAAAGTGTTAACAACAGTAAGACTCAGACTGAACAGGCTGAAGGTTTTCTTGATGTTCACTAAAGAAAACGAGAGTGGCAATGATGTTAGAGGCTACTCTATGAGACATGTATGCTCCAGCTTTATCAAAGCATTCACGGGAGAGGATTAGAGATAGTGTTTCATCAATGTTTAATCAATTTTATTTTGAAGATTCTAGAATCCTACTCCCTGAGGTTTATGTAAGGGTGAAGATGCTACAAGGGTTCTGAAAACTTCAATGCATCAGATACTCAGCCCATTAGTTTATTGTATTTTCTTATCTTTGACTTAGCATTTTTGGTAGTTGTATACTTAGGACTTAGGACTTACTGACTGCTGTTTTTATCCTCTGGTGGTTAAGAAAAGAAAAGCTATTTTATAGCTATCTCTCACACTCAATTTATACCTGACAATGACCTAAACTGTCTAGCTAACAAAGAGCTGTCTGAAGGGTACAGAATACTGCAACAAAATCCTTTTAAGTCCTTTGAGTTTTGAACTGCCTCAAAGTAAATTAATGATGGGTCCATTCAATTTCTAGTAAATTGTACCATGCACAATTTCATGTACATATTGTTTAGATATTCAGTTATTTAACTGAGTATGTGAGTTCCTCAACAGTGAAGAAATATCTGGTGTTTTATTGTGCCTACTTTCATATGTACCTTTGTATTTGTTCCTAAGTGGGAGATAATAAGCGATAGAAAGCTGCATGTTAAACAAAATATAATTCATGCAATAGGCATTGTCTAACTAGGCTCAGTATTGATTTAAAACAAACAGAATTTAATTCTGGTGAGTGGTGAAGAACCAAAGGTGGCTTATAGAGGACAGTGAGAAAACCCAGAGATTAAGCAAGCAAAAAGCTGATGCCATCTTTTATTGAAGGGGTAAAGATAAAGGATAACTAGGGCTGCCCAGGGCTAGAAGAGTCCAGAAATCAATGCAATGCTAAGACATTTCATTATGTGGGAGAAAGAACATGGAGCACAACAGCTATATACAGAGGCTGCTGAAGGTGAAGGATGTGAGGGAGACATAGGAAGGTCTTTTCCCTGTCCATGCTTTTCAGCATCCCCTGCAGTTACCCACCAGCCGGATCCAGGGTGAAATCCAGCGCCTGTAGGATTCAGGACCCACAGCCTTCAGGACACAGCAATATCTCAATGAAAGGAGCAAGGCAGGAGTGAAATGAAAGGGTAGACAGTATGAAGATGAGCACAGCCAATCACTGTGGGAAGACAACTACTTTGATTCATTTTCTATACATATTGGCACTGTGAAACACAGATCAGCCTGAATTCTTTTCTTCAACTTTATGCACCATTTCTATAAGCAAAACAAGTGGTTGTGATGTTTATAAATGTGTCCTTATGGGAACATTTACTTTGGGATTTATATTTTGACATTTTTTAACTTAAAATTCATGAAACTTATTTCTGTCTCTTTTCCATATTTAGTTAATTACAGAATTTTGTAGGCTTCTTAGCATTTTGATAATATTAAAGAAGGAAACTTTAAAATGATAAAAATGTTGTCTAAATATATATTTCATAATTTGATTATCAAAGTAATACAAGGCACTTTCAGTAATTTATTCTGTACATGTAAAAATGTCACTAAGTTGGAAGTATAATATGTGCTTCTATGCTCCTGATATGCCAATATCCTTTAAGAGATAGCTTGCCTCCAGCCTCCTGCATTATAGTGCTTTTCCATAGATGCTTAAAGTTTCCTGTCTCCATCTGTTCAGTGGGTATTATCATTTGATACACAGAAGTGAGGTTTAAAAATTTTTAACTAGTTGGTCTTTCCAGACTTCAAATGTTTGATCTTTAAATTTAGTTTTTATTCCAACAAACTGCTCTTTCGTGATCATAACACATTTTGGTAACATTATGTATCAGTATAACAAATGGTTCCTTTCTAAATTTTTCCAAATCATTTCATTGGTTAATATAATGCAGTGCTTCATATACTGGATCTGTGGCACTATTCTTGGGTTTCATTAATTTATTGATCTATATAGGTATTTTGTCTAGGAGTAGTTGGCTTTGAGAACTCATCTTTGGGATCTATTTTATGACTTATAAGAAACCTTCTAAATTGAAATACATATTACAGGTTTTCTTAGTCAATATAGCATGTGAAGATAGTATCCACTAAAAATATCTGGGAGACAAAACTGAGATATTTGTATCCCTAATCAATGTCTTATCTCCATGATATTGGAATAAGGTAACATTATGTTATACAAGCTGAAATTGAATTAAATGTATCAAAACATGAAAACATTTAAACAATATTAATGCGAAAGTGGTGGTCACCATTATTTCTACAATGAGGGAAAACTTATAACCAAATTTAATGTGTCCACAGGATTGAAAAATAGTTCTATGATGATCAACAGAACCTGTCCATCCTAGTCAGCCTGTTGTCCACATTTGGCTTATCAACAATCACCAAGGAGTTGTTATAATAATCTTTTCCTGCTTTAGACAGTCTCTATATTAGTCTACTTCACTACCATAACAAAATACCATAAACTGGGTAGCTGAAATGGCAGAGACTTATTTTTCCCAATTTTGGAAGTTGGTAAGTCTAAGATCAAGATATCAGAAAGGCAGGTTTCTTCTGAGACCTCTTCTCTTGGCTTGTAGGCGATTGTCATCTCTCTATGTCCTCCTATAACCTCTTTGCAAGAATAGTATGTAGAAAGAGCCTGAGAGAAAGTTCTCTGGTGACTCTTCTTTTAAGAACAAAAATCCCATCATGAGGGTATCTCCCTCGTGATCTCATGTAATTCTGATTGTGTCCCAAAGTCACTGTCTCCAAATACTATCACAGTAGGAACTAGGACTTCAGCATAGGAATTTTAGTTTGTGTAGGGAGGTGGGGGGGTTTACAAAAATTTACTTCATAACACCTGGCTCAGCAATCTTCTGATGATTATTTAGCTTGAATCCTGCCATTAGTGCAGATGAGAAAGAGTCATTGATATAGACTTTGAGGTGAGATTATGACATACCAGGAGTTCATAAAACCCCATAGGCCCAGTATGTAGAAGTAGAACAGGATGTTACAGAGAACCCAAAATAACAATTGAAGTAGGTCATCTGGGTGAGACTTCAATCTGAGTGGGATGTGTTGAGAAAGAATGTCCAGGGTATAAGGGCAGAACTGCCAAGAATGAACATGTATAAAAGGACGATAGTACAAGGACCTGGAGAAAGTTCTCAAATGCCTCAGGAACAAAACCATGGCCATTTTTATGGCAAAGAAGAAGATGCTGTTATAAGGTATACCCCTCTTAGCCCTATTTTTGGCTCGCTGATTTGACTTTACCATATGAAAAGAATGTTTTAGCTAAAATTTTAATCAGCATGACAATCCTGCATTTTAAAAATAAATCTATTATATAAATTGACCTTGTATTTTATGTATTATATTTTATTTACTTGGATAATGTGTGTTCTTCTATCCAAATATGGATAATTCTAGGTACAGTGTACAACGACACTAAGGGAAAGGGTATGCAAGGTACACAATCACACTACTGGCAGTTCAGCTGGTTCTGACTGTTCTTTTTCTAAGGTGTTATCTTATGTCAGGGTGTTCATTTTCCAAAATCAGCCTCCAAATCTCAGTGGCAATGAGCCCAACCTAGACTCATTTCTTTCTTTCTCTCATAGTCTAATCATTTCATAGTTGGGAGAGATAGTTCTGCTCCATTGTGTCACTCAGGTTCTGGATCCATTTCATATCATGGCCATCCTCTGTGGTCTCTGGTTCTGAAATGTTTGTCCAGGTGGCAAAGATATTAGAATGGTGAACATATATGTTGTTCTGGCTGGACCTCTTTATCTCATCATCCCTCTGTGGCCTCTTCTCCATCAACAGAAAAGCAGACATAAAAATATGCATACGCATATCAATTTACAATTTAGCAAATACAATTTCTAAAAACTTGATTAGCTAAAATCTAGACAGTGCAGTCTTTGTGTGCATAAAGTTGGTTTTACATGATTTGGGACTTTTCCGTGAACACAGAATATTCTAGAAGCAATTACACCACGTTTAATATGAATTGAGAGACTTGTAGCCAACACATTTAAAATAAGCCCTCAAATATCCTTAGCATTGGAAGATTTGTTATTTGAGAACTCTGCTTATGGTTTTTTATGGCTATTTGTTTGCCATTAGAAATGTTAAGCTTTCTCCTAAGTCCCTATTTCAATAGACAGAAGTATTTATGAACTTGTTTGAAGAAAGAATTGCCAGTGGTCTTTTGAGGGAAAGCTTCAGTGCCACTACTAATTTTTATAATACATCAGAGAAGAATTTTCCCAAAAAATTTTTCTTTTTTGGGGGGGTGGGGGGAACCAGGGCTTGAACTCAAATCCTTCCCTTTGAGCCACTCCACCAGTCCTATTTTTGTGAAGGGCTTTTGTAGATAGGGTCTCGTGTAACTATTTGCCTAGGCTGGCTTTGAACCGTGATCCTCCTGACTTCTGCCTCCTGACTAGCTAGGATTACAGGTGTGAGCCACCAGCACCCAGCTCCAAAAAATTCTTAAAGTTTAAAGTAAGCTGTAACCATAGTTTTTACATTGTGACAAGGGAAGAAACCACTTCACTTTTTTAGATAATTCTAGAGCTACACCTCCAAGACAGAGGGTATTTAAATTTAAATTAATTAAAGTGGAAGGAAGTTAAAAATAAGGGTCTGCAAAACAAGAGTTAGCAGATATAGTGTGTAGCATACAGAGTACACTATAGGGAGTTTAGTTTACTCTGACTGCTTCTTTTCAAGTTCTTAATAGCCTTATGTGGCTGGTAGTTACCACACTGGACAGAACATTTTCGTCAACATTGCTGTGGGTGAGCAATGGTCTGGAGATACAGTTTGCTGACCCATGGTCACGTGAGAGGAAGAATCAGAGAGAAGAACTGTGATCAGAGTAAACATTTACAGCAGTCAAGGGATGACTATCTGGTACTATTTCTGTATTTTCCTTTCTTCCCTTCATGAACAAATCCAGTTCTGCTCAGTACATTAAAAAAATCTAGCTTAAACAATTGGATGTTTGTTTTAATGAGTGGAGGTGGGTAGTTAGCTCATTGGAGACTTATTTTTGCTTATACTAGCACAAAGATAGTTAAAAATATTTGAAAGAAAACTACTCCAGTATGAATGGGTATAATCAATTAAGTACCTTGCAATTTAATCTATAACACAAAAATAGCAAATTATGTCTATGTACTCTTTTGATGTAGAAGCCAATCAAATAGGGCACTAAAGCTTCTTTCTCTCTCTCTCTCTCTGTCTGTGTCTCCCTCCCACCATTCAATCTACTACTCTCCCACATCTTTTTTTTTTTTTTTTTTTTGATTCCTGGAACATTCCTTTTTTTTTTTTTTTTACAAGCTAACAAGTTTGATGTGGCTCTGTGTCTTATTCCCTTCCAGGCTTGCAGCTGTTTTGGCAACAGAAGAAAAAATCCCCATAACAAATCAAATAAAAGCCCTTTCTGTGAAGAGGAATTGAAAACAGCAGGCCTCAAAGAGGACTGCACATGAGATGCCTTGTTCTGGCTTTCAACACAACTCAAATCAGAAACACATTACCATAATCTGAAACAGCCCACTGCTAACACAAGACAGATGGTGGGTAATAACCCATGCATCATTAATAAATAAATTCCAGCATTAAAGGCTTTACAAAGTATGACAACATTATCTGGGCACAATTACTGCCCCTCTCCCACCCCCAACATCATTTCAGTGTGTTATGGGCTATGCTAGGTTTATTTTTATTTTTTTCCCCTCCAACTCCACAGATCTGAAGGAAGTTTAAATACAACACAAGTTCTAACCAGATGAAACCTATCTCAGTGTACAAGACAGGTCTAAAGTTCCATAAGGGAAAAATAAAATAGCTGCCAAAGTGTAATAGCTCACATGTTCTGCTGTTGGATCAGCCCACAGCGATTTATTGCACTGCCCTCCATGGGCTGGCCTCACCCTTTCTGGTATGCCTCTGTGCCTGTATCACACTACACACTCCAAGCAAGAATCTTGGCATCAGGTTTGCCACAAAGCTGAAAGATATATGTGTAATTTCTCAGCTTTCCTTTTGCAAACGATACCATCTGTGTCTTTTCCCCAGCTCTCCTCACCAAGGGGGAAAGAAAGAAAAAACAGTCTTTGATTAGAGTGAAAGAAGTGTATGTGTGTGTGTGTGTGTGTGTGTGTGTGTGAGAGAGAGAGAGAGAGAGAGAGAGAGATATTAAGATTTAATTTCATTAATGTTGGAAAGAAGCAGCAGCCACTCATCAGATGCCTGAAGACATCAGTTACATTTTTCGCTGAAGGGGATGTCTTGTTTGTTCAATGGCATAATCTTATTCTAAGAAGATGTGAGAAGTATAGGAATGCATCAGAGGACTGTGTAGCTCTCTGGGTACTGCAACGATCCTATAAAGTCTAGACAGCCACTTTCTGTGCATGGTATCTAAGCCCAAGTATAGTACTTCCCATAATTCTGCAGAAACACAGGCTTGAGGAAAGCAAATATTGTTTGAGTCCCCTCTATATTTACATATTCTTCCTTAAAAATAGGCACATTTGTCAAAATACCAGTTGATGTTTTTAATAAAAGTGATAAACTATTTTGCACTTATGCACTTCACAGGTCAGAACTAAGGACATTGTAAATGATCTAATCCCAGATTATTAGAAGATCAAGTGAACATATCCCCATGGCATCATCCAGTGACCCAGACAGTCAGTCCTCTGGATATGATTTACAGTCCCCGAGCACAGAGTGACTTCTCCTGGATCAGGGCGAAGGAAGGAATGGAGGGAGGGGATCTCTTACCCTCTCTGAAATAGTTACCCCTTTCCTTTCTGCACATAGAGAACTTTCCTTCCACTTGACTCACATGGAGGCTGATCTGCATAACTTTCCTGATTAGCATCTAAATCCTTGCCCTCCTCTTTCCCAAACTTAAATCAATATTTTTACATGTACATATGTATCTACTTTCTCTTCATTGACTATGTGTTTATCTTACATCCCCCACTAAATTGTGAGATTCCTGAGAGTACAAACCATGTCTAATCGATGCTTTAAATTCCCCTTAGCACCCTGCACAGAACACTGCACTCAGGCTAAATGAAACCACAACTCAGAGAGAGAGATGCCAGGGCCCCTGGCAGTGCAGACTAGGATGGAGTCTATGAGTTCCAGGTGAGTCTGTTCCAAGCGGCTTTTCTTTGAGCTCTCTCCAGCTTTCTCTGGGAACAGCTGCTGAGGGATGGTCAGAAGGAGGTGAGTTAAGCTTTAATTGGTTCCCGAGGTCTGCAATTTCCTTCGTGATCTGACCGTGATGGAGGGAATTTTAAATGGACTCTGATATTGAATCAGTAGACAGAATGAAGCAAAATCATATTGATCAAGAGACTTTCTAAAAACAGCGCATTCTATAGAAGTAAAGATTATTTCCACAATGTCTTGGTGTGTCTCCAACTCTGTAATTTATGATATCACATTTGATAGTCTCCCTCTTCTGTCTTGTGGTAATTCTTGAGCAGGACAATTTACTAGGCTATCATTTTATCATCTTCATAATCATTCAGGTCAAATAAATAATCATTATGCTTCTATTTGCTCATTTTAAAGTATAGGCTATGGTTCAAAGTTGTTTAAACAGATTTTACTCTGTTCTTTGGAACTGTAAATCCAAAAATGAAATCCCATGTTTGCAAACACTAAAACAATGAAAAACTACATATAGTCAGTTTTTCATATCTGTGGGCTCCCCTCTGTGAATTCAACCAACCACAGATCAAAATATTTGAGAAAAATTTTGTTCCTGTTCTTAACATGTACAGACACTTTTCTTGCTATTATTCCCTAAACAGTACAGTATAACAACTATTTACATACAATTTCCATTACATTAGCAATTTAAAGATCTACACTACTTTATGTAAGAGATTTTGGTCATCTATGGATTTTGGATATCCTTGAGAGGTCCTGGGACCATCCACGTATGGATGCTGAGGGACAACTACATAGTTGCACATCCATGGTGTAGTTTGGATGTTGTTTTTACTTTTGCCTATAGCAAAGAACAAAATGTATTGTAAAACATATGGAGTTACTTTTTTGGTAGTCAAAGTCTACTACTAAGAAATTAAGAAACAATTTATTCACTAACGAATATTTTTGCGTGTAGCTCTTGAACATATCATACAGTGATAGATCAGAAGAAATGAATCAGGGTGGTGCACTGGCTGGACAAAGTGGTAGTTTTACTTAGATGAATCAGTAAGGAGGCAAAGCATAGCTAGGCATATTCATGAGATAAGAAAGAAGATCCAGAAACAAAGAACAATCTTTCACAAGTCTGAACTAGTATAATGAAGAGACTACAAACTTAGTACAGTGTATCTCTAGAGATGGGTAGAGATAGGCTTTGTACCCTCATATAGAAATTTCTAGGCTCATATTAGTAGCTACTGATTTATCTCTATGTCTGCTGCTAGAGTGTCTAGTCTAGTTAACAAATATTTGTGAAGTTTCTAGTGTCTCATTTTCTTCATCTATAAGATGAGAAAATACTCTTTTTTCCCACAGGTGATTGGAGAATTGGATTAAATAGAACATGTGAAGATCTAAAAATATGATAAAAATCTATTGAACATGATTAGTTTTAATTTATTTTTACAGAAAGTCAGGCCCTGGGTTAGACCCACAAGATATACCATAGCTCATTTCTTTTTCCATCTGGAAGCAGTGCATCTAGGGGTACAATCAATGTAGGAAAGTATTTTTTGCATAATATGGGAAGAGATAACTGCTTTCACTCATGCAGAGATGTTTACTGAGTGCCACACTGCATTAAGCACTGAGTATGTCCTGATGAGAAAAAGAAGACAAGGTCTCTGCTTTCATTGACTTTACGGTTCAGTGAGAGATAGAGAAAAGAGAGATTAATAAACATTCACAGAAATAAAAGCTCCAAGTTACTATCATATATGAGTACCACAACAAAAGCTGTTTCAAGAAGTCAAGATTGCTCAGTTGTTTCTAAGTGTGCAGAGCAGTCAAGTAAGATAAGAACTTGCAAATGTTCCTTGAATTGGTGACTTATTCATAATTACAGATCCTTGTAAGAGCTAATTTCAAGGAGTATTGGTTGTGAAAGCCAAACTGAAGTGGGCTGAAGATGGGGAGGTAAAGAAGTAGATAACAGCAATTCTTCTTTCAATAGGCTTTTCAGAGATAAGATAGAGACATGCCCAGAAAACCTGGAGAAGGAGGATTTAACTTGGCTTGTTAGTGCAGGATCAGTCTCCTGGAGTAGTTGTGATATTTTGTCCTACATCTTAAAGAATTCTGTACTATTGGCTTACATGATATTAAGTGCAATTCTGGTTTGTTTTATCTAGTAGATAACAATGTTCAGGCTGGTTGTATCAGACATTTTGTCATAATAGTTTTTCCTGAGTAATAACTGCACAATTGTGACATATAACATTAAATAAGTATTTTTTATCTTAAATCTGTGAGTAATGTCAGTTATCCATTTGATCTGGGCTTGACTTGACAGAACTCATCTGATCTTATATACCACTAGTCCACTGGGGGTCAGCCATGGGTCTGACTAGCCGTGCATGACTTCTGCTGCTTCCTATTGGTCAAAGCATGTCACATGGTCAGCTCAGATTTAAGAGTTAGGAAGGTTGACACCATGTGTAGAAAGGACTTCACAGGTTACTCCAGAGGCACCTGTACACCCATGTTTATTGCAGCACTAGTCACAATAGCCAAGTTATGGAAACAGCCAAGATGCCCCACCAGTGACGAATGAATTAAGAAAATGTGGTATTTATACACAAAGGAATTTTATGCAGCCATGAAGAAGAACAAAATATTATCATTCACAGGTAAATGGATGGAATTGGAGAACATCATTCTGAGTGAGGTTAGCCTGGCCCAAAAGACCAAAAATTGTATGTTCTCCCTCATATGTGGACATTAGATCAAGGGCAAACACAACAAGGGGATTGGACTTTGATCACATGATAAAGCTAGAGCACACAAGGGAGGTATGAGGATAGGTAAGACACCTAAAAAACTAGATAGCATTTGTTGTTCTCAACACAGAGAAACTAAAGCAGATACTTTAAAGCAACTGAGGCCAATAAGAGAAGGGGACCAGGAACTAGAGAAAAGGTTAGTTCGAGAAGAATTAACTTAGAAGGTAACACACATGTACAGGAAATCAATGCAAGTCAACTCCCTGTATAGCTATCCTTATCTCAACTAGCAAAAACACTTGTTCCTTCCTATTATTGCTTATACTCTCTTTTCAACAAAATTAGAGATAAGGGCAAAATAATTTCTGCCTGCTAGTGAGGGGTAAGAGGGGGTAAGGGAGGGAGTGGGGGGGAAAAGGTAGTGATGGGGGAAAGGGGGGAGAAATGACCCAAACATTGTATGCACATATGAATAAAATAAAAATTAAAAAAAAAGAAAAACAAAAAGAAAATTAAATGCCTTTTATTTGCCAGGTTAAAAAAAAAAAAAGAAAGTGGTTCATTTCCAGTAACATATCAAAAGGTTGGAATCTGTTGATCTCATAGGTAATTAATGCTTTGTGAAAATAATGATCCCTTCCAAATCTCTCTTCAAAAGAAAATTAAAATTTTAAATATTTCAAATTGAGATATTTTACTTGTAAGAATACATTTATTGGTGCATGTTTGTCACCTTGATGATAAGATAGATAGGTATGTGGAGAATAATAGCCCTATAACCACTCCTTACCAGTTTTTAAAATTGATACATGTTGAAGAATGAACACTTGCCCCTTTCTAGCTAGTTAATCATAGGCTCATTTCTTTTTCTAGTTTTGTTTCCCACACTGGAAAGGACAAGTTGTTAATTTTATGGTTTAGATCATGTTTGGGCCACAAATCAAATGGGTATGTTGAAGTATCTCAAAGAACCTAAGTCTAACTCCCATCTTGATGTGATTTCTATTTTCTAAGTTCATATAACAAACAGAAGCCATGGATTGGGTTCATAAATTCCTCCTCTTTTCCAGCTCTACTGACATTGTTTATAGTTTGCATTGGAATTTTCTCTGAAACCTGACCTGCCCCTATGGATTTAGATTTAAGGAGTGGAAAGTGTAGTGGTCAAAAAGGCAGAGAATGAAATCACGCATTTGGGTTTTAAGCTTCTGAACTTTTCTCAAAACAACTTTATGCTTTGTTCTAAACGAAGGTTTACCAAGTAAGCCTACATAAGAGATTTTGAGTTGTGACCCAGGTATTAATAAGGTGCTTTCACCAACGTTATGGTGGTGCTTATTGGTGTGACTCTCTTAGGACTCTTGTAAAGGCACTGGAAACTCACCAAAATTCCTCGGTCTCCAGAACACAGTTTCACTAGCTTCTCAAAAGTGATGGAAAGAGGACTCTCACTGGAAGACAGCAGGAAATAGTGAAGGGAGAGAAACAAAATGGAAGATAGTGCTTTTATTAGAAAAATGTTTCTGTCCATGTGATGGAAAGACACGTGTGTGTCCAAAAATCCTACAAAATGGGTTCTCTTATCATTCCCACTTTAGAGATGAGAAACTGAGGCTCATAGGTTAAGGAATTTTTCCAATCTCACAAGTGGTGAAATTGCTGAGATGTGAGTCAGGACAGTATAAATCCAGAGTCTGTGTCCCTTAAGTGCTATTCTTATGCTGTTCTTGGGCTAATCAAAATGCTCATTTTCCTGAAAATATGTTGCTGTAATTGCTACATATGGGAGCTTCACACTTGTATACATGGGGATTTACAGAGTCCTTACTTGTTCAAGTCCCCAAACTCAGGTTTTAAAGGATTAGTGCACCTGCTGCCTGCAGGGTGCTTCCTGCTGTAGAGCTTGTTTCCATTCACACAATCCAAGCTAGTTCATAGTTAGGACTTCCTTATTTGGGATTATAAAGAAATTATTGAAAATAGTGTGTGTATACATGTCTTACATCTACTCACAAAGGAAAGTGTAAGGATTTGACAGACAGGTCCTCATGCAGCTAGAGGCTGTAGCTAAAGAAGAAAATTATCATAAATAGGATCCATAAGTGGGAGATGTGAGCTGTCATCTAGAACATATTCAGTAATCTCTCATCCTAATGTATGGTAATGGTGAAATAACTAATATCAAATGGTTAAATCAATGAATGGATTTTATAATTCTTCCTGCTTCTCAAGATACTGTGGCTTCTTAGAACCTCAATCTTTAAACTTAATGTACCATTACAGTAATTAAATTACCTTAGCTGTTTTGTGATTTTGGATTTTTATTTTTCTACTTTTATCTTACTACTATTATAGCATTTGTTTATTTATGATAATTAACTGCCTTAAAATGTTTTGTCAGTGGTAGGTCGGAGATAGAAATAGATAGAAGTGTAAGAGACAGTCAATTTTAAGACCAGCACTGTCCAATAGAAATGACTCACACAGGTAATTTTAAGTCTTCTAGTAGCCAAAATAAAAAAAGTAAAAAGGAACAGATGAGATTATTTTAAGAATATATTTTGTTTATCTAAGTACATATAAAACTTCAACATGCAATCAATGCAAAGCTTAATAATGAGAAATATTACATTTTTTCTTACTCAGTTTTCACCATCCAGTGTGTAGTTTACATGTACAGAACATCTCATTTCATTTAAGAATTCAGTTCTTCAGTCCTAATTGTCACATTTCAAGTTTGCTATGACCACATGTTAGTGGCTACCATACTGGATAGCAGAGTCACAAAGTATTTGTGAAGTAACCTTTGTTTCATGCTAATCGAAATTCAGAGATATGGTGAAAAGTTATTGACTTTGAAAAGCATATTACAATTCTTTGTTTTCTATGTCTCTTTCTCCCTGTCTCATTGTTTTTTGAAATGTGCCAAAAAAAAAAAAAAGGAAGAAGAAATTCAGTGTAATGATCTTAACAATTCAAGTGTGGCTTGATGTCTTGAGGAGGCCAGCAACCACAGTAAATTGGAACATTCTGAGTATCGCAAAGCAAGAACTGTCCATATTTGGCATAAAAGCTGGATTCCCACAGTGAGGAGAGATAGAAAACAAGAACACTGTTCTTGTACCAGTAAGTGGGACTATAGCAACGATCCGTGAAATGGTGTTCTGGAAACTTCAACCCGGGCGCCCCCACTGTAATTGTTTTTAAAATGGTGGTGAAGCAAAGAGCATTTTGCAGATCTTTCCCTAACCAGCCACTGGGAAATGTGAAACCAGCAGTGACCTGCTGCAAACAAAGAGATCCTAAGTGACAGGCTGCAGTATGAACCTGCACCTGAACTGGTGGGCTCTGTATTTTAGCCAGCTGGACGAATTGGAAAAGCAGTCTTCATTGTTATATATTTATCTAATCTATAAAGCTTTGATTTATAAGTTTCTAATGAATTAGTAACTTTGGAGTCTTGGTAGGGTTGCTATGTATCTTATGTCAAACCAAACAGCTCAGTACCTAAACCATTGGTCTGGTATCTGGTTTTGCTTCAATCAATGGGTGTTCAAGGCTGATTGCAGAGTTTTAGTAGACTTCATTAGTAAAGATTCTCATTGTCTGTGTTGGAGCACTTGGAAATGGTATTAAGAAATGGTGGTGTCATGCTGGGTGCCAGTGGCTCATGCCTGTAATCCTAGCTACTCGAAAGCAGAGATCAGGAGGATTATGGTTTGAAGCCAGCCTGTGTAAAATAGCTCTAGAGAGCCTGTCTTGAAAAAACCATCACAAAAAAGGTCTGGTGGAGTGGCTCAAGGTGTAGACCCTGAGTTCAAGCCCCAGTACCACAAAAAAGAAAGAAAGAAATGTTCATGAAGGTAAATAGATTACCAGATTACCCAGATTTCCTGCTTTCAAAAAGATAATTTGAGATTTGAAAAATAACACTTATTTTTCACATCTATTTAATGAGAATAATTCAACTCTTGTTTGAACATAAATCACAGAGCTCTCAGCTAGAAAACCCCTTCGACAGCATTCAGGTTGTAGCAGTCTCTAGCCAGTTTAGAAATCCTTTGGAAACAAGCTATCAGCTTCTGCAACTAGCAGTTCTAATGATGAAAAGTAAACCCTCTTTGTAAAGCCTAACGCCACAAATGTGTCCCGTTTTTATCTCAGCTCTTTCACTTCTGTGCCCTCTAACATGGAACTCAAATCTGTTGTCCCCCAATTTCCATGTATTATTTCTCTAAATCAACATTTTAAAAATTTAAGAACCCCAAAACACCATCTTCCACATAATAATCCTTAAAATAATCCAGACTCAAACCCTCTCTGAAGAGTTGTTTCTTATTCCAGCTAAACATCCACATTTTCCTTAGGTATTATTAAAATGGAAATGACATCACTCACTGGTCATTTGAATTTATCTGATCTTAAGAATTTTTGAACATCTAAAATATAAAATTCACAGCCAAATGGGATACTACAGGTTACTTTATGACTGAAGATTCTGTGTATATATTTTTTCCATTCATCTACTCTTTTTTCTTTTTGGTGATACTGGGGTTTGAACTCAGGGCTTACTAGGCAGGTGCTCTAACCACTTGTGTCCAGCCTTTTTCTCTGGTTATGTTGGACAGAGGGTCTTGCCTTTGCTTAGGCCGGCAAAAGGCTTCCCTATTTTATGCTTCCTGCTGTCACTGTCAGGTGTGTACTACCACACCCAGCTATTGGTTGAGATGGGTCTCAAGAACTCTAAACCTGAATTGGCCTCAAACCACAATCCTCTTTACCTCAGCCTCCCAAGTAGCTAGGATTGCAGGTGTAAACCATCTGCATTCAGCCTCCCTTCCTCTAATTTATAAATAATGTAGCCTAACATTTATGTGATCACATCCTTTGATGGATCCACCCTTTTCTACTCTATCATCTGATTTTTGCCACATTTTGTCACTAATGTTTTCATATTTCCTGATTATTTTTCTTGATCAATTTTGGAAAAAGATTTTTCTATTGGAATCTTTTATTTCAAGGAACCATCTTTGATTTTATTCATAAACTAAATTACACACTCCATTAACTTCTTATCTTATTTTTATTATTTCCCTTGACATCCTAAGATTTAAGTTTTTGTTCTTTTCTGAAATTTTTGAACTGAAAGCTTAATTCATTATATTTTTATCTTTCTGGAGGATTAGTACATTCATTTGAAGGCCCTGAGTTTTCCTTCACACATCAGTTGTATCTTACATGTTTTAAAATGTAATGAATTACTGCGATCCAGCCTGTTTCCATTATAACTTCATTTGCACCTTTCTGTCCAATTCTTTTGCTCAGAAATTGCAGTACAGAAGGCAGTGATGTTAAGATATTTGAAGACTCGTTTGTGTTCAAATACATGATCACTAAAAAAACTTTCCACATGTGTTGCAGAACAGAATGCTCCTTAATTTCTGAGTGCAAAATTTGGTTATGTTCTTTAGATCACTGTTCACAATTGTTGGATTCAAAATTGTCCACTACTTTCCAAATTTTCTTCTTTTAAAAATCAGCTCAGAAGTTATAGTGTTAAATTCTATTCTTTGAAAAGAAAAAGAAAGAAAGACTGACAAGACATCAATTTCTTTGCTCAGTATAATTCAAAATTATCTTGTTATGTTCACATTGTTATATCTTGGTTAATTGAAATATTGTTATTATGTAATGATCCTATTTGTCCATAATGAAATAACATTTAGTAGGAATATATTGTTCTTTCAGAAATATCTGTACTGTCTTCCATAGTGGTTGTACTCATTTACATTCCCACCCACAGTGAATAAGAATTTCTTTTCTCCACATCCTTGCCAACATTTGTTATTTTTCGGTTTTAGATAATAGCTATTCTGATTGAGATGATATCTCAGTGTAGTTTTGATTTGCATTTTTCTGACAGCTAAGAATGAGAAATTTTAAATAAATTTGTTAGCCATTTGAATTTTTTCAGAAGTATCTAATTCATATCCTATACCATTTTATATTAGACTACTTATTTTATGCTATTGAGTTTTTAAGTTTCTGATATATTTAGAATATTAATCCTTTGTAAGATGAATAGCTGGAAAAATATTCTCTACCACTCTGTAGGTTTCTCTTTGATAATTTTTACTGCGTAGAAACTTCTTAGTTTGACAGAATCATATTCATCTGTTTTTTGCTTTTGTTTCCTCTGCTTTGGGGCCTTGTCTAAAAAAATAATTACCTTGTACTGATTTCTTGAAGTCTTCCTCCAATTTTTTTCTAGTTTTTTTTATAGTTTCAGGTATTACATTTTGATGTTTGATTCATTTTGAGTTAATTTTTGTATAGCGAGAGACAGGGGTCAACTTTTAACGTTCTGCATGTGGATATACACTTTTCCCAGTATCATTTGTTGAAGAAACCATCCCTTTCCCAGTATCTGCTGTTAGTGACTTTGTTCATAATTAGTTTTTGGTATTGTTGAGAAAAAAGTCATGAAAGCAATCCTATTTATAATAGCTATAAAAATAAAATAAGTAGGAATAAATATAGCACAAGAAGTGATAGAACTCTATAATAAAAAGTACAAAACTCTATGAAAGAAATTTGACACACAAACACACATACAAATGGAAAGAACCCCTATTTTTTGTGAATGGGAAAGATTATTATTGTTAAAATGTCCACACTACCCAGAACAATTTACATATTCAATGCATTCCCATAAAATATCACTGACATACTTTACAATCTTAAAACTCATGTGGAAACACAAAAGAGCCTGAATAGTCTAAGCAATGTTCAACAAATGAACAAAGTTAAAATAATTACACTAGCTGATTCCACAGTATCCTACAATGCAAAGGTGGTCAAAACAACATTATATTGGAACAAAAACAGACAGAAAGATCAGTGGAACTGGATAGAGTACCCAAATAGTTTATCATTTTCAAAGTTGGCTCTATTTCAGTATCATATTATAGTCATATATTATGACTATTTTCAGTTTTTAAAATACGGTTATCTTATATTTTCACTATGTCTTCAATAATTTGAAATATTATTTCATAATCTCTTTTAATTCTTTTTTTTGCACTTCATTCTTCCTTTTGCCTCTGGTGATGTCTTCTTATGGTAATTTACCCCTTGCAATTTTTACTTTGTTTTATGGTGGTTTATTTATTATAGGATATACCTCTGATTTTAGGTTGAAAAAAAGTTCCAAGAGATTCATCTTTATTATTATAAGAGACTGGTTATCAGTGTCCTGAGTTTCTTTTTAAAACAGTTTCTATGTCTAGTGTTATCGACCAATACAAATAATATCCATCGTCAGTCCCATTCATTTTTATTTTCATTTCTAACAAGATATTACTTAGTCAGTGGAAATATTGTCTTTTCCCCCACTCTTTTTTCCTGGACATAGTAACAGTATTGTAACTCCAGGTATTATCTCAGCAATTGAAAATAGGGAAATTAGCAACTAGAAGTATTATTGAATCAACTGTGTATTGGCAGTTGGGACAACTGGATGCATTGTATTAGAAAAAGGAAAGACCAATTGTAATGAATCATCAATTTAATAGAAATGTGAGAGTTACAATTTCTCTTTTGCAGAAAGTACAGAAACTCCCATGTTCTGTAGTCAGAAGAGAGGAAATGATAAGGGCGAGGTTTACAACTTAAACAGAAAAGATTCACAGTTACTGAGAAAGACTCAATTCTCAACTCTTCTCTTCCTACTACAATGTCAAGATGGAAAACAGTGGGCCCCTGAGACTGGGATGCTGATATTTTAATTGATGTATGCAATAATTTTGAGTTCCCCTATTTTTTAATTCTTTGAGGCTAGAGAAGCAATTCACTACTTGCTGTTTGAAGATGATGCAGAAGCCTGTTCTTTGCAAGACATAATATATTCTCATTGAGGTCTACTGTTTCTCATTCTGGTAGACTGGTAAGAAGGGTCAAGTTACAATTCAATAGCCTCCCTGGCATCAATATAGGAGGCACGTTCTGTAATCCCAGCACTCAGGAGGCAGATGCAGGAATATCACAATTCCCAGGCCAGCTAGAGCTACATAGAGAGACCCTGTCTCAAAAATAAGCACATAAATACTAACTATAATAAAAATGAAACACTTCCATTACTTCTAGGCTGAAGGCCAAAGCTTCAACAATCCCTTTACATTTGCATGGGCTCATCCTGTCTATTTCCATGGCCTGAGTTTGGGTCACTCTCCATATTACCCTATCCTATCATTCAGGTACTTGAAATTACTGTGCTTTCCACATCAGGACAATTCTGGTCTTTACCCCTCAGCAACTACCTTTGCTTCGTTAGCGCTCATCTCAGAAGTCCTTCTTGACTCCCCATCCATGAATAGTCACTATTTAACAACTCATGACACCTTTCACTATTTCTTCCCAGTATGAATCAAAGGTGTTTGTGTGATTAATAAGTAGTTATCTTCTCCTTAGGTTGAGGGCAGAGGGGATCTGTCTTTCTCATTCTTGCTTTCCCAAGCACAGCATATTGCATGGCATATGTGGACACTCAATAAATCTTTACTAATTAAATAATAGATGAATGAATAGCTAGTTTATTGAATATACTAAAATCCCTCAAATTTTATAATTGAATTAGAGATATAATAAAAATGTGTTGACCCTGGAAATAATACTAAAATTATTTTGCACTTCATCATGACCTTAGAAATGACTCAGTACCTTTCTTGAATGTTTAGTTTTTCTTTTTTGCTTTTCAAAATTTTTACATTTGGCACATAATTTCTGGAAAAACAAAACATTTCAAAACAAAAAGATTGGCAATAGAATTCATGATTAGCTTTCACTGCTAGTTCAGAATGTGGGCCAACATAGGCAGGAACCAGGATTCCCTGTGTTTTGCTGAAGTGAGGACATCTGAATCCATGTAGTAGGATGGTTAACAGAACAGGCTTTCATTTTGACAATCTAGCTATAAAATATTGGGCAAATTACTTATTTTTTATTCATTTATTCATATGTACATACATGTAATAGAAATTACTTATTTCATCACTATATATAAAATGTGAAAATAGAAAAAAATAGAGAAAAATTGTAAGAATATGTGAAATACTCTTCGTGATTATGACTGGTACATTATTATTTTTTATATTAAACTTATTATAAACTCACTACATATAAGCCATAAACAGTATATACAATTATCAAGTTAATAAGGAACGCAAATGCTGTTGTATGCCAAGGTTTTATTTTTAAAAAATGGAATGTGTTCAATAATATAAATAAAATAAATTTCACAATCAATGTGCTAATTAAGGCTATCTCCTCTATTTCTTTTTATTTTATTTTCATTTTTATTAGCCTATATTCATTGTATAGGGGGAATTCATTGTGCCAATTCATACTAGCCTTAGCAATTGTTTTTTTGGTGATACTGGGATTTGAACTCAAGACCTCATGCTTGCTTAGGCAGGCACCCTACCACTTGAGCCACTCTGCCAGTTATCTCTTATTTCTTCAATTAGACTTTAGCAAAAGTTTGCTGGATGCATTTGAGTCTCAGCACATGATTAAAAGTAATAAAAAATTCAGAACGGAAATATAAACATTTTTGCCTACTTTAATTTACTAAAGTTAGCATGTTACAAATTCATTCATATTTCAATAGTCCCCAATTTGACTGTGTTATGTTATTATCAGGGTTGGTAAACAACAGTCTGCAGACCAAAGCTGGCCTGCCATCTGTTTTTGTATGGCCCACCAACTAAGAATAGAGTTTAACTTTTTAAGTGGTTGAAAAGATCAAAAGAAGAATATTTTGTAATGTAAAAATTATATGAAATTCAATTTTAGTGTCCATAAATGAGGCTTTATTGGAATGTGGCCATGCTTGTTCATTTGCAAATGGTCTATGGCTGCTTTTGCTTTGCAATTACAGAATTGA
Organism: Castor canadensis; assembly: GCF_047511655.1. Classification (NCBI taxonomy): domain Eukaryota; kingdom Metazoa; phylum Chordata; class Mammalia; order Rodentia; family Castoridae; genus Castor; species Castor canadensis. The sequence goes on along the minus strand of NC_133398.1, from coordinate 83,432,160 downwards.
GTAGTTGTAACCAAAACTTTATGCCCTAAAATAATTAGTATCTGATCCTTCACTAGGAAAATTTTCCAACCCTTGTTATTATTATGACATCATAATTTATTTATTATGAATATGGATCCTTCCTGGGATCTTCATGTTCTTTAATCCTGCATTTGTGTGTGCTGGCCTGTTCTGGTATTAGAAGTTATCCTTGTTCTACAGACTTAAGACAATTAAACTTGTGTAAATCCTTTGTTGTTCATCTTTAATTTGCATGTCTGGGTCTCCAATCTTAGATAAAATAACCTTAGTCTCCTTTCTTGGATTGTGATTGTACAATCACTTTTCCCAAATGTGCAAGTGAAAATGATATTGTAAAAGAGATACCCACAGAGCTGATCATAGACTCCCTGAGGAAATTGCTGTAAATGAGCTTTGTTTTTCTGAAGCAGAATCTAGCATCAAGTGAAGTAATGATCCAATGTAAAGACATATGTAAACTTGCAGGAACAGTTAAAATGATTCAGAAATGCATTTCAATTTTAAACTTTTTAAACTGGATCTTTGAAAATGATCCATTTCAGTTTTCTTATTTCATATGACAGAATTGAGGCAGATAAGCACTTTTTCCCAAGATCACACAAATGAGTGTCAGACTCTACCAAAACCTACATCCCCTATTCTCAGCCCAGCTTCTTATTTCTTTACTTATGTGTGGTGGTGAGTATACTCACAAAAATATTTAATGTATTATTTAAGAACAAAATGCAATTATATTTACCAGAAGTTTTGTGGATTTCAATTAAACTTAATGATCATTAATTAGTTTAATTTTCTTTCTCTATTTTCTGGAAATGTAGAATTTTGTTTTGTATTTGTGAGAGTGGGGTTCATAGAGTTGTCTAGGAGTGAAGAGATTAAACAGCAGAACAAAAGTCATATTTTTCCATTGAAGTTTACTCTTATACTGTATAGGTGGTTTCTCCTTAACATATTTTTCTATCTGGAGTGGAGACTTACACAAATATGATATGTATTGGTTTCGTTCTTTTAAAAAGAGAAAAGTCTTTGGAAATGGTCCAAAGACTTTTTTATAATGTAGGTTTATGGGTAAGTACTCTCTATTTAAATTCTATTTGTTGTATTTTCTTTTCTCTGATAGCATGTCCAGCTGAAAATATCAAGAGAGTGTAATTTTGCATTTTAAAGGCTAAACAAACAGAAAGGGAAGTCTCAAGAATTTGTGTGGAAGTCAAAAATATTAGTGGAATTGTAGTAATCTTTTGCCTAGATTTGTCATGAGAAATATTTATGGTAATTGTATATATAGAATGGTTTAACATATACTAAAACATTTTAAAGTATTCCATCATAAAAACTATCACTTTTCCCTTTTTTTAACCCTTAGCAAAAACCCAAGTGTGGCTAAGGAATAATCAGAATAAAAGCAATGATTATTAGAATCATTAATTAATATCAAATAGCATATAGGATGCACAAAGTGCTGTATTAACTCCCTGTAGTAGAGAATAAGTTTTCTTGCAATGAATTACTGTTCCCAGAGTAAGTCCTCAATTATCTACCAAGTGAATATTTTATTTCATGGCTGACTGAGGTTCTGGGGCCTTCCATTCTTCTCATATTGATGATGCAGGTGTGGCCTGGCACTTCTCAGACTGAGTTAACTCTGGTACTGTTGAAATGTGAGAACATGGCCAGAGTTTTGGGAGCAGGAGTCTCTGAACATGGGATCAAGTAAAAGTTGAGTGTTTAGAAATGGGTCATATATTTTAAATTTTAAATAAAAATTAAAGCAGGTGAATTAGGAATGTGTGTTGCATACAGGGTGAAATTAATTAATTTAAAGGAAATTTCAGGAAGGAGATAAAATTGATTTTACTCTTTCTCATTGAACTACCATGAATACTAATTCTATAGCATAGACACTCTACGAATTATTTACAGTCACTTCAGAGAAACTCCTTCCATTATTTTCTATTTGCTTTCTATTTGCCTATTTAGCAAGTAAATCAATAATTAGCATCAAAATGCACATATAGCATAACAGAAGAAAAAGTAGTTTTGTAGAAATTGAAGATGTCTCTAGAAGTTATCCAAAGCTATCATATCATCTAACTCTTTTCTATTGTTAGAGATTCAAAATTACTCTTCTAACAGTGTTTTGAACTTAGCTAATAAATATTTTTGACCCACACATTGAAATTCTGAACTGTAATATATTTCCTTCAAGAAATAGATCCAATATAATTAAACTTTTTCTGTGCTGAGATGTAGTTCTGGCCCAGCAGGAGACCAGGAAGACTTCAAAACAGCCTTGATAAGGTGGTTGACTTGCAAAATTTCTGATTCAATTATATGCTTCATGCAGAATTTGAAAGCTGAAAAATGTCAGTGCATGCTAATACCAAAAAGACCCTATAGAATACTGTAGGTGTTTGGAAAGTTTCCATAGTTAAGTACATTAAGTCATAATGTACATAAATGGGAAACTTCCATTCTTCAAAGGAACTTTGTAAGTTTATTTCTTTGAATCAAAAAGTTCAAAACATTTACATCTATTGACTAGTTAATTTTTTCTTTGCTTGTCAGAATTAAGTGTGTGTCAGGTGTGGGTGCATATGCATGTGTGCATTGGGGGTAGGGGAGAAAAGAGACAAAGACAGAGAGAGAGAGAGAGAGAGAGAGAGAGAGAAACTTTTGGCTGAGTTTACTCCCAAAATTGGCATGTCTCTTCAAATTAATTAACTAATACCATCTTGTCTCATTCATTTAGCATAAGTGTGTAAATTATCAATAATTATTAATTATTAATTTTGAAATTGAGTTACGATTATCTCATCCATTGAACTACACTAGAAGTTTCATGAGTTGAAGTGTGTCTGTTTTGTTCAGCATTAATTGTCAGTGTGTGGAATAATTTTGGTACACAGCAAGATTTCAATACGTATTTAATAACTGAAATACAGTGTACAAAAGTGTGCACATGGAAAGATAGTGTCAAACTATTCATTACAATGTCCTCAGTATTTTTTACTCCTTTTCCTTCTTTGCCCTTGTGTAACCCCATATCAGTTGCAGCTCATGCTCACGACAATGGGCACGTAGGTATGAGTGAGCCATTGGGAAAGTATGCTTGTGTGTTGTCTGTGTGGGGAGTGTTGGTCAGTAAAAACTTTAGCATAGAGAGAATGCATACTGTCTTTTGGATATAGAACTCTGGGAAGCCACTTGAGCAGTGAGGTTGTACAGCAAATCTAAGCAGACAACTCTGCAGTTCATGGCATGCCCTGTGTTTAAGTGTGGTGAAGAAACAAGTGTGATATTACCATACAATAGAAAGCAAGATGCCTCACTAATGGAAACAAAGAATAAGTCAGCAGTTCTTTGTCTCGATTATCAACAACCATGTGCTAATGAGAAACAACCTCTCAGGAGACATCAGATAGATAAATGACAGTGAGGACTAGACATCCCTCTGCCTAGATCAAGGCGCCCTCAAAAGCTTCATCTGCAATGTCAGGACAAATGGTTTCTGTCACCTTGGCAGAAAGGAGTTCTGATGTGAATTAAACAGTATTATGGAGGATGTTAATAATGTTAGGCCTTTCACACACTTTATTTCTATAATAAGGCTTAAAATAACTGTATCTGTCTAATCCAGGAGTCAAAAAAATTTGTCCCTTGTGTCATTTACAGCCTACTGTCTGCTTTTGTGTAGCCCATTGGCTAAGGATTGCCTGTATATATTTAAATTATTATAAAAAAATCAAAAAGGACTTGTGTCATAAAACCTGAAAAATAGGAAGTGAATTTTAGAGCCCATAAATAAAATTGTATTGTGAAGTAGTCATGCTCATGTGTTTGGATATTGTCTACGGTTACTTTTGTGCTACAACAGTAGACATGGAGTAGTTGAGATAAAATTATATGTCTTATGCAGACTGAAATTTTACTATCTGGTCATGTATTAAAAAGTTTGTCGATGGGAGGTTTCCAAGATGGTGGCTAGAGGGAGTAAGCAGAAAGCGTGCCTCCTAAAGTGAAACCTTGGAGAGACACTGCAGACACACATTGCAAGCAAGGCCACTGAGAAGAGGCAAAACGTTGACCCCTCCATACCTCCAGCCTGCACAGAGCATCTCTACTTCCATTGAATGGAGAAACTAGGAGGGTCCAGATGACTTGGGAAGATGTGGACCACAAGGTGAGCTAAGTTTTATGTGGTACTTCCACAGACATCCCTGGGCCAGATCAGCATAGCCCCCTGGATAGACTGACCCCCACCTGGGGAAAAAAGAGAAACTAAGTAATAAGCAATAAGAACAATAAAGACACGTAGCAAAGAGGGTGGGGCACCCTGAGCCCCGAAGAGGGGGGAGAATCCCTCCCGGAACTGTAAATAAACAAGCCGGGCCTGACCAGACAGGGCGGTAGCAACCAGGAGCAGGAAAGCTTGTAAAAGTGGCGGTGGGAGGAAAACTCCACAGGAGAGGAGGGGAAGACCCACTTCCCATGTGAGCTGTAAATAAACATGCAGGCCTGAGAAAGCAGGTGCAGTGTCACCTCCCCCAGTGTGCTTGGAAAGGGAAAGCTTGTAGCAGTGGCATCGCACACAGAACTCTGAGTAAACAAAGCCTGCAAGGCCAGGTGAGTGCTAAGCTCACCCCTGAGATCACCTCAAGCAACATCAGGCTGACAGCAGTGGGCAGGCAACCCACAGCCGCAGATAGCCACTCACAGAACTGTCTCCAGAATCTTTTTTTTTTCTCTCTCCCTACCTTTGATGAGAAAACAACCGAACTACACCTGCATGCTGAAAAACTTACGGAAACTGTATTGCATTTGAACTTTGGACACTTTGTGGGGTTTTTTTTTCTTGTTTCATGTGGTTTTTTCTATTTTATGGTACCCCTTTGATGAGACAACTACAGAACAACATCTGAGGCACCATCTCCAGGATTGGAGGCTGAGGGATGAACACCAAAATTATTAAGACTGAAACTTCATTGCATTTGACCTTGAAGGTTTTTTTTTAAATTTATATAGTTTTTATTTTATATTTTATATATATATATATATATGCATTTTTTCTTTCATTTACTTGTTTTTTTATTTTTATTATCTTTATTCTTTTTATTTTTTATTTTCAATCCTCTCTCTGTCTCTCTAATGCCTTTCAGCTTACAGTTGATTAGTACACCGTCTCTCTCTGTTTATATCTTTGAAACATTTTTTGTTTGTTTCTTTGTTTTTTTTTCTACTTGATTATTTGTTTTTCCCTTTTCCTTTAACTTCTTTGCTTTCCATCCCCTCTCACCCTGCCATTCTAAATATCACTAGTGCTATTATTATAGCAAGAAAATACTTAATTGCACACAGTACAGGGAAAAATCACAACACCAAGGGCAATGATGGGAAGACAGAAAAAACAGGGAAACCAGTGTGCCAACAGCAAAAAATTAGCACTGGAACCAGAGGGAAATGAAGAAAACAGATACTCAGATCCAGACTCCAACAAAATGAAGATAAACTATGCCAAAGAACCCAATGAAGCCCACAAGAATAACTTAAAAGAAGACATACTACAGATACTCAATGAGAATTTTATAGAGATGATACTGGATATGGTCAACCAAAATGTACAGGAGACACTCAAGAAGTTCCAAGACAACAAAAATAGAGAATTTGAAAAAGCAAAAGAAGAAATAAAGAAAACCATAGAAACACTGTATAAACACCAAAGTGAAACAGAGAACATGATTAATAAAGAGATAAATGAACTCAGGGCAAAAATAGACAACATTAAAGAGGAAACTACCCAGGATATGCAAAAACTCAGAAAAAAGAATGAAACAGAACTGCAAAACAAAACGGAAGGCCAATCCAGCAGAACAGAACAAACAGAAGACAGAATCTCAGAACTCAAAGATGAAATGGTAATTAAAGGAAAAACTGAAGAACTATTAATTAAACAACTCAAGACCTGTGAAAAGAAAATGCAAGAACTCACCGACTCCATCAAAAGACCAAACTTGAGAAACATGGGCATCAAAGAAGGAGAAGAGGTGCAAGCAAAGGGAATGCATAATATATTCAACAAAATAATAATGGAAAATTTCCCAATCTAGAGAAACATATTCCCATACAGATGCAAGAGGCCTCCAGAACACCAAACAGACCAGATCAAAATAGAACTACCCTACAACATATGATCATTAAAACAACAAGTTCAGAAACTAGGGAAAGAATATTGAAGGTGTAAGAGAGAAAAAACAAATAGCATATAAAGGTAAACCCATCAAAATCACAGCAGACTTCTCAACAGAAACATTAAAGGCAAGAAGAGCATGGGGTGAGATCTTCTAGGCACTGAATGAAAATAACTTCAACACCAGGATACTCTACCTAGCAAAACTATCATTCAAAATAGATGGAGCAATAAAAGTCTTCCATGATAAGCAGAAACTAAAACAATAAGTGACCACAAAGCCACCACTTCAAGGGATTCTGCACACAGAAAGTGAAACCAAACATAGCCATGAAAGGGCAGGCACCACCAAACTACAGGAAAAGAAAAAGCAAGAAAGTAGAGGGTAACCTCAACTTAGGTACACACAATCAAACCTTCAAACAACTAAGACAACTAAATGACAGGAACCACCACATACCTATCAGTACTAACACTTAATGTTAGCGGACTTAATTCACCCATCAAAAGGCACTGTTTGACAAAATGGATTAAAAAGGAAGATCCAACAATTTGTTGCTTACAGGAGACCCATCTCACTGACAGAAATAAACATAGGCGTAGGATGAAAGGCTGGAAGATTTACCAAGCCAATGGCCCCCCAAAACAGGCAGGAGTAGCAATACTTATCTCTGACAAAGTAGACTTCAAACCTACATTTAGTCATGTTACCACACAAAAAATACATAATTTGTTTCTCTTAGTCATTCCATAATGTACACATATCTCAAAACATCATGTTGTACCCCATAAATATTTCTTTTTCAGTTAAAAAAACAAAGTAAAAGAACCTTGACTTTGCATCCAGGTGACATGAGTTCAAATCCTAGTTTTGTCCCTTACAAACAGTGGGTCCTTGGCCACTTGGTCTGGTTGAAACTCATTTCTCTCAATGTTGAGGATACTTTTCCTTGTAAAATTATTGTGAGGATTCAATAGACATACAGTCTTCTCAGTATCAACAGGGGATTAGCTCTAGAGAGGTGGAAGAGACTAAGGGGGAAACAGCACACAGAAAAAAAAAAACCTACATTGATCAAACGAGATAAAGAAGGACATTCCATACTAATAAAAGGGGAAATAGACCAAAAGGAAATAATAATTATCAACCTATATGCACCCAATATCAACACACCCAATTTCATCAAACATACCCTGAAAGACCTAAAAGCATATATTAACTCCAAAAACACACTGGTTGTGGGAGACTTTAACACCCCACTATCATCAATAGATAGGTCATCCAAACAAAAATATCAATAAAGAAATTCAAGATCTAAAATATACAATAGATCAAATCGACCTACTTGATATCTATAGAATATTTCATCCAACTTCTACACAATATACATTCTTCTCAGCAGCCCATGGAACCTTCTCCAAAATAGATCATATCCTAGGGCACAAAGCAAGTCGCAGCAAATATAAGAAAATAGAAATTGTACCGTGCATACTATCTGATCACAATGCAATAACAGTAGAACTCAACAACAAAAGTAAAGACAAAAAACATACAAACAGCTGGAAAGTGAATAACTCATTACTTAAAGAACAATGGGTCATTGATGAAATAAAAGAGGAAATTAAAAAGTTCCTGGAAGTCAATGAAAATGAAAACACAACCTACCAGAACCTATGGGACACAGCTAAGGCAGTCCTGAGAGGAAAGTTTGTAGCCATGAGTGCATATATTAAAAAGACTGAAAGATCCCAAATCAATGACCTAATGATACATCTCAAACTCCTGGAAAAACAAGAACAAGCAAATCCTAAAACAAATAGAAGGAGAGAAATAATAAAAATAAGAGCTGAAATCAATGAAATAGAAACCAAAAAAACCATGCAGAGAATTAATGAAACAAAAAGTTGGTTCTTTGAAAAAATAAACAAGATTGACAGACCCCTGGCAAACCTGACTAAAATGAGGAGAGAAAAAACCCAAATTAGTAGAATCAGGAATGCAAAAGGGAGATAACAACAAACACTATGGAAGTCCAGGAAATCATCAGAGACTACTTCGAGAACCTATATTCAAATACATTTGAAAATCTTAAAGAAATGGACAGATTTCTAGATACATATGATCATCCAAAACTGAACAAGAGGAAATTAATCACCTGAATAGACCTATAACACAAAATGAAATTGAAGCAGCAATCAAGAGTCTCCCCAAAAAGAAAAATCCAGGACCTGATGGATTCTCTGCTGAATTCTATCAGACCTTTAAAGAAGAACTGATACCAACCCTCCTTAAACTGTTCCACGAAATAGAAAGGGAAGGAAAACTGCCAAACACATTTTATGAAGCCATTGTTACACTTATCCCAAAACCAGGCAAAGACACCTCCAAAAAGGAGAACTATAGGCCAATCTCCTTAATGAACATTGATGCAAAAATCCTCAACAAAATAATGGCAAACTGAATTCAACAACACATCAAAAAGATTATTCAACACGACCAAGTTGCCTTCATCCCAGGAATGCAAGGGTGGTTCAACATATGAAATTCAATAAACGTAATAAACCACATTAACAGAAGCAAAGACAAAAACGACTTGATCATCTCAATAGATGCAGAAAAAGCCTTTGATAAGATCCAACATCATTTCACGATAAAAGCTCTAAGAAAACTAGGAATAGAAGGAAAGTACCTCAACATTATAAAAGCTATATATGACAAACCTACGGCCAGCATTATACTTAATGGAGAAAAACTGAAACCATTCCCTCTAAAATCAGGAACCAGACAAGGATGCCCACGATCTCCGCTCCTATTCAACATAGTACTGGAATTCCTAGCCAGAGCAATTAGGCAAGAAGAAGGAATAAAAGGAATACAAATAGGTAAAGAAACTGTCAAAATATCCCTCTTTGCAGACGACATGATCCTATACCTTAAAGACCCAAAAAACTCTACTCAGAAGCTTCTAGACATCATCAATAGCTATAGCAAGGTAGCAGGATATAAAATCAACATAGAAAAATCATTAGCATTTCTATACACTAACAATGAGCAAACGGAAAAAGAATGTATGAAAACAATTCCATTTACAATAGCCTCAAAAAAAATCAAATACCTAGGTGTAAACCTAACAAAAGATGTGAAAGATCTCTACAAGGAAAACTATACACTTCTGAAGAAAGAGATTGAGGAAGACTATAGAAAGTGGAGAGATCTCCCATGCTCATGGATTGGTAGAATCAACATAGTAAAAATGTCTATACTCCCAAAAGTAATCTACATGTTTAATGCAATTCCCATCAAAATTCCAATGACATTCATCAAAGAGATTGAAAAATCTACTGTTAAATTTATATGGAAACACAAGAGGCCACGAATAGCCAAGGCAATACTCAGTCAAAAGAACAATGCTGGAGGTATCACGATACCTGACTTCAAACTATATTACAAAGCAATAACAATAAAAACAGCATGGTACTGGCACAAAAACAGACATGAAGACCAGTGGAACAGAATAGAGGACCCAGATATGAAGCCACACAACTATAACCAACTTGTCTTTGACAAAGACACTAAAAATATATGATGGAGAAAAAGCAGACTCTTCAACAAAAACTGGTGGGAAAACTGGTTATCAGTGTTCAAAAAACTGAAACTAGATCCATGTATATCACCCTATACCAAGATTAACTCAAAATGGATCAAGGATCTTAATATCAGACCCCAAACTCTAAAGTTGGTATAGGAAAGAATAGGGAATACTCTGGAGTTAGTAGGTATAGGTTAAGAACTTTCTCAATGGAACCCCAGCAGCACAACTAAGAGATAGCATAGATAAATGAGACTTCATAAAACTAAAAAGCTTCTGCTCTACAAAAGAAATGGTCTCTAAAGTGAAGAGAACACCCACAGAGTGGGAGAAAATATTTGCCAGCTACACATTAGACAAAGGACTGATAACCAGAATATATAGGGATTTTAAAAAACAAATTCTCCCAAAACTAATGAACCAATAAAGAAATGGGCAAGTGAACTAAACAGAACTTTCTCAAAAGAAAGTTGCTGTTTCTCAGCAACACCACCAACAACAGGTGTTGGCGAGGATGCGGGGAAAAAGAAACCCTCTTACACTGTTGGTGGGAATGTAAACTAGTACAACCACTCTGAAAAAAAATTTGGAGGCTACTTAAAAAGCTAAACATTGATCTACCATTTGATCCAGCAATACCACTCTTGGGGATATACCCAAAAGACTGTGACACAGGTTACTCCAGAGGCACCTGCACACCCATGTTTATTGCGGCACTATTCACAATAGCCAAGTTATGGAAACAGCCAAGATGCCCCACCACTGATGAATAGATTAAAAAAATGTGGTATCTCTACACAATGGAATTTTATGCAGCCATGAAGAAGAACGAAATGTTATCATTTGCTGATAAATGGATGGAATTGGAGAACATCATTCTGAGTGAGGTTTGCCTAGCCCAAAAGACCAAAAATCGTATGTTCTCCCTCATATGTGGACATTAGATCCAGGGCAAACACAACAAGGGAATTGAACTTTGATCATAAGATAAAAGTGAGTGCACACAAGGGAGATATGAGGACAGGTATGACACCCAAAAAATTAGCTAGCATTTGTTGCCCCCAACGCAGAGAAACTTAAGCAGATACCTTAAAAGCAACTGAGGCCAATAGGAGAAGGGGACCAGGAACTAGAGAAAAGATTAGATCAAAAAGAATTAACCTAGAAGGTAACACACATGCATAGGAAATCAATGTGAGTCAACTCCCTGTATAGCTATCCTTATCTCAACTAGCAAAAACCCTTGGTCCTTCCTATTATTGCTTATACTCTCTCTTCAACAAAATTAGAGATAAGGGCAAAATAGTTTTTGCCAGGTATCAAGGGGGTGGGGAGGAGAGGGAGGGGGCGGAGTGGGTGCTAAGGGAGGGGGTGGGGGCAGGGGGGAGAAATAACCCAAGCATTGTATGTATCCACATATGAATAATAAAAAAATAAAAATTAAAAAAAATTACAATAAAAGGGCTGGCAGAATGACTCAAGTGGCAAAAGCACCTGCCTTGCAAATGTGAGGCCGTGAGTTCAAAACCCAGTACTGCCAAAAAAAAAAACTGAGTGATTTTCCATGATGAGGATAATTGCCATCTTACCACTATTTACTTAAGATGCAATTATATATATTAAAATATCCACATTGATCAGAAAAAAAAAAGTTTGTCAACCTTTGGTCTACTTTATGAAGGCTTAGAAAGTAAAAACCCTTCATATTACTTGCTTTACATGACA